>NC_071988.2:57172083-57490000 GCF_028885655.2 Pongo abelii | reverse complement strand
TTTTGAGAAGTGTCTGTTCATGTCCTTTGCCCAGTTTTTAAGGGGGTTGTTCATTTTTTCTTGTAAATTTGTTTAAGTTCCCTGTAGACTCTCGATAATAGACCTTTGTCAGATGGATAGATTATAAAAATTTTCTCCCATTCTCTAGTTTGTACACTTTCATGACAGTTTCTTTTGTTTTGAAGAAGCTCTTTACTTTAATTAGACCCCATTTGTTAAGCTTTGCTTTTGTTGCAATTGCTTTTCACATTTTCTTCATGAAATCTTTGCCCATGCCTATAGCCTGAATGGTATTGCCTAGATTTTCTTCTAGGGTTTTTACAGTTTTGAGTTTTAAATTTATGTCTTTTATCCATCTTGAGTTAATTTTTGTATAAGGTGTAAAGAAAGGGTTGGTCCAGTTTCAGTTTTCTGCATATGGCCAGCCAGTTCTCCCAGCACCATTTATTAGACAGGGAATCCTTTTCCTATTGCTTTTTTTGGTCAAGTTTGTCGAAGATCAGATGGTTGTAGATGTGCAGTCTTATTTCTGGGTTCTCTATTTTGTTCCATTGGTCTATGTGTCTGTTTTTGTACCAGCACCATGCTGTTTTGGTCACTGCTGCTTTGTAGTATAGTTTGAAGCTGGGTAGTGTTATGCCTCTAGTTTTGTTGTTTTTGCTTAGGATTGTCTTGGCTATTCAGGTTCTTTTTTGGTTCCATGTGAATTTTAAAACAGTTTATTTTTTTCTAATTCTGTGAAGAATATCAACAGTAGTTTGATGGGAATAGCTTTGAATCTATAAATTACTTTGGGCAGTGTGGCCATTTTCATGATATTGATTCTTCCTATCTAAAGCTTGGAATGATTTTTCATCTGTTTGTGTCCTCTCTAATTTTCTTGAGCAGTGGTTTGTAGTTCTCCTTTAAAAGGTCTTTACTTCCCTTGTTAACCATATTCCTAGGCATTTTTTTTTCTTTATAGTGATTATGAATTGGAGTTCATTAATGATTTCTCTCTCTGCTTTTATTTTGTTGGTGTATAGGAATGCTTGTGATATTTGCACATTGATTTTGTATCCTGAGATTTTGCTGAAGTTGTTTATCAGCTTAAGAAACTTTTGGGATGAGGTTTTCTAGATATAGGATTGTGTCATCTGCAAACAAAGACAATTTGACTTCTGATCTTCCTACTTGAATACCCTTTCTTTCTTTCTCTTGCCTTGGCCAGAACCAATTCTATGTTGAATAGCAGTGTTGAACAAAGCTGTTTAAAAAAAGAATGGAACTTTGTTATTGTTGTTGTGTTCTTCCAAGATGGTGGACTGGAGGCATTGTTAGCATGTCTCCAAATAAAGTATAGAGAGTCACACTGTGAACTTTTTTTCAAGAAGCAGTACAGTAACTTAACAGAAAAATGGAAAGAAACCACAGACTCATTGAAAGAATCATCAGGCAGCAGTCTACACCATGAACCAGATAGAAAATGTGAGTCTCCAGAGTGTGAGGTGGAGAGAGATTGACACAATGACACACCCTCCAACAAGAGAGCTGTGAAAACCAGGCCACGGGGGAAACCCATACCCCTATCCAGTGCTGGAGCTGATTTAGTGAGCAGTGGGAAATATATGAGAAGGAGCAGCATCAGGAGGTGCTTTGCATGCACACCAACTCCAGAAAGAATGAAGGGAAGCCATTTCTGGTCCTACCTCACAGGAGACGCCACAGAAGTCAGCCAGCTAACTCAGTTGGTGATCACAGGTTAAGAGAAGCTCACAATGAGATTTGTGATATCATCTTGAGTGAGGATGAACCCCATTGGCCAGAACCAAAGAGCAAGCAGGAAGGGTGCTATAGCCATGAGCACAGAAGCTAGACATCACTGCTTCATAGGCAGACTGAGAGGGGCATGGCCTGAAAGCTGCTTTTTCTGACTATGTCAGGGAGCATTACAGCCTGGAGGAGTTTTGAGTTCTGAGCACAGGCTTCCTGGAACCCAGGTACCTGCTAGCAGAACACTCTGAGTATGAGACCTGTCTTGCCAAGAATCTACAAGGAACTAAAAATTAAAAACTAAAAATATAAAATATTTAAAAATAGGCTAGGCACAGTGGCTCACACCTGTAATTCTAGCAATTGTGGGAGGCTGAGGCAGGTGGATTGCTTAAGCTCAGGAGTATGTGCCTGTAGTCCCAGCTGCTCAGGAGTCTGAGGTGGGAGGATCATTTGAGCCTGGAAGGTCGAGACTACAGTGAGCCATGATTGCACCACTGAGCTCTCGCCTGGGAGACCCTGACTCACAAAGTAAAACATAATAAACAAAAATCAATATATAAAAAATAAAAGATGAATAAAATTAATCAATTGATTGAGATAATAGAAATATTAGCATGAATAAAGAAGAACAAAAAATTGTGTTTGCTTATTCAAGAGTAATATATCTAGGAATTCATGAAAGACATAACCCATGTGAATTAAAAGAGATGTTTATTATAGCATCATTTAAAATCTTGAAAACATAAAAATAGAGTAAATAGCCAGAAACAAAGAAATAATTAAACTATAGTACACCAACTCCACTAGAACATCATATCCTTTTAGAATACAAATGGAAAAACTACAGATGATTGTATAATATTTCTATTACAAAATACATCTGCATAAATACCAGAATATGAATGTGAAATTAGAGAAATGAGCCAAGGCTATTCTTTTTAATACTAAAAGTTGAAATTTTCATTGTTTTCAAATTAGTTAATTAAACATGTCAAAGTAGCACAATTCAACCTTATATCATCTATAACTGAATCAGTGACCGTTCACTAGTCTGTCCAAAAGATTTTACTTTTACTTAGGCTAATGAAAAACTCCCCAACTGCAAGACTGAAAAGCAAAACAAAATAAGATGCACAAAATAGACTTCATTGCTTTGAACTAATTCTGCAATGCTAAGGATAAGCATTTGAATTCCTTACAGAGAGTTGCCTTCTTATGTGACATTCTGATGTCCAGCATAATTGTCTTAGAAAAAATACAGATAAGAATTAAAAAGAATTAGAAACCTTAATATTCTTCTGTTTTTATTGCTAAGAATATTAAATTTCTGGTATAGTTGGATGAATATATCCTAGTAATTCATAGAAAATGCAGCAAAAAGATTTACATTTTGAAGACCAAGAGTAAAAAGATACGGCACACTGAACAAGCAGTGACTTGTTCAAAATATAAGTTCTTTGGAATAATATTGCTGAAATGCCAGAGATCTGTTAGTCAATCTTAAGAAACAGCAAATGGAGAAATCTAGAGATAATAATATCAACTTCCATAAAATACAGCCACTACTCATGAATCATATAAATAAACCATTTCTTATAATGAAGCAACAAACAATAATTTTCAGTAATAATGCCAGCCTGGTCTTTCCTCCTTCACCTCCTTACTCACATTATTTGACTTTCATTATAAGTTATGTTATGCGGTTTACAAGGTATGTTAAGTTATAAGGTCTATTGTTAAGGTATCAGTGCAATTTTGAATTAAAAAAAATCCAAACCAAAAGTTATGTCTACTTAAATATCACTGTCTAAATTTTTTTTACCATTATTTTTCATGTAATAGTGAATTATTCAGTTCTTGCAGCACCTTCCTGGGGTTAACATTATTTTATATTCATTAGACCAGCAGGTCAAATGAGGCACAGAAAGGCTAAATAGTGTCTATAATTTCAGGCTTTCTACTAACTGAGTTATGGATGAAACTTGAAACTCAGGTCCTTTATGTTCTTTGCTCTAATCAACTGACCATTGAGAAGCATTCTTAATTAAGTTTATCTGAAGACATGAAAAAATGGTTTTGTTACCTACATTAATATGATTTCTAACAAACAAAATAATCACAGCCTATTTAATGCCATTGTGAGATAGCATTAATATCATTTTTATTTGTAAATTGCATACATATAAAAATAGCAAGGTTGATTTCTTTAGCCATGTGAATTATCTGAAGGCAGCTTTGCCCAGTTTTTAACCTTTTCAAGTTGTGAAAATCACCAAAAGTTAAGTACTATTATGTTTCTTTTGTCATTAATTTTGAATTATGAAATGGTTCATGCTTCTTTAATCAAAATCAACTCTATTGCTCTCTATTCTACAGATACAGCTCTTGAAGCCCCCTCTTTTCTAACTTGTAACTACAGCAGTGCTTCAGGATTCAATCTTGTACCCTTTCCTCTTCTTTATTCACATTCTTCATTCACAATATTTCATCTAACCCCATGATTTTAATTTCATTTTTTGGTTGATAATAATTTATTTCTTCTACTTCTGTATTTATTACCACATTTGTATATTAAAATGTGAATTTTAAAATATTCTTTGATGTCTAATATTTATTTTTAACACAACGAATGCCAAATGTAATTGTTGACTTACTATTTTCTAATGCATCTTATACCATGAGTCAGATATTGTGTTCATGACCATTCCAACAGAAGCAGAATGTAGCTGTACTAGTATTTAAGTGATTATTAGATATCAAGTTCACTAAATTCCCTTAAGGTAAGGCTAGAGCTAAGACTAAGATAAAAAAGTTTGAAGGACATTAAAATTCCACAGGATTGTGTAAACCTAACTAGCGACCAAAGGGAAGAGATTTCTTTTACTAGCACATGATATAAGATGCACCTTATAGGATACATCTTATAGGAAAAGTAATAATTATGTCTTAAGAATTATTCTGCTGGATAGAAAGTAGTCTCAGAGGCCAAAACAAATGAAAGTTGAAACATTTGCCGAAAGCAAAGCTTAAAAATCACATTTTCCCCTTAGTGTCTGCCAAATTCTGATAATTCTATGTGTTCTTTTATTTAGAGTTGCATTAGGTTCTGGAACAAAGTGATAAAATGAAGTTCTATCTTACATTTAAACTATCAATTAGATCTTTCTTACAATACAAGATATCATTAAAAGAACACCACCTTCTTCTAGATATAAGCCTGCTGCTGCTGCTGCTGCAAAAATGGAAAACTTGCTCATTTATATCTTGACATTAGTATAAAAGCATCTTTTTAAAAAGTTAATAATTTGAAGTCTATTGTTACTTAAGTTGGAGGTTTAAATCATGCTACCTATGTGGTCTAAACATTCTTGTGCAAATAATGACATTACATAGTTTCGCATTGGAAGAACTCTCAGGTAACAGGCAGAGGAAAACACAAAATCCAACTTTAACCTTTACATATTAATAAAACTCTAGATACTATGGACTCATGTCAATAATAACAATAAATACATAGAAACAAAAATACTACAAATGAAAGCCAGCAGAATCATGCAAATGAAGGCTTCAAATTTTGACCTTTTCTTTTACAGATAATAAAAAATGACAGTCTATGTTTTGCAATATAATAAGGAGGCTTGAAAGTAAGATATAAAATAACTTTTTAAAAAACAAGAAAATTTAAATATCATAAAAATAAGAAATGTGAAATGTAATATTGAAATCCAAAACTAAATAGATTAATTATCACATTATACACATCAGAAGAGGGAATTATTAAAGTTGGAAGAGAAGTGCTTATATTTTATTCTGTGTGGATGGTGAAAAAAGTATATAATATGGAGAAGAGAGATTTAAAAACATATTGGTTGTTGTCACAAAGTCAAATAATATTAT
Source organism: Pongo abelii (assembly GCF_028885655.2). NCBI lineage: Eukaryota > Metazoa > Chordata > Mammalia > Primates > Hominidae > Pongo > Pongo abelii. Next base: position 57,484,348 of record NC_071988.2, on the reverse strand, counting down.
TTTCTATATAATATTACAAATCTGACATTTGTAAACAAAAATGATTAAATATCAAGGATATTTTTATAACTAACCCTATAGGAAATCCCAGATAGACCACTAATTAGTTATTAGCATTAGCAAGCAAAAGTAGCAAGATTATCAGATACAAACTATATATCTACATATCAGCAACAATCAGTACAAGATTATGATTCAAGCATTCATAAAAACACACTTGACAAAAAAGGAACAGTTTTTGTGGATAAATGTACTAAAATGTATTGGAAAGAATTAAAGAATTTCAAGATAAATGGAAGGAAATAATAAATATAAAGACAAATATGAATTATTTTTATAATAATATATTAGATCAATGCAAACTGACTCCAAATTCCAACAGAGTTCCTCATGGAAATTCACAAATGTTTTCAGAAATGTATAATGAAGAGCTGGAAATAACATACTCATAAATAAAAAGATAAATGAAGAGGATACATACACTATGAGGTTTTAAATCATGCAATTTCAAATCATTTCTTATAAAGTTTTAAAGCATTTATGTTTATGTTTACAAAGTTTAAGACATTGTGGGATTTGGGAACAAGCCAAGAACCCTTTTTTTATATTCATTCATACATATTTAATATATATATATATAAACTTGAAATATCATTACATGCAATAGCAGATTAGTAGAGAAAAAATAAACTGTTTTCCTAAGAAAATAATATGCCTAATTTAAAAAATGCAATTTGATGCACAGTGCAAACCATACTCATACAATAAACTATAAAATTTTAGAAAGCCATGAAAAATGTATCTTATCACATTAGATAAGAAAAGGATCACTACCTTAGACTATAAAAAAAGTTAATAAAAATAAGACATATAACAGGAACAAAAGCAAACTGTAATGAAACAGTTTAATTAATTTTACATAAGAAAAAGAATAAACTTAATTAATAAAGGAATTCCTAAATAGAATAAGTGACGTTACACAACAGCACAATATATTGCAACACATGTGACTAAGAAAATATTAATAATCATAATATATAACTAAATAATTTCTACAAGCCACTACAAACGGAAAACATTGACAAAAATATTAATCGCAATATATAAATAAAGAATTTCTACAAGCCACTACAAAAAGAAAACATTGAAAAAAGGAACAAAAATATGAATAAGCATTTCACAGGAGTGAAAACATTCAAGATAAACGTATGAAAACATTCAAATCCACCATATTGAAGGAAGGAAGGAAGGAATAGAATGCACACATGCAGCAGATATTGGTAAGGATGTGGAATAATAAACCCTCTTTTTACTGCTAGTTGGAATATAAACAGAGTCAACTACTTTAAAAAAGAGGTTCACATTGTCTAGTACAACCCACATGTTCTAATTTTCAGCCATTCTACTCTTAGGAATTTACCCAGAGAAATGTTCTCACCATGTGCTTGAGGGACAAGTATACGAATGTTTAAAGCAGTATTGTTGACATAACAATGAATTTTAACTGGCAAATGTTTACTAATAGTAAAATAAATAAATAAACTTTTGTGTATTTATACAACAGCATATTACATACATAATTTTTAATAGTTGAAAAAATTACAGTTCTTCAGAGAGAAAGATTGATTTCAAAGATACACTCTTGAATGAAAAAACAAATTACAAAAGAATACTTAATGTCTAATTTCAGTTATATAAAGTAACCTAAGACAAAATTAAATAATATGACAATAAAGAATACAGATACATGTTAAAAATGAGGGAATACTTAATACAAAAGTAATTAATACAGAAATTTCAGATAATGCTTCTACCTGAATGGGGAAGTAGACAGAGAACAAACAGCACACAGCTGACTTGTGAGGCACTGGTAACTTTTCATTTCCTAAGCTGGCTGGTGGGAATATGTTTTTCATTTAAAAATACTCTTTAAATTATACATATATATACACATAAATATTATACACTTCTTATAGAGAATGCTGTATTATTCAACATATTTTGAAATGAACAAAGAGAATAAAACCCAATGACCAAAATTTGGCACACTCTAACTTTTAAATGTCTACCAACGAACTAGGACTGTGGACAGTACTATAAAAGGAAAACTATGAATGTATGAGAAAAGAGGCTCTATATAAAAATTGCTTTAGGAATGGCAGAATGGTCTATTAGTCTATTGCTACTGAGGGAGTGAGTGTAGTAAAAACAGAATGCTTTTAGAGTTTGGAACACAGAGGTCATTAAGAGACTTTTATGAAAATGAGCCTCTTTCTCTCTCTCAAAATTCTTCTGTTTGATTCAGATGCTTGTATTCCTGCTGGTTACTAATGTTTTCTTTTCTGGGAAACATAATAAAAATAAAAATAACCAGAATATAAATACTTCTCCTTTTCTGAATAGAAAAAAAAAAAAAAAGCTGTCTCAACCCATCCCATTCCTTTAGCTTTCTCAAGCTCTATCATCCTCTCTTTATTCTTCATGGCGCTTTCATGCAATATTTCAGTAAATAATGGACCATGTATGAAACAGATTATAATACTGTATTTTTACTGTATTATACTTATGTATACATAATTTTACATATATACATAATTTTACTTATGTATACCATAAGATTATAATACTGTATCTTTTTATATGTAGAAGTTATTAGATACACAAATACTTAGCAGTGTTACAATTACCTACAACATTCCATGCAGTTACCCAGTATACCGGTTTGCGGTTTAGTAGCAATAGGATGTACCATATCACCCAGATGTGTAGTAGGCTATACCATCTAGATATGTGCAAGAACATCCTATGATATTCGAACAACAACAAAATCACAGGATGCGTTTCTCAAAAGGTAACCTGGAGTTAAGCCATGCATGACTGTACTCACACAGATTCTCTTTACTTGCACTGTTTAAACTTCGGTTCTCTGGAAAGAAGAAAGCCCAATACCAAAGTTACCGTATTTTCATTGTATTAGGGAGGACAACTATAGGTAAGCCAGAGTGGGGAAAAAATAAATGAGTCAGGAAAGAACGGCAAACCGATAACAAATAATTTAACAGAGTTTTCAGTTAATTTCTCAGTCTTACAGAATCATATCTTGGGGGATTATATAATCCTCTGCATCTCACAAAAGTTTGGGTGAAGAAGAAAAAACTATTTATCTGTATGATCCCTTTCCTCATAGTCAGAGCTTTACCATGAGGGATGTTAACTTTCTGGCATGTCCAGGACATACAATCATACATGCCAGTCTGGCCTGCAGTATCACATGCCTTGACAGCGGAAATCCCCCTGATAAGAGGATAATGGAGGGCAGAAGATGAGAGGGAAAAGCCATGGTCATGAGACAAGTCATACTGGCTTGTGCTAACATGAAATCAATGAACATCTCCATAGGGTTGATTGCTGCAGTGATTATTGGAGTAAAATTAATAGCCAAGGGTCTCAGTACGATGAGAAGCTGAGAACATGAAAGATGGTAAATAGAAATGTCTGCACTATGTCTGTACCTCTTTAAACACTCTGATTGTCAGTTTGCTTGCTGGTATAAATCTGGGATTGATGCTTACTTAGGGCAAAGTTTCTAAACTGATCTTCCTTCTTCCTTATCTCTCTTACCTCTACACATACTCACACACACCCACACACACCCACACACACACATACAGAGAGAGAGAGAGTAAGAGGGAAAGATAAATACATCACAGCACTGAATGCAGGTTGAGGAAACAGTTTTATCACGATTTTTGCAATCAGCCTAGTCCCTTGATCTGACTAAAAAAGGATATGGGTGATTGTTTTAAATAATTATATATTAAGTTTCTTGTAACCTGAAGTTCATAGGCACTGAATTTTCTAAAGATAGATTTCAGGAAAAAAATTTACTATATGGGAAAATAAATTCAAAATTTTTTCAGAGTGTATTTGTTCACATATTTTACATACATACGTTACCTGGAGATCTAATAAACTATTTCAAAATGTACCTCTTAGGAGCACCCAAGATACATGGCAGCTGTATTTAGAAAGCTGCTAAGATTTTCCTGTTTTAAACATTTTCTAAAGTGGGTACAAATAATCAACGGTTGTATTACTCACCTTTTGAATTAAATACAACTCAGTTGTCAAAGAACAGTAAGCTCTTATGGGGATATCTGCAGTTGTAAGTAATGCTTGAATTTCATTTTACTAGCCGATATCTAATAGAATAAAACTAAAATCACTGTACAATTGACTTGATGTTATCCTTTATGCACATTAAAACTTACATGTTTTTCTATGTATTTCTTAGCTGATATGCAGTTCGTCTATTTAAATAGACATAGGCAGCATCCCTGATGAGACACAATGCAGAATCTGAGGTTCCACCATTTGAGCACTTAACACTCCGTTTATAAAACATAGTTCAAATAGATCTCTCTGTGAACCTACATACCGTACTTGAAGGCTTCTCCCCATGCTTGAGGTGTGCCCTTCGCTTCCTTTTAAACAAGATACAATGTTTGCTTTAGAATGTGTTTCAATTGTGAAATCTTATCTGAGCAAAACACAGATGTATTTTGTGAAACTTTAGAAAAAAATTTCTACAAATGATAACAGAATAAAATAGATGAAGACAAAATTAATAACTGTCAATATCACATGTGTGTGATTCTTCCTTCCCAAGTGGATTATGTAGAGCTCATGGCAGGTAAGCCAATGAGCCAATGGACCAGCCTCCCTATGTCCTTTAAGGGGTATAGTTGGATGACTTTAGTTTAACTAAACTAAAATCCAAGATTTTGAAAGTTATAGGAATTATTTCTGTTTGATTCTGTCTTATATGAAAGAAAGAAAAGAAAAAGAAAGAAGAAAGAAAGAAAAAAAGGAAGGAAGGAAGGAAAGAAGGAAGGAAGGAAGGAAGGAAAGAAGGAAGGAAGGAAGGAAGGAAAGAAGGAAGGAAGGAAGGAAGGAAGGGAAGGGAAGGGAAGGGAAAGAAATAAATTTGCTGTTTTGTTAGAACTACTTAGCAAATTTCTATGTAATCTTTAAATAAAATAGACAAAATGCCACTTCAAATTACAGATTTTTTTTTATATCTAAGTTTCTGAAAAGTGGCACTATTGACATTTGGATCACATTATTCTTTGTTGTAGAGGCTGTCCTATGCATTGTGGATGTTTATCAGCCTCTCTGCCTCCATAACTCACTACTTATCAGTAGCACACTCCCTCACCCATGAGGACAAACAAAACTGCCTCCAGACTTATCAAGTGTCACCTGGGGCAAAATGTCCCACCGTTGAAAACCACTGGTCTATAATAAAGCTCATCAAAGAAATTTTATTTTATTTTGTACAACGCAATAGTTCTGACATAATCTAGCCATCGTGGCTATAGATTCAGTTATGCAATATTTAGTAATTAAGGATTTTCCAGTTTTATAAAGAAACCTGTTTTCAGTTTTATAATTTCATAATAGCACCAAAGTTTACGATTAAAGATGTAGATACCAGTGTAGCAAAAAGTCATGCTAGTTAATGGTTTTGAACTATTGATTCGATAATCAATAAAATTTCTGGATCTAAATAAAATATGCACTAATTAATACTTAACATAAAGAAGGTCAATAGCATTGACCATGTTTTTTCTATTCTGTTGTGAAGCATATAAATACAGAATAGGAGATGGCACAAATTCTTTTCTATCATAAGTGTTAAAACCCCATGTTTTAAAAGTATAGTTCTGCTTTTTAAAAAACTACCTATGAGAAATAGAAATTTTGGTATAGCATGAGACAAATGCATCTCAATCAACAGCAAATACCTAATTTATTTTGAAATAGTGGAGTCATTATTCTTACATTAACGAGAATACAGATACTTCACTGTATACATTTTATTCAATATTATCCTTAAAAGTCTTAGCACTGACATACAACATAAAACTAAAATAGGAATGAATGAGTAATGGAAATAACTTGAAGAAACTTAAATAGCAAGCTTAGAAAAGTAGATGGTTACAATATAGGTATATGAAAATTCACATAATTTTTGTGTTAACATTACTCAACCTGAACTCACAATAAAAATATATATTCAAAGTATCAAGCACAATACAAACCAACTAGAAATAAAGTTAAAAATTAATATATGGTTTCTAAAAAAACAAATAATAATAATTCTGAGTGATAGAAAAAACACAATGTTCAAAACAAGAAGATATATTATTTTTATGAATGAAAAGACTAAATAATTTGAGAATTATATTGTAATAGGAACTAGTATATATTGAATATGTCTTATATTCCATGCATTATAAATATTTTAAATAATGTTTTCAAATGATCTTTACAAAATTCTAAGTGGCTACTATGCTAAAAGCCACAATTGGATAATTAAATTTGTAAAATTACTAAGTGGAAAAACCAATCTAAGAAATTAAGCAAAATATGAGTTCCTTGCCACTCCTTCATTGTTCCCTTATTAGGTTTTAATTGTAAAATATTAATTGAGGAGCTTTTACTAGATATTGTCATAGTGATGTGTTTATTTTTAGTAATCTGAAAATAATTATAATTCTATAGTTAATATATGTTGAGTATCTTATATAACAAGAACTGTACTGAAACTTGAAAGGTATTTTAAAAATGGCACTTGTGGCCTGCTTTTTTCCTTTTTATAGAATGGTTATTTTGTGACCACATTTATTATAAAAAAATTCCATTTAACAATACATTTAAATAAATTAGGATAAAAAGCCTAATTAAAAGTAAACATCTAACAGTGCATATAAGACAAAATTGAAGATTTCATTCACATATTTCAGTTTTTCAAAATACTTTAGTTTCTCTTATTTTATGTTATTTCAACTTCAATATTTAGCCATAAAAATTTAAATACATATTTGTGTTGTGGATTCTTAAAAAATTCATGTATTTATTGCTATTACAACCACTGTTTTTCAAACTGAAAGATTTTAAAAGTATAAAATGTAGAGAAGGTTTTAATACTTCCATAATTACACATAAGAACAAAATCACTTTATTAGCCTTATCTGTTGATTTAATCTGAATTTTTCCTTCTGCTCATAATATATGCATCTATAAAAAGTGAGTAGTTAACATAGTAGTAATTATTTGAGAAAACATGAGAAAAAATCAAGAAATATAAGCTCTTCAATATTAGAATACTAATATTCACATTAACTTGAAAATTGCCTGGCAAGCATATAAAGTCTCTTTACGCTTAATGTGGTCCTAGGGGATAGTCTGTTGAACTTAAAAAATAACTTTTTTTCATCATTGCTTGCTACAAAATGGTTCGAAATATTATTGCTTTAATTGACTTAAAAACATGTCTTTAAATTAAAATCAGTGTTTAAACAATAGTATAATGCATGTATTATTATAACACTTCAAAATTTATGCAAACTTAACACTTTAAAATTTATACAAAGTAAAGTTTTGCAAGCAGTAGCCTATCCAGCCTTTAAAGTTTCAGACAATTTTTTACTAAAATTACAATTCAAAATTAAAAGTTATAGCAGAGACCAAAGGACTGTGGAGACAGAATTTGCCTTTGAGTGTGACTTTTATTGTCTACAATTAGTAGCAGCCCAGATGCCAGCAGACTGGATGGTGATGAAGGGCAATTCACTTTCACGTCATTTTCAGCCAATTAAATACAAGATGAGAATAAGAGATCATAATGTGGTCCCTGATATTTAAAGTGTGATTTACTTCTTATAATTCAATCTGGTGACATTTTTTGTTGGATGGTCAAAGAATATTATGTGTTTTTCAGTAAGTTCACCTGCCTCTCAGAAGGCAATACTAAGGAAATTTCAGCAATAGAGATGGGTAATGGGCTTTTTCTTGTGAGGTGAATTCTTCCAATTATGGTCACTTAGTGATACTGCTAATAAGAAATAATTTGTTCATTTTTCCCTTTGTATTGCTGTTTCCAATCAAATGGAAAAAAAAAAAAACTAAACAAATGTCTTGTTGGAAATCGTATGTTGCCATTTATCTGCTGTAACCCCCTCAAAAATTTGACAGATTTTTACTTTTATTTTTATTTATTTATTTATTTGAGATGCAGTCTTGCTCTGTTGCCTAGGTTGGAGTGCAGTGGCGCGATCTCGGCTCACTGCAACCTCCATCTCCCAGGTTCAAGCAATTCTCCTGACTCAGCCTCTCGAGTAGCTGGGACTACAGTCACATGCCACCACACCCGGCTAATTTTTTTTCTTTATATTTTTAGTAGAGACAGGGTTTCACCGTGTTAGCCAGGATTGACTGATTTTTAAAAATTAATTACCAAGAAATAGCTTGCAATTTGGTGTTAAATTTTAAAAATACCCAAACCAAAGAGAAGGAAATCTAGCTAGAAAGATAGACAGACACACACACACACAGACACACATTCAAATAAACAGTAGCTTAATTTTTAAAAAGTAACATTTTGAAAAAAAATAGATCACATATATTGTCAAGTTTTTGCTTAAGCCCATCAGCAAAAGTGAAAAATATCTAGTGGATTAAACAACCACAATAATTAGCTCATGATAAACACTAGTATGTTAAATTATTTTTTTAATTATATTTTAATTATGAAAACTTATAAGAAGTTAGATTTTATTTTTAACTTAAACCTAGAGTAACTCTTTAATTGGCATCATATTTTAAAGTTATATTTAATTCTGGAGATAATTAAACACAATTTTTGTTTTCCATATCTAAGGTTGCTTGTACATAATGTTGTGTAAGATGAACTCATTTTAATTTAATTTAATTAAATTAATTAATTAATTTATTTATTTATTTATGAGACGAAGCCTCTGTCTGTCACCCAGGCTGGAGAGCAGTGGCAGGATCTTGGCTTACTGCAAGCCCTGCCTCCTGGGTTCAAGTGATTCTCCTGCCTCAGCCTCCCGAGTAGCTGGGACTACAGGCCCCCTCCACCACGCCCGGCTAATTTTGTGTATTTTCAGTTGAGACGGGGTTTCTCCGTGTTGGCCAGGATGGTCTCCATCTCCTGACCTCATGATCCACCAGCCTTGGCCTCCCAAAGTGCTGGGATTACAGGAGTGAGCCACCATGCCCAGCTGATAAACTCATTTTTTTTCTGTGGAGCTTCCAAAAAATATTCAAGGGAGCATCATTGCCTCCTTTAAAAAGTGTCATTCTTTTAAAAGGAGGCATCAAAATAGTTTTGATTTTGTAAATTTGAAAAATAACAGATCAGGATATATCAAACCTGTTAGATCTTTGATATTTCTGACTCTAAAAGAGACGAAGTTCATTTTCTTCATAGAATTGTAATTACATTCTCATTTTACAGATATGGAGTGCAAAGTGAGGGAATATTAAGTAATTTTTCTATGGCTAAACAACGAGTAAAGAGTGGGGCCAATTTGGATTAAAACAACCTAGTTCCAAGCTCTATGCCATTGGCTGCTATATATTATGCTGTCTTATATTTTGCAAGTTAAAAAAAAATTGAACTAGAGATATCAAGTGACTCATCAAATTCTATAGAGTAAGAAAGCAGCTTATTTGGTGCAACAAGTAATTTGGATCCTCTGTTAAGTGTAAATTTAAACCTAAACATGGTCAACCAGTACTGGATTTAGTATTATATATAACACTATATAGATGGTATCCATTAGCCAACATTTCTTTTTCATAAGAGTTTTCATAGTAATTAAGAAATATTTTAACAACATAATCCAAGTTTCTTTAGCACATTTTTTAAGAAATGAAGGATGGAGAAGTTGACAAAAAAAATAGACATAAAAATGATTCAATTCATTTAGCAACTATGAGAACAGATCATCTTTCTGGGAATACCTGACAAGGTGCCCCCAAAATCTTAGGTTCAAATTGTACTTATCTGTCAATTAAAACTGGAGCTGTCACCAGACAATGGTATTTCTTTCACATATTTGACAAGATACCAGATTTAGTTTACTTTATCAAAGTTCTAAATTGCCAAGTTAAACAATGTAATTTTGGTCTCCCAATGTAATTACACTGTATCTCACTACAGTCCCTGAAAGGAAAATCTTTCTTCCTCTCAAAAAAAGGTCTTTACAGAGCTTTACCCCTCTGGAAAAAAGAATGATACTAGTTTAAAAGTTTTATTTTTGCAATTGTCTCTTTTATCCTCAGTTGCATGGTAAACACCCACTGACAAATAAATAGTACTGGATGATTGTTCCTATTCCTACACAATAAACATGGTTTTTAAAAAGAGAAAAAAGGGCAATATTTATAAAGTATATGCATCTCCCTGATCCTAATCCCCTCCCCAAATGATTCCATAATCTAAGTCCAAATCCTGCTCTTTTCACTTTCACCTGCCTGTCAATTGTCAGTTTAAGTAAGTCTGCTATATATATTTTTTCTTTTCTTTCTATGAAAAATGGTAGAAATTTTCACATGACAGTAATTGCAGAAGCTTCACAGGGACTAATATTCAATGTGCTAGTTGAAGCAAGAAAGTCTGGATACAATTATTAAAGTCATTTCCCAGAGCACCACAGGTATCCTCTAAAGATGAGGGGGGAATAGATTTATTTATTGCTCTCATCAAAAACTTGAGTTTGATGAATAAACCAGTTTGCCTCCATGTGAAGCTCTCTTCCACATTAGATCAGCTTCTACCTACTCCATTGACTAAAAATAGGGAAGAAATTCTCTCTCCCCCTCCCTTCAGCTGAGCACTCAGCCCTCTCATAGTGCAATGCATCCATTAGATGTATACTCATTACTATTTGACATAGCTACAACAAATTAAAAACATGGTCTATATATTCTACTTTGTGAGCACAGCAAAATAAAAATTAAGGGTTCAACAGTAAATATGAAGTTAATACGAATAGGAGAAATTGACAGGTGGAGTTTTCAAGATCACAATGTGATGTTGAGTAGCTGGAGCTATGGAGATGGCAGTGGGTGGAGAGAAAGGTAGAGAGGGCAGATATACTGTGTTTTGATTTCTGTTCCATTCCAGTGAGTAAACAAAGCATTTTGAATATTCTAGGTGTTCTTGTGATTCTAAGTCACCTTATAAATTTCAAAAAAGATTTAAAATAAGATACATCTTATAGAAACTTCTCTACTTCAGAGAGTGTGCTGGCACATGAGACAAAACCAATGCAAAAAAAAAACAAAATCAACAAAATAAGTTACATATATTGACAAATATGTATTAAACCAGACTCAGCTTATGATTCAATTTCAAGTAAAAAAAATAAAATAACAGAATTAACATGAACTTATAATGATATATTATGTGTGGCTGGACGCGGTGGCTCACGCCTATAATCCCAGCACTCTGGGAGGCCTAGGCGGATGGATCACCTGAGATCAGCAGTTTGAGACCAGCCTGGCCAACATGGCAAAACCCTGTCTCTACTAAAAACACAAAAATTAGCCAGGAGTGGAGGCATGCACCTGTAGTCCCAGATACTTGGGAGGCTGAGGCAGGAGAATTACTTGAACCTGGTAGGCAGCAGTTGCAGTGAGCAAAGATCCTGTCATTGCACTCCAGCCTGGGTGACAGAGCAAGACTCTGTATAAAACAAAGAAAGAAAAGAAAGAAGGAAAGAAAAGAAAGAAAGAAAGAAAGAAAGAAAGAAAGAAAGAAAGAAAGAAAGAAAGAAAGAAAGAAGGAAAGAAAAGAAGGAAGCAAGGAAGGAGAAAGAAAGAAAGAAAGAAAAGAAAAGAAAAGAAAAAAGAAAATGAAGGAAGGAAAAGAAAAAATATATTGTGTGTCATTCTTGATTCATTTTCTTTCAATATAATGAGAAAATGTCCCGCTTATCATCACTTCTTCTTGAGTCATTAGCATCTAAAAAACAATAAATACCTATTCCTGGAGTTCACAAAATATAAAAAAAGCAATTGTATTTTTATTAAAATTTGACATAGATTAAAACTCTTTCAAATTTAATTACAACATTGGACCATGAAATTAATTTACTTGGTTTATTCTACGTCAGAGAATGCACAATTCCAAAGATACACGCTCTTTCCCCAGAAAGGGTGAAAAATAAATTTTCTATTTTCCCTTTATCCATTGTGTAAACTTTGAAGTAGACTCAAATCTCACTGCCTACACTGGTTACTTTTATTATTTCCACCATTACTTCTGCCAAGATTATTTATTTTCCTAGTTTTCTTGTTTGATTAGAAGGCAGATCTGTGTCAACGTGAGGAGCTGGTATGGTATTTGGAAAAGCACCAACTAATTGTAAAAATACCTGGTTTCTAGTCATGGCACTGGCTCCCAGAAGCTCAAATGCTGCCAGAATTCATCTAGTACATTTGCTATTTTCCAAGCACTTGGCAACATTCTTGAAACATATTAGCTACTCAATGAATATTCATCTGAAGGAATGAGAAAGGGAAGAAAAGAGTTGGAAGTAATGTAATGCTTTTGATAAATCCATTCTAGTTGAGAAGAAACAGAATGATAGAAAAATCATTCTAGAGACAAGTAAGTCATGGTAACTAATCTGTGATAAGAAAACAAATAAAGAAAAGAGGAATTAATATAGAATTAATAGGACAGGATATAATTTAGCAGGTAAGCAAGGTAGGCCGCCATTCATTGAAGACATATAAGTCACATATCCCCTGGCCTATTATAGCTCTTTAGAAGTCGGAAAGACAAATCATCTGATACTGAACTCATATCTCTCTCTTACCACATACCCAAATGTGTCCCTCCTTCTATTTTACCCATCCCAATAAATGACTCTATCATTCACATGGTTATGGTAGCTAGAAACTCTCCAGCCATCATTGTCACATCATCCTCTTTCAATTAACATGTCCAGTCTGCCACTAAAGCCTAATGATTTGACTTTCTATTATCTTCCAATATTCATTTCCCTAAATTTTCATGCATACTACTACCTATACCACCAATTTAGAAATTTATCTCCACTTAAAAAAAAGATTTCTGTGGATCCACTTTGGTCTTATTCTAATAATACTACACTCTCACAGTAGATAAAGCAATATTTTCATAGGTAAATCTAACTGTGTCAGCTTCCTGCCTTAAAATTCTCAGTGGCTTCTCATTTTTGTTCGTATAGTGAAAAAGGAATCTCTTTATGGTACTCTGCAAAGCCCTGCATGGTTTTCTTTTGGTTTCACGTCTAATGCACCCCCACTCCCACTCTCCTTTCTTTCTTTCCTATTTTTTTTAATATTATTATTTGAGACTGAGTTTCTCTCTATTGCCCAGGCCAGAATGCAGTGGCACGATCTTGTCTCACTGCAATCTCCACCTCTCAGTATCAAGGGATTCTCTTGCCTCAGCCTCTCAAGTAGCTGAGGTTACAGGTGCCCACCACCATGCCCAGTTAATTTTTGTATTTTTAGTAGAGATGGGGTTTCACCACATTGTCCAGGCTGGTCTCGAACTCCTCACCTCAGGTGATCTGCCCGCCTCGGCCTCCCAAAGTGCTGGGATTACAGACATGAGTCACCACGCCCGGCCTCCCACCCTCCTTTCTTTTCTCCAGTGTCACCTGCTTTATTTTATTTATCATCTGTTCAGCGCAGCTTCTTCTACAACAGAAAATATTTTTTTCTGCCTGACTGTAAATTTCTTTTTTCTTTCCCTGTCCCTCCCTTTTTGCTATAGTTACAGCATATCAAACCTATAATTCTCCATTCTATCATCTTCTTGTGAAAATCTTGAACAGTAATTCTCACCAAGTTCATTTTTGTTATCTATCCTTTAAAGAACTTACCATAGTTTCAGCTTCACATTTATTTGTATAATTGATTGATCATTGTCCATCATGCTCATTAAAATGCAATAGGACTAAAGATTGGAAACAAAATAAATGCAATAGGAGAGCACAGTCTATGTATCATTTTGGTCAAGATTTTGTCATGATTTTGTCTTTTATTCTGTATAGACTTCCTGGAACATATTAAGTTATCAAACTATGTCAATTGTAAACGATGAGAAAGAGGAAGGGAGAATGAAAGAAAGGGACACACCTAAGAACGTGAAGAGTGGGCTGGCAAGGGTGGGGTAGGGTTGTATGGCATTCAGTCCCTGAGGGACCTTAACATACTCACATGCACAAGAACTCGGCATATTTTCAGAATCAAAAACCAGATAACAGGAAAGAAGGGGCAGCATACAGGCTACACTTAGCATGACATGCAAGGATGAAGTCATTCAGGGCTTGATAATCACTAAAAATAAAGGTATTTAGCAGTGATTGGCTATTACATCATCCTGAAATGTTCCAAACCCTTCACATATACTAATCTATTTAATCATCTTCACAATCCTGTCTATTATATTTTATTATTATTCCCGTATGCTGATGAGAAAACTGAGGCACAGAGGACATAGTTATTTAATAGCTTAATTAAGATGCTACAACTAGCACAGAAATGAGCCAAAATTTAAAGCAAGTCAGTCTCACTACAAAGTCTGGGTACTTGAATGCCACACCAAAGAATTTGGATGTCACCATATTATTATAGAGTAGAACTATAATAGAAGAGCAATAGATCATTTCCTTCACCCAAAAATTTTTGAGTTTTAAAATAAATCCATGTATCTCAATATCATTTTGCTGCCTTTCACAAATATGTCAGTGTTTTGTCAGTCAAACCCATTATCTTCTTTTTCTTAAAATTTAAACTTTTGTTTTATTGTGATAAAAACACTTAATATGATGTGTACCCTCTTAAAAATGTTTAAGTATATGATGCAGCATTGTTAACTATAGATGCAATGTTGTACAACAGATCCCTAGAACTTATTCATCTTTTATAACAGAAACTTAATACTCACTGAATGACAAATCTCATTTTTCTTTCCCCATAGCTCTTAAGAACCACCATTCTTTGCTCTGTTTCCAGGAATTTGTCTATATTAGATACCTTATATAAGTGGAATCATGAAGCTTTTGTCTTTCTGAGACTGGCCAATAGTGGCCATCAGAAAGCAAATCTCTTAACTAAGCTCACTTCTGCAGAGATTAAGGACTACGCTTCTCAGGAAAAGGTATATGCCCCTCTTCTTCATGCGGGTCTTCTGGAACCCTGTACATTCCAAAGGCGTTTCCCCTTAAAATTTAGAAGGGTTCATGGTGATGTAGAACAACCTCTAGCAAAAAGCTGGTAATACTGCTTTTTAAAGCTAGCAATTAATAGAAAGGATGGGGGACGCTGAATAATTCTGGAGTTTAGGATAACTTTATCTTTTGTTTTCTATAGCTTCAAGGAAAGTAAAAGCCACACTTGAATGTCATCCATATGTTCCTAAAAATGTTTATCTAACACAGTATCATTTCCAAGAAAAGTTCATTCTAAACAGTATAGGCAGGCCTCAACTAAATTTGTTTGTAGCCATTTTTTTTAAATAATCAGAAAGAGAAAAAAGCTGACAGAGAGTAATTTAGTAAGCCATTAGGGTGGAATGGGAAACGAATCAGAACTAAAACAATGCCTACCCTTCTTCATAAACATTCACACACTTACATGGAAGACAAAACACAAAATAAATATGTGCATAGTATTTTAACTTTAAAAAGTATAGGGATATATAGATAAGTTATGTGAAAGAAGATAATACATCTAATCTTTGCTGATGCTCAATAACTATAAATAAAAGTATAAATGTGTACATGATGGATGAATGCATAGAAGATATTTTTCTTCTATATAAAAATAAACCTCTTTAAAAATGTTTGTGTGCAAAATTCAGAACATATTATATACAAAATAGTTATTAAAATATGAGGATAATCTCACTAAGATAAAATAAGTTCTATTTTTATTCAGTTTGTTTATATATTGTAACCAGTGATTTGTCCTAGCTTTCAAGATACAACTTAGAAACACTTAGAACCCTATAAAACATTTTTAAGATAAAAACTATTCAAATTAGAGGATGTTAATTGTTATTCAAATTATTGTTACCTAATTCATTTATTATTTGATTTAAAATTCCCTGAGGACAGATGCAGCATTGTATAGATATTATTTAAATCAAACAATAGTAAAAGTTGAACACAAGTTTCACCAAATCTGATGTATTTCAATTAAAAAAAACACAGAAATTCAAAAAATTTGTCACATATGTACATTAAGGAACAAAAAGGAACTATAATGAGGGCACGAAGTCCTTCTAGATAATTTTATAAGTTGTTAATAGAAAGGAGAAAAAAATAAAGTCATTTTTGTATTAGAGTACTTGAGAGAACTTTGGAAAAATTTGTATTCCTAAGGCAGTTTTCACAGAGCATCAGATGGTGCCCTTGACAAAGATTGACGTCTTAAATGAGAAAGTTATAGAGCAAGTAGAGTAATTCAAGTCCAATAAATCACCAGGACCATATGGTATATATCCAAGATTTCTGAAGGAAATAGTGTGAAATTTCATAGATACAAGGGGAAAAAAGCATGAAATATAGCCTTAATTGTAGCATCTGCTTTTAAAGATTGGAAGACTACTAATTTGGTACACAGTATACGAAAGGAAAATATCTAGAAGAGGATCAAATAAAAAAATTCAATGCTTTCTGCTTGTACATGTGATATTGAGTAACCTTGTACATTTCTGTACTGTATTCTTCTCACTTTATCTTTCCTGGATTTCTTATTTAATAAAGCTTTTCTGTCATCTCTCTTCCTAATCTTGGCTATTTTTCAACTACATACTACTTAATAAGCCAGTGGTTGACATCCCTGGATATTGAAATTCATTTTCACTTGTCAAGCCAAAAACAGGTTAATTAGTAGTGTTATCACCCTGGTTCTTTCTCAGAAAATTTGCAGTGTTTCTTTTTCTTTTGTTTCTTTCTCTCTCTCTCTCTCTCTTTCTCATGGTGGTTGTGTTGTTGTTTTGTTCTGTTTACATGAAGATAAATTGAAATATTCTATTTTTCATACAGAATTGATATTGCTATATTTTGTTTTTCAGCCATTAACTCATTCTGTTGGATTATATGTGTTAATCAATAAATCTGTCAAGTTATCATTTGAGAGTGTAAAAAATTAAATAAATTTGTTTACTTTTTATTAATGTATCAGATACATACAGAAAAATGTACTAATAATAATTGCTTAAACTCAATGGACTTCTACACATACATGTACTAATATGTGACCTCCAGCTAAATAATCATAAAACACATGGTATCAAGAAGTCTCTTTACCCTCTGCCAATCAGTATATTCTCAAAGGTAATGACTATTCTGAATTCTACTATCCTAAATTAGTATTCTGTTCTTTGATTTCAAATACATATAATAATATTGACTATTGTCTGGCTCCTTTTGCTCCAAATAATGTCTGTGGGATTCATCAATGCTATAGTATCTATTAATAGGTTAATCTTATTTTATTTATAGGTAGAATTCATTTTATAAAAATATAGTAATTTATCCACTGTCTTATTGATGGAAATTTGAGCTGTTTCCAGTTTTTGTCTCAACTGTTAATGAGCAATAAATATTTTGTATTCATGTCTTCTAGTAAACATATGCACCATTTTTACTTGATTATAAACTTAAGAATAAAATTGTTAGTAATAGTGTAAACATTTAATTAAATTAAGTAAATAATACCAAACTGTGTTCCAACGTCTTAATATCATTAACACTGAAATAGTAATATATATCTGAGTTCAGTTGTTTCACATGGTCATCAACACTTGGTATCATCAGTCTTCTCATTTTTAGGCATTAAGCGAGTAGTGGTATCTCATTGTGGAATTAATTTACATTTTATTGAGGAGTAATTATGTTAATACATTTTATTACGTTTATTCACTATTTGATTATGACTCTTTGTAAAAATACGTATTAAGTTTTTGCTCATTAAAAAAAATCAAGAGTTTTATCTTTCTCTGATTCCTAGAAAAACATTACTTATTCTAGATTGGGTAACTTGTTGAATTTATCATCTATTTATCAATTTATTCATTTGTATATAGATGTCATAAATTTTATTGAAGTTCAGTGAAGGTTTTTTATGTTTGTGCTTTTGGAATCTTGTTTAAAAAATCTTTGCTTGCATTAAGATCATATAAATATTTGCCTATAATTTAATCCAAAAGTTTTATTGTCTTACACTTCACATTTAGGACTATGATTCTTCTCTAAATATTTTTGAGTAAAGGGCTAATGTTTACATTTTTTTCAAACAGAAGTCAATATTTTTCTGCAATAGTTATTTGAAATACCAATTTACCTCACTGAATTTCATTGACAACTTTGCAGTCAGTCAAACTGACCTGAACTTTCTGTAATGTTCTATTATTCTGTTGCTTACCCTGTGCCGTAGGAAGAAATTTAAGGTCATAGCTTAGAACCTCCTGAGGGTGCATAAGAACCTTCTAACTACTATAGTGGCATCATCAAAGATTACTCAAAAATAACAACACACACACACACACACACACAAACACGTACAATGAAAGAGAAAGATTGAGAGGAAAGAAAAACTTAAAGCAGTCATAGAGAAAATACTTGTCAGTTTTTATCAACCATATGAAGACAAATAGTAAAGATTTGTTTTCCATAATTCAGCCACAGAGAATTTTTAAAGCATCTGTCAGACAACGATAATCTTTTGGTTGAACACTACTGGCATTTTTCATTGCATTTAGTTGCCCAACAGTTTACCACGACCTTTTAGATCCTACATATTGTGGGTTATGACAAAATCTGCAACCTCGCCTCAGGCCACCTTCTTATGGTTCTTGTTTTAATCTGTTGTCTCCTGCTATAACAGAATACCTGAGACTGGGTAATTGATAAGAAATAGAAATGTATCTCTTACAGTTCAAGAGGCAGAGAAGTTCAAGATTAAGGGGCAAGAGTCTTGTGAGGACCTTCTTGCTGTATTGTTCCTTGTCAGACGGTACAAGAGAGAAGGGCAGAGAAACGGCAAGATAGAGATAAAAGGAGACCAAATTTATCCTTCAATAAAAATCTGCTATCTTGGATAATGAACCTAATCATAAAATAATGGCATTAATTCATCCATGAAAATAGAGCCCTCATGGCCAAAATGCCTCTTAAAGGTCTTATGTCCTACTACTCTCATAATGGCAAATAAATTTCAACATGAGTTTGAGAAGGGACAAACATACAAACCATAGCAGCTCTCAATGCCAAACCACACTAGATTTTTCCAACAGGCTGGTGTTGTTCTATCTTAGTCTTTGAAATTCCTATTGCATTTGGGATACTAATTCCCAGATTTTTGCTTTGCTAAGTATTTTCTAACATTCTGGTGTCATACTACATTTCCAACTCTGATATATCATGAATCATCAAATTTAAAATGCCCCACCTCACTTGACCTACCCCAACCAATTTCTATTATATCCTCCCATTTTATTTTATTAAAGCATTTGCCAATCTCTGAAAGACTCTCATTTATGTATCTGCTTTACAATCAATTATATATTTGTTTATTAATGTCTGCTTGTTTTCTACTAATATGCATTAGTTTATACTTTTTATATAAATTAATTTTATTTAAGTATATTAATATTGGTCACAAGTCATATTTATTGACAATTTATATCTTTCATCAAGCTCTAAAAATATAATGGAGACTGTAACACAGTGAATGATATAGGATTGAACTATTTTAATAAAAAGATAGTATATTTCATTCTAAAATACACAGAGAGGTGAAAAATAAATTAAACATAGAGGGTTTCTGATCATTTTAGGCTTAGGCTGACTATGCAGAAAACTCTTGGAGTCTTCCTACTAGACAACTTGACACTATGTAAAATAATAAAGGCAAGTATCAATCCAGAATTTTTAACTCTTATAAAATGACAATAAATCATATAATAGCTAAGGATTGTTGTTTGTTTACTTTTTAGAGCATGAATGTTTATGTGCATGTGTTGGGGGGGCAGGTGGGTGTTTTATTCCTTTCACATTCTAGGCTCCTTTGGAACAAGCTTTTTTTTTTTTTTTTTTTTAGCAATTGCTCAAAAAACATTCCTTGAAGTTATAAGTCAATTGGAATTTTAATCTAAGTGAATAAACTAATTATTTAACATGCTTGTTTCCACACACTGTAAGTTCACAAATTGCCAAAAAATAAAAACCTGTGTAATTATTTGTCAGCACTTTATACTCACCCATTTTTGTTCTGTCATAAAATAATCATATACTGATTTTCCATAATTTTTAGGGATTGTAACTAGACTCATTTTAATTCTCATCATCAAAATATTCAAATATTCTACTTCTTTCCTAAAGATTTGTGCTAAAATTCTTAAAGGCCCACGTGGCAAAGAAAAGGCAATATACTGTACAGAAAATAACATTACTAAGATGAACGAGAGAATAATTGCCTTAGTTTTCTTAACTATAAAGATGAAGTATCGACCTCTCTCTCTCCAGTCAATCACAACTCTAACTCTCCATAATTTTATGTATTAAAAATGAATAATATATACTAATGTGCTTCATAATTAGGATGAAATATTACCCTGTACTAACAGGAACAGTACTAGTGGCTTCAAATCTCCTCTTCTCCTTAGCATGGAGAAGTCTGGTGTTCCTCCAAAAATGGCTGCTACTTGCTGCCTGGAATACAAATGTCCAGTAGTGAACAAATGTAGATGGTCCCTAAACTAAAATTTTGGCAATGGTAGAGTCAGTGACAAAAGGTACATGTTTTCAGCAACAGTAGCGTCTTCTCTGGCAACAACAGAAATAAGTCAATTAGGTCCTTAGCGGTTTCTACTCACACAGGGAAACTGAGGAGCCTCTGGCAAAAACAGAGGGTATTATAGCCAGCCAAGAAGAGAGAAAATCTTACAAGATTGTGCAGGAAGAAACAGAGAAAGATAAGCCATTTGTTTTGGTGTGAAAGAGTTGAAACCCAATAGCAAGGGAAATGAAGCTAAGATGTGTGAAAGGAAGAATTTTATTCTGCCAACATCCAAAATGTGATGAACAGTAACAACCAAGAATATCAGCAAGGAACTGTTCTCCAGATGCAATAAGAAAGAAAAGTCAGCTAGGGCTACAATCATTTTAAGACAGAAGGTTTTTATTTTTTCTATCCATTTTCAATAACAATTAAGCTTTCTGAGCAACAGCAGTAAGCATTGGAAAACTTTTTTTAAAAAAATGGGAAAGTATCAGTTTATCTTTTCAGGTAATAAGCATGCTATCAGGAAATTGAAAAGTTTTTGTCTGATCTTTCAAGCTAAGAACTTTGGATAATATAATTTTTGTGTTTTCTTAGCAATGAGTTTTCTTGACTCTTATAATACAGAGTATACTAGTAAGAGTATGAAATGCCTGCATAACACAATTCATTTTGAATTGTGAAAAGAATGTAACTAACTCATTTTGATTCTTTTTTAAATATGTTAAACAAAGTCTCCAGTGATCTTAATAAAAAAGAATAAGGTAGCTCCAGGTCACTCAGAGAGAAATCTCTAAGTTGAGCTTGTTCCATTAAAACCTAAAAATCTGCTTTCCTTTAGCAGTTTGGTCAGTGCCTCCTTTTAGATCATGGTGTCCCTTTTGGATATTTTTTAAAGTTTAGAAAATAAATATAAGGAAAGGAAGAGTTTATCCTTTTCTAAAAATTGAGTATTATAAATAGCTCACACAGGGAATTCCTACGATGCTTAAATATTTATTAATAAATTTGTTTAAAAATTGTGATTGAATAAGCTGTCCCTTAACATAAGTAGTTCTAGAAAAAAGTGAAAAATAGAATAATTAAAAATACTACATATATATAGAAACCTTGCAGCTAGGAAAATCTTTGACTTTGTTTTTTTTTGACATACAGTTAGGCAAACCAAATATTCTTAACCTAGATATTCTGAAAAGCCAAGGATCTCTATGATGAAAGTCATCTTTCTCTAAACATGCCCTTTGGCTAGTCCGAGTGCGGTGGTGATTACAATTGATTGATCACAACAAGTTACAGATACCTTTGTTCCTTCTTCACTCTCACCACTTCATTTGACTAGTCTTAAAAAATAACTAAATTAGCGAATAAATTTTTTATTCTCTCCAAATATATATCTAATGGGAAATTTTCTCCTTGTTATCAGTGAGAGGCACTGTAATGTAGAAAAAAAAACATTCATTTGGGCTTATATTCCAGATCTGTTATTATACAAAATAAGTTATAGTTGATCCTGTATTACTTCATCAGTACAAACAGAAAAACTAATCCGGCACTTAGGTGATAATACATTTTTTAAGGATATGGTATGATGGAAGTCAAAAGTCAGTTATCAAAAATATTTTTCTGATTCTTTTTTGTATACCTAATAAAGTAAAAGCAATAATCTTTTTACAAGTCAGAAAATGTATATTAAAAGGAAGAACGAGTTATAAAAACTGAATTAAGAGGCCATATGAGAGAGCTAAAGTAAGTTAGAGATTATCTAGCGTTAAACACAAGTCACAGATGTGATAACTGGGCCTAGAAGAAGGAATCATTTTATTAGGGTCATGTTATATAATAATGGCAGAAATGGAGTTACATCATGGTCTTCCAATGATTCCATCAATTAAAGCTTATTCCACTTGCCTTCTGAATATCATCATTAATATCAGTAACTACTGATTGAACGCAGAAAATATGAAGTCACAGAGCTAACAACTAGAGATTTGATAATGACTGCAGGGATTTCAGTCCTGCTGTAAATGAGTTTATACTATCTGGAGTAGGAGATGAAGGAGTAAAAAGGCAATCATTATATAATAAAATAAGCTTTAAAAATATAAAGAAATTAAAACTATGTTACATTGTACTCATTTTGGCAGCATATACTAAAATTGGAAAAATACAAAGAAGATTAGTATGGACCATGAACAAAGATGACACGTAACTTTGCGAACCATTCCATATTTTTTGATAATAAAAACACTCAACAAACTATGAATAAAAGGGAACATCTTCAACCAGGCGAAGGGCATCTACAAAAACCCACACTAACATTGAATTTAATGGTGACGCTTTCCCATGAAAATCAGGAATCAGACAAAGACGTTTTCTCTTACAGCTTTGATCAACATTTTCCTGAAGAGTGTAGCTTGGGAGATTATGCAAGAAAAATAAATAAAAGGCATGCAGATTGGAAAGAAAGATATTAAACTATTCTTATTTGTAGACGTCATGATGATGTATATAAGAAAATTTTAAGCAGCCAATAAAAATACTATAAGTGAGTTCAGCAGGTTTCAAGATACAAGATCAATATACAAAAATGAACTGTATTTCTAAATACATGTAATGAAAACTCCAAAAATGAAATGAAGAAAGCAATTTCATTTACAATAGTATCAGAATAAAATGTATAGAAAAATATTTAACAAAAGACGTGCAAAACCTATACTCTGAACAAAGTATAAAACATTGCCAAAACAAATTAAGAATCTAAATTATTTCTAAAAATTTTGTGTTCATACATTGAAAGATTTAGCATTAAGATGGCAATACTCTTAATTGATATATAGGTTCAATGAAACCTTTATCAGAATCCCTGCTTTGTTACTTGTAGAAATTGACAAGTTGATTCAGAAATTTTATGGAATTGCTAGTGACCCAGAATAGACAAAACAATCTTGGAAATTAAAACAAAAATACACCAGAAGGATTCATCTTCCTAATTCCAAAACTTACTATGAAACAATGGTAATCTAGATACTGTAGTACCAGCATATGGATAGACATGTAAATCAATAGAATAGAAATGAGAGTCCAGAATAAACCCACATATCTATGATTAACTGATTTTGAACAAAGGTGTCAAGACATGCCAATGGAGAAAAATATTCAGAATTTTAATTCTGAATTATAGTTATTATTCAATAATAATATCTAATTATTCATCTAATAATTACATCCAACAATTATCTAATAATAATATCATATTATAAACTGAATTATAATTATTATTAAACTTTAAGATGATCTGGAAATTGCACATGTCACTTTTACTTATAAGCCACTGGGACAAACTTCTATGTCCAAAGCTTCCTATAAGGCAGACTGGGAAATCTCAATAACCAAACACACAAGTAATACACAAAGATTCTGCTACCAAGTGGAAGAAAGTGTGTGTGTGTGTGTATGTGTGTGTGTGTGTGTCTGTGTCTGTGTGTTGTGAGAGAGAGAGAGAAAACTAAAAGGCAATGGTTTGTCTCTCTCACAACTTCTCTATTAAAAACTTTCACATGATTTTTCATTATAATTGTGATAAAAGTAAAGCTTCTGACCATGGTCGAGAAAGCATTATATTTTCTGACCCCTCATCTGCTGCCACTGTCCTCTTTGCTAATTAAACCCAGCAAACTTTCCTTCTATTCCTTTCTATTTCTATACCAAGCTTGTTTAAACTTAGGATATTTATATGTTGCCACTTGCTATTCTTTGCATTAGAAAAATGCCTTCTTTCATATTCTGTTATGGTTAGGTCTTTCTCCTTATTCAATTTTGAGTTATTTAGGGATGTTTTCCCTTGACAACCCAAACTAAATTATACTAAGTGTATCGTTCTCATGTTCTATCCTCCACCCACATAAAATTAACAGCCACTAACTGTAATTAGTGCTTTCAGAAGAATTACAGTAATTCCCCTATGTAATAATCATTATTGCCTTCAACATGCTCTCATTTGTTTGTTTGTTTGTTTACTTAATATCTGTTTTTGCCCACAAAAGTAATCTCAGTGAGAATAATCTTTGCATTTTTCAATCATCTTGATGTCAAACAAGCAATAAGTAATTATGTGTAGAATGTGTGATAAAACTAGTAATTAATGTGATGGTAGAGGTAGTACATGAAACCAAAGACACATAGAAAAGGAATACTTTATCTTGGGTTGGGAGGGGAAGGACAAGTTTCCTGGAAAAACATCCTAAATTATGATTTTAAATGGCGCCAACTGAAGCAAAGGTAAAAGAAACAATTCCAAAGGCTTAAAGGTTAAAAGAAAAAAGAAATATAATTTATTGAAGAACCTTCTTAAATAATTGTCCTAGGGCTGGGTTATTACTATTTTTGCCAACTTTACAGAGTTATGATTGGCAAATACAATTAATTGTATATATTCAATGTATATAATATATATACCTAGTATATACATATACATTATGAAATTATTACCATCAAGTTAATTCTCATACATATTATCTCGCATATTTATACTCACATTTTTGCGAATAAGAATCCTTAAGATCTACAAACTTAGCAAATTTCAAAAATATAATACATTATTTTTAACTATAGTCATTATGCTTCAATTTGAATTCTAGAATTTATCTGATAACTGAAAGGTGTGCCCTTTGACCAAAATTTTCTCATTTCTCTAATCCCCCAGGCCCCAGCCCCAGGTAAGCACTATTCTACTCTGATTTTATGAGTTCAACTTATTTTTTATTTTAAAATAAGTGATATGATAATGATGCAGTATTTTGTTTTACTGTATCAGGCTTACTTCATTTACCATAATGTTCTTCATGTTTATCCATATTGTTGCAAATTATAAGATTTTATTCTTTTTTAAGGCTGAATAATATTTTAGAATGTGTGCATTTGTGTGTGTATCACGTTTTCTTTATCCATCAATCCAGTTACAGGCATTTGGGTTTTTATATCTTGGCTATTGTGAACAATGCTACAGTGAATATGATACTCATTTCATTTTCTTTAAATATATACTAAGAAGTGCAATTGCTAGAGCATGTAGTAGTTGTTCTTTTAATTTTTTAGCAACCTCCACACTGCTTTCCATTATGGCTATACCAATTTACATTCCCACCAACAATGTACAAGAGTTCCCTTTTCTCTACACCCTCTTCAACAGTTGTTGTTGTTGTTGTTGTTGTTTTTTTTGACTTTTTGATAATAGCCATTCTAACAGATGTGAGATGACATTTCACTGTGGTTTTGATTTGTATTGCCCTGATGACTAGGGATGTTGAGCACCTTTTCATATATCTATTGGTCATTCATCTATCTTCTTTGGCAAAATGTTTATTCAGATGCCATGTTATATACAACAGAAAAGGGAATAATAAAATTCAAGACTGGAGAGGTAAGTCAGAGTCAGATCATAACAAAATTATCCATAGGGTGGTTGTCACTTTGTAAAATAATTCTATGACAGCAGAAAAGGGAATAATAAAAGTCAAGACTGGAGAGGTAAGTCAGAGTCAGATCATAACAAAATTATCCATAGGGTGGTTGTTACTTCGTAAAATAGTTCTATGCACACTATATGTCATATTCCTTAATTTTACTCAGATCATTAAAAGGCTTAAAATAGTTTTTTAAAAATATAGAAATAGCTCTAACAATTGCAAAAATTAACCTATCTTAAGTTTAAACTTTCAGATTATGTTTTCATAGTGTCTTGGTACCTTACTATCTTGCTTCATAATGAATAGTTTCCTGCAGGTGTTCACAGCATAAAATTCTAGAACATTCCATTGCAAATATTATAAGGGAAAATGTTTTAGCACTTTGTACAAGAGTACAGCAATATAGGGTCTATGTATAAAATGTCACATGCAATAAGCAAAAAAAAAAAAAAAAGTCTCTGAAAATACCATGCAGAGAGGAAATAGAGTCCCTGTAATCTCCTAAAAAATTTCCGTGGAAGACATTAAACTTCTTTTTATTCAATGCTACCTTAATCTTTTAATACCTGTGTTTCTTTAACAAGGCATAAAGGTGTCCCACAGCCTGGTCTGAATGGTGTCTTTCTAAAGCTTCCTATGGAGAACTACTTCTAACAGCCCAGTGGTGATGGAGAGTTTCTTTCCATTATTCAGAGTAAGAGGATTGAAGCTCTGCAGGAGGAGCTCACCCTTTATCCTACCAATAGTAAAGCACCATACATTGGCTTTACACTGATCTTCTGAATGAGATGAAAGAGTTTCATTTCTATTATGCATTCACATTTTAGCTAGTTTTTTTTTTAAATGCTATGGGATACCACATTAGAGAGCATATTTTCGGACATACCAGGATAAAACTGAAGCTTTAAAATCAAAATGTACACTAACCTCACTGTTAAAACTTAAATCATTTACCTTCTATACTTATTATTTATAATAAGAAAAAGGTTTAAACTTTCTGACTTCAAATACAAGTTTTCTTCCTTTTTTTTTTTTTCTTTTCAGAACTAGCCCTCCTCAGAGAGTTTCTCAGTCGTTTCAGGGATGTTCGCGTCGTGCCTTCCACAGAAAGTTACCAATGGGCTCCTCTGCTGCTGTTGCTTAGCCTCCTTGCCACCTCGCCATCTTGAGCCCTATGAGGTTACTGCATCATTCAGAGGCTTTTCTAAGGACACTGCTCACAACAGCATCTGTGGTTGGTGAGAAAGAAGGATCTTCTCCTGTCTTCGAACCTTATGTGAGAAAAGCCTATGTCTTTAATCCACCACAGCTCAGCAGAAAAGCCACAGTAACTAATAATGAGACTTTACTGGATGTTTGGTAATAATGAAAGGCTACTATTTTCTGGAAAATAACTTACAATATTGTAATTCATGGACAGCAATCTTCTGAGAAGTATCTCTCAAGCTTGATACTTCCCTCAATCCCAGGGTCATGAACGCCTCAGTCAACACCGTGGGCATGGCTCAATCTCCCTCTACTTTCCAGTGTAGTCCAAATTGTCTTCAAATTCAAAATCAACCACAATATTTGTTCTTACCATTGAGCATAAGCCTTTTTTGCCCATTATTTCTGGCTCGACAGAATAATTAGGATAGAAAGGCCTTTTCCCCTCCAGAAAATCTGCTCTTCCACCCTAGAAATATTATCTGGACTTACAACTCTAGCTGAATACAGTCCCACGTTAATTCTTTTCTCAAAATCTGAGTAATCCAGATTTAAATAACACTATTTGTAGGACAGCAGTAACCCAGTTGAGCTGCAGCTGCATCAAGCTCAGTGAAGTTTTATTTTGTTTGGTTTTATTTTGTTTTACAATCTCTGCTCATTAAGAACACTAAAAATATTGGGGTCCAAAATTACTTCATTATATTTTAATATAACAGATTTTGACAGATTATTGCATTTTGTACTTAATTGAAAATTTGATAAATAAAATCCATACTAAGTCAGAAATATTAAATATGAGATGATTTGAGTAATTCTCAGACTTTAATAATTCATATACTTTTACTAAGATTTTTTATATACTTTAAGTTCTGGGATACATGTGCAGAAGATGCAGGATTGTTACATAGGTATACACGTGCCATGGTGGTTTGCTGCACCCATCAACCTGTGACCTACATTAGCCATTTCTCCTAATGCTATCACTCCTCTAGCCCCCAACTTCCTGACAGGCCCTGGTGTGTGATATTCCCTTCCTTGTGTCCATGTGTTCTCATTGTTCAACTCCCACTTATGGGTGAGAACATGAGGTGTTTGGTTTTCTGTTCCTGTGTTAGTTTGCTGAGAATGATGCTTTCCAGCTGCAACCATGTTCCTGCAAAGGACATGAACTCATCCTTTTTTATGGCTGCATAGTATTCCATGGTGTATATGTGCCACATTTTCTTTATCCAGTCTAGCATTGATGGGCATTTGATTCCTTCAAAGTTTTTGGTATTGTGAACAGTGCTGCAATAAACATACGTGTGCATGTTTCTTTATAGTAGAATGATTTATAATCCTTTGGGTAATGGGATTGCTGGGTCAAATGGTATTTCTGGTTCTAGATCCTTGAGACATCGCCACACTGTCTTCCACAATGGTTGAGCTAATTTACACTGCCACCAACAGTGTAAAAGCGCTCCTAATTCTCCACATCCTCTCCAGCATCTGTTGTTTCCTGACATTTTCACGATTGCCATTCTAACTGGCGTGAGATGGTATCTCACTGTGGATTTGATTTGCATTTCTCTAATGACCAGTGATGATGAGCTTTATTTCATACGTTTGTTGGCCATATAAATGTCTTCTTTTGAGAAGTGTCTAAGATTTTGAAAACAACTTTTACTTAAAGATTTACCTTTAGTCAAGCTAATTTCACATGCCATATTGCACAGACCTATGATAGATGTTTAAGTAAACATTATGGCAAACATTCTGCTTTTATTCTAAATACTTTGAAAATATGAGAATTCTTTCAGTTCAGATGACCATCTAAATAGATAAGAACAACATGTACAATGTTGTATAAATGACCTGAGATCTTCTCATTGTTCTCAGTCTTGTTAAACATGAGATAAAGTGATCATTTAAAATGCATTTTAAATATCTACAAACTTTTCGATATTAAAATGTTAGATCCACATAATACACAGAATAAATATATTTAATCTATTTCCTTTAAAACTTGCAAACTAATGTGAATTTAAAACAAGTCAAACTCATAGAAGCAGGGAGTTGAATGGTGGTTGCCAAGAGTTGGGGAATGGAAGAAATAGAGATTTTAGTCAAAGGGTACAACTTTCAGTTATAAGATGAATAAGTTCTGGAGATCTAATTTATAACATAATGACTATCAGTAATAATACTATATTGCATTCTTGAAATTTGGTGAGACAGTAGATTTTAAATGTTCTTACCACACACACCAATAAAAGGGTAACTGTGTGTTGTGATGGATATGTGAATTAGCTTGGTGGTGGCAATCATTTCACAATGTGAAATGATAACCATTCATAGTAAGATTAGTAACTCTTACCATATTCATTCTACATACAATCATACAATTATTGCTTGGTCTTCCTTAAAGATTGGGAACAACTACCTTTTGCTGGAAAAGAAGAAGATCAATCAATGATCCCTTAGGCTTCTTAGCACAAAATGTATGAAGGCCAACATGCTGTCATGCTCCATTATTACAGTAGAAATTTAAATACATTTAGTACATGCAGTAATTATCAGTTAAGATTCTTCGTTTTTGATGAATAAAATTATTGTAAAAGCACTAAATTAATAAAATGCTGTAAAATTATAAATCTGTCCTGAATGTCTGAATATAATGTTACAGTGCTATGAATAATTTTTTTAAAAAACCATAAGTCCAAAAGGAACTTTCATCCTAGGAGAAAAGGTAAATATTTATTACATATTATAATAGTAGTGGGATAGGATATATTACCTGGGTGATAATCCAAGGGGATATGAAATAATTATTTCTCCCGAGTGATAAAAAATTCATCAGTAATGAACTTTGTCTCTTCCTTGGTCTATTCTCCCTTCTACTAATAGCACTCTGATTCTCTCTTGAAGAAACAACTTTAATCCACTTTCAGTTCGTATAATCTTAGTAAGAGTCATTCTCCTCAACCTTATCCCACTTTTGTGCTCTGGGAATTAACCCATGACCAGGATCAAACCAATCAATAGCATATATCATTTTGGCAAGTTCATTGCTTTAAGATTGACACATGACCCAAGTCTTAACAATGAGATCCAATTCTGCCTCCTGGAAAAATAAGCAACCTGTCACTACTGAGGCCATTAGCCTGCAACTCCAAAGTTCTATCACATTGACAGAGCTCTTCTGAGAGTAAAAACAATTCATATTTACATACATATATATATAATTTCTTTATATATACAAAGAATATATAATTTATGTATATATATATATATATAAAGAAATTGGAGCAAAGAGAGGTAAGCCTTTGCAAATATGGTTTGAGTTTCTGGAGACAGATATTCCTGAAAAGGAAATCTTTGCTGTTATTTTTCAGTTGGAGGAAATAATAAATTGTTCCTTTTCAGTGTTTGATCTCTCCATTTTAAAAAATGTTTTCCTAAAACCAATTTTTTTTCATAATCAAGATTCTAGGCTGGGCTAATACTTTATCAGAAAGGACTTTAGATGAGCTTTCAACATGCAGAGAAATTTGAACATTTCTAGCCAGAGGGAAAATGTAAACAAAGAAAATGATCCAGGTAAATACACTTAAGGTGTGGTTTCCCTTGACTATAACACAGGGAAACAGAGATGTCTTAATGGAATATATACTACACAAAGAGGTTTGGGGCAAGACTGTGCACATTCTTCAATGTCAGAACCAGAAATTACAATTCTATTCTACAAGCGAAAATGTGTCATAGACTATTTTAGATAGAGTAGGAGAATGACATGATCAGGTCTGAAACTCTGGAAGATTGTGCTGACAATATTTTACAGGATAGTTTTATAAGAGAAAATTCTAGAGAAAGAGTTTCGGGGTCATGTGGCTGACACAGAAATAAACCACTTTTGTAAAGCAGCTGTACCTAGAAGAGGTAAAATAGAAGTAGATGAAGTCTTATGCTTAGTTCACGACTTTCTCTATTACATGATCATGCCATTCACTTTTATTTAATGTGACTGCAAAACATATTACGATAACCATAGGGATGTCAGTGGAAACTGATATGTAAAAGAACAAAATGGGAGTTACAGTTTCTGTGCTCAATTACTAAGAAATATAAACAAAAGCTATCGGAGATATCTCGCATTAACTGGAGATAATAACGTAATGATCAGTTTGGCCATGGTAAAAATATATTGTTGTATGTATGTTTAACTTAAATTTTATATATGATAATACCACTGTGAACTGTTAAAAAAAACTTTTTTTGAAATGTCATTTAAAAAGACACTACTCTGTCATAAAACAGCCTCTGCCTGAGGCATATTCGGCATAATTTTTTAAAAAATAATACTGTAAAGGGTCCATTGCAATTAATTTTGTTTTATTGAAATTACAACTCTCTTAATGTGATGATAAACACATTTAGAAAGTTACAATGGTAGAGAAGTCTAGGTCAAAATTTGAGTTTAAACTAAGGTAATGATTATGAAATTTTAAAAGTGTGGGCAGATATGAAGACCATAAAAAAGATAGAATAGGATATTATCCAGAGGAACTTCCCCAACCTAGCAAGGCAGGCTGACATTCAAATTCAGGAAATACAGAGAACGCCACAAAGATACCCCTTGAGAAGAGCAACTCCAAGACACATAATTGTCAGATTCATCAAAGTTGAAATAAAGGAAAAAATGTTAAGGGCAGCCAGAGAGAAAGGTCGAGTTACCCACAAAGGAAAGCCCATCAGACTAACAGTGGATCTCTCTGCAGAAACTCTACAAGCCAGAAGAGAATGGGGGCCAATATTCAACATTCTTGAAGAAAAGAATTTTCAACCCAGAATTTCATATCCAGCCAAACTAAGCTTCAAAAGTGAAGAAGAAATAAAATCCTTTACAGACAAACAAATGCTGAGAGATTTTGTCACCACCAGGCCTGCCTTACAAGAGCTCCTGAAGGAAGCACTAAACATGGAAAGAAACAACTGGTACCAGCCACTGCAAAAACATGCCAAGTTGTAAAGACCATCAATGCTAGGAAGAAACTGCATCAACTAATGAGCAAAATAAGCAGCTAACATCATAATGACAGGATCAAATTCACACATAACAATATTAACCTTAAATGTAAATGGGTTAAATGCTCCAATTAAAAGACACAGACCGGCAAATCTAATAAAGAATCAAGACCCATCAGTGTGCTGTATTCAGGAGATCCATCTCACGTGCAGAAACACACATAGGCTCAAAATAAAGGGATGGAGGAAGATCTGTCAAGCAAATGGAAAACAAACAAACAAAAAAGCAGGGGTTGCAATCCTAATCTCTGATAAAACAGACTTTAAACCAACAAAGATCAAAAGAGAGAAAGAAGGCCATTACATAATGGTAAAGGGATCAATTCTACAAGAAGAGCTAACTACCCTAAATATGTATGCACCCAATACAGATGCACTCAGATTCATAAAGCAAGTCCTTAGAGACCTATGAAGAAACTTAGACTTCCACACAATAATAATGGGATGTTTACCACCCCACTGTCAACATTAGACAGATCAATGAGACAGAAAGTTAACAAGGATATCCAGGAATTGAACTCAGCTCTGCACCAAATGGACCTAATAGACATCTACAGAACTCTCCGCTCCAAATCAACAGAATATACATTCTTCTCAGAACCACATCACACTTATTCCAAAATTGACCACATAGTTGGAAGTAAAGCTCTCCTCAGAAAATATAAAAGAACAGAAATTATAACAAACTGTCTCTCAGACCACAGTGCATTCAAACTAGAACTCAGGATTAAGAAACTCACTCAAAACCACTCAACTACGTGGAAACTGAACAATCTGCTCCGGAATGACTACTGGGTAAATAACAAAATGATGGCAGAAATAAAGATGTTCTTTGAAACCAACGAGAACAAAGACACAACATACCAGAATCTTGGGGACACATTTAAAGCAGTGTGTAGAGGGAAATTTTTCACACTAAATGCCCACAAGAGAAAGCAGGAAAGATCTAAAATTGACACCCTAACATCACAATTAAAAGAACTAGAGAAGCAAGAGCAAATACATTCAAAAGCTAGCAGAAGGCAAAAAATAACTAAGATCAGAGCAGAACTGAAGGAGATAGAGGCACAAAAATCCCTTCAAAAAATCAATGAACCTAGGAGCTGGTTTTTTGAAAAGATCAACAAAATTGAAAGACTGCTGGCAAGACTAATAAAGAAGAAAAGAGAGAAGAATCAAATACATGCAATAAAAATGATAAAAGGGATATCACCACCGATCCCCCAGAAATACAAACTACCATCAGGGAATACTATAAACACCTCTACGCAAATAAACCAGAAAATCTAGAAGAAATGGAAAAATTCCTCAACACATACACCCTCCCAAGACTAAACCAGGAAGAAGTTGAGTCTCTGAAATAACAGGCTCTGAAATTGAGGCAATAATTAATAGCTTACAAACAAAAAAAGTCCAGGATCAGACAGATTCACAGCCAAATTCTACCAGAGGTACAAAGAGAAGCTGGTACTATTCCTTCTGAAACTATTTCAATCAATAGAAAAAGGGGAAATCCTCCCTAACTCATTTTATGAGGCCTGCATCATCCTGATACCAAAGCCTGGCAGAGACACAAACACAAAAAGAGAATTGTAGACCAATATCTTTGATGAACACCGATGCAGAAAGCCTCAATAAAATACTGGCAAACAAAATCCAGCAGCACATCACAAAACTTATCCACCACGATCAAGTTGTCTTCATCTGTGGGATGCAAGGCTAGTTCAACATACACAAATCAATAAATATAATACATCATGTAAACAGAACCAAAGACAAAACCACATGATTATCTCAATAGATGTAGAAAAGGCCTTCGACAAAATTCAACAGCCTTTCATGCTAAAAACTCCCAATAAACTTGGTATTGATGGGATGTATCTCAAAACAATAAGAGTTATTTATGACAAACCCACAGCCAATATCATACTGAATGGGCAAAAACTGGAAGCATTTCTTTTGAAAACTGGTACAAGACAGGGATGTCCTCTCTCACCACTCCTATTCAACATAGTGTTGGAAGTTCTGGCCAGGATAATCAGGCAGGAGAAAGAAATAAAGGGTATTCGATTAGGAAAAGAGGAAGTCAAAGTGTCCCTGTTTGCAGATGACATGATTGTATACTTAGAAAACCCCACCATCTCAGCCCAAAATCTCCTTAAACTGATAAGCAAATCCAGCAAAGTCTCAGGATACAAAATCAATGTGCAAAAATCACATGCATTCCTATACACCAATAACAGACAAACAGAGAGCCAAATCATGAGTGAACCCCCATTCACAATTGCTTCAAAGAGAATAAAATATCTAGGAATCCAACCTACAAGGGATGTGAAGGACCACTTCAAGGAGAACTACACACCACTGCTCAATGAAATAAAAGAGGACACAAACAAATGGAAGAACATTCCATGCTCATGGACAGGAAGAATCAATATTGTGAAAATGGCCATACTGCCCAAGGTAATTTATAGATTCAATGCCATCCCCATCAAGTTACCAATGACTTTCTTCACAGAATTGGAAAAAACTACTTTAAAATTCATATAGAAACAAAAAAGAGCCCACATTGCCAAGACAATCCTAAGCCAAAAGAACAAAGCTGGAGGCATCAGCTAAAGTTGACTTCAAACCATACTACAAGGCTACAGTAACCAAACAGCATGGTACTGGTACCAAAACAGAGATATAGATCAATGGAACAGAACAGAGACCTCAGAAATAATACCACACATCTACAACCATCTGATCTTTGACAAACCTGACAAAAACAAGAAATGGGGAAACGATTCCCTATTTAATAAATGGTGCTGGGAAAATTGGCTAGCCATATATAGAAAGCTGAAACGGAATCCCTTCCTTAAACCTTATACAAAAATTAATTCAAGATGAATTAAAGACTTAAATCTTAGACCTAAAACCATAAAAACCCTAGAAGAAAACCTAGGCAATACCATTCAGCACATAGGCATGGGCAAGGATTTCCTGACTAAAACACCAAAAGCATTGGCAACAAAAGTCAAAATAGACAAATGGGATCTAATTAAACTAAAGAGCTTCTGCACAGCAGAAGAAACTACCATCAGAGTGAACAGGCAACCTAAAGAATGGTAGAAAATTTTTACAATCTACCCATCTGACAAAGGGCTAATATCCAGAATCTACAAAGAACTTAAACAAATTTGCAAGAAAAAATCAAACAACCCCATCAAAAAGTGGGCGAAGTATATGAACAGACACTTCTCAATAGAAGACATTTATGCGGCCAATAGACACATGAAAAAATGCTCATCATCACTGGCCATCAGAGAAATGCAAATCAAAACCACAATGAGATACCATCTCACACCAGTTAGAATGGCAATGATTAAAAAGTCAGGAAACAACAGGTGTTGGAGAGGATGTGGAGAAATAGGAACACTTTTACACTGTTGGTGGGACTGTAAACTAGTTCAACCATTGTGGAAAACAGTGTGGTGATTCCTCAAGGATCTAGAACTAGGAATAGCATTTGACCCAGCCATCCTGTTACTGGAGATATACCCAAAGGATTATAAATCATGCTGCTACAAAGACACATGCACATGTATGTTTATTGTGGCACTATTCACAATAGCAGACACTTGGAACCAACCCAAATGTCCATCAGTGATAGACTGGATTAAGAAAATGTGGCACATAGACACCATGGAATACTATGCAGCCATAAAAAAGGATGAGTTCATGTCCTTTTATAGGGACATGGATGAAGCTGGAAACCATCATTCTGAGCAAACTATTGCAAGGACAGAAAACCAAACACCTCATGTTCCCACTCATAGGTGGGAATTGAACAATGAGAACACTTGGACACAGGGTGGGGAACATCACACACTGGGGCCTGTCATGGAGTGGGGGGAGGGGGAAGGGATAGCTTTAGGAGATATACCTAATGTAAATGACGAGTTAATGGGTGCAGCACACCAACATGGCACATGTATACATATGTAGCAAACCTGCACATTGTACACATGTACCCTAGAACTTAAAGTATAATAAAAAAAGAATAGTTAAAATTTTAAATGATTCACTAAAATTTGGGAAATTAATATGAGAACGCATTTCTAATAGATGAAGAAAATATTTATTCAACTGGCCTAATAACACTATGTATGGATGATATCTGGAATGACAAAGGCTCAGCTCCTGAAAGGAGGAAAGTCCAGACTTACTAATATTGCAGATGATCCAGAAATGGAAGGAGAAGGAAATTAGGAAGGTTTAGTTAAAACTGGAGAAAGAGGGAGAAGAAACATCTAAAACTTTCAGTAACATAAATAGAATCTACCAGATGTTTATTGTGAATCCTATAGCAACCATTGGAATAAATATATAAATAGATAGATACAGTTGGTCTAAATTGTTGTAAAGGAAATACACTTCAACACTAAAACATTTCTCAAATAATTCAAATGCAGATAGTATAGGTGTATTAGCATTCTCCAGACACAGAATCAACAGAATTTTTCTTTATTTCTTTTTTCTTTTCTTTTTTTCTTTACCTGAGAGAGATTTATTACAAATAATTGGCTCACAAGATTGTGGAGGTGACAAGTCTCAAGGTGTGCAGGGTGAGGCAGCAACTTGGAGATCCAGGAGAGCCAATGATGTAGTTCCAGTCTGAAGGCTGGCAGGCTGGAGAGGCAGGAAGAGTCGATGTTTCAGTATCAGTCTGAAGGCAGGAAAAAGCTGATACGCCAATTAGAAGGTAGTCAGGCAGGAGGAATGCTCTCCTACTGGGGCCAGCATCAGCTTTTCTTGTTCTCTTCACACTTTCACCTGATTGAATGAGGCCCACTCACATTAGGAAGGGCAATTCACTTTACTCATTCTACTGATTTAATTATTAATCTCAGGAAAAAATCCTTGCAGAAACAAAAAATATTGTTTGACAACATAGCTGGGAACCCTATGTCCCAATGAAGTTAGTGCCTAAAATTAACCATCAAGGTGAAAAAGGAAAAATACAACTGATGTAACAAATAGAAAACATATAGCAATATGGCAGAGTTAATCGCAATCATACAAATTATATTAAATACTGATAGAGAAAAGCTTCAATTAAGAGAAATAAGTGAATTAAAAAGTAAAATTAAACAATGTGTCATTAAGAGGAGATATGCACTGAAAATGAAGTAAAGATAAAAGCAAAAATATTGAAATAGATTACTCTGAAAGCATTAATCATTAGAAATCTGGACATTATACCACACAAACTAGCCTTCAGGGTGTACAGTATTATCAGACATAACAAAAGGCATTTCATAGTAATAATCATAATAAAATCATACCATCAGCAACAAAAACATGTGTAGTAGATCTAAATATGTATGAACCTAATATTAGAATTTTTAAAATATATTAAATATAAGCCAATGGACTGAAAGAACAGAGAGACAGATAATTATAGGGCAGTAATATTTCATAGAATAAATAGAAAAGATATAGAAAACTTCAAGATGATGAAAAACTAACTCAAACTAATTTATATTTATAAACCACTGCAAACAATAATTATACAACAAATTATTTTCTAGTATAACAGAGTGGTCAGCAAGATAAATTGTTTGCTGGGCCACAAGGTCTCAATTAATTTAGAAAAAATGAAATCACACAGAATATGTCCTCTCATGTTAAGGGAAGTGATTATTGGGCATTTAAGTTTTTTGGTATAAAGATTTCCCAGTCCACTTGAAGTTCTCTACACTGTTTCACATATAGTGTAGATAATTTCTAACAAAGTACTTAAAATTATTTCCCCTGTTCCTTGTGTCATTTCTATAATTATTTTAAGTTATCCATATGCAATAATCACTCACTACATTGGGATTATTATGACACTAGGCAGTTATCTTTTAGACTCAGAGAGTTCAGTCACACTCCTATGGTAACATGGTTTAAAATTTTGCAATTGAAACTCATACCCTGTGCACAGAATCAAGTGCATTGGTTTTCAACATTTTTTTCAAACTCCGTTCAATGTCAAGGGCCCTCTTGCCTTGCAGAGGCTGAAAATATAAATATAAAATTCTGCAGACACCTTTGCAGCAACAGTTATGGATAATTAAGTGTTCACCCTCAGGGACATTCAAGTGCGATTTGGAATACAGAGTGAGGCAGATGTCACTCTTCTGCTAATTATTCAATTACTGCTGGCAAGTCCAATGTGAGGACATCTGAGTTTTCATTGTCAACTTCTTCATAATAACAGCTTCGTGGTTGTGAATTTCTCTGATTATAGCTTTATCTGCCCATGGATCTGGAGCTAGGACTTATGGTTACAATTGTCATTTCCATAGGTAGTTTTCTGATTGTAGAAAAGTCAGTAATGCTCCAGTGGCCCAATTCTCTAGCATCATTTTAAAAGTCAGTCCTGACAACTAAATCTATAGTGCATTTGTTCAGAAGCCTTGGTGATTCTTTTGGCCATTTATATTCCTTTCTTCTGGAATTAGTGCACTATTTAAGGTACAGGATAAGCTGCTTTAAAAATAAAATAAAACAAAAGAATGGTTCAGTCAAAGTAAACCAGCATTTCATCTTTCAGCTAATAATGTAAATGTTTGAAAAATAGTCCAAGTTGCACCTCCACAAAAAAAAAAAAAAAAATCTAAGTGGTCATATGAAGACCCAGTAACCATTTTTCCTGTTGATCTGTACTCCCCTAACCTACTGACCTCATCTGCAAGGCTAAAACAGTTCACAAGGACCTCATCCACATTCGAACCAGTGACACTGAGAAAGAGGAGGTAGAGGTCAAGCAATCTTTGTGTAAGGATGGCATACAAAAGTTGCAATTCCCAATTCTTTTAGAATTCATTGGTAGTTACTTAGTCATAAAGCTTCAACTGTTGAAAGATAAGTTAGGAAATATAGTGCCAAATGGGTACTGTGTGCTATGTCAGAAACTCGGGGGATTATATGGCCAAAACAAAGAATGAGAGAATGGGTATTGAGGGACAATTAGAGTATTTGTCACAATAAGTTAAATAAATTCCATTCTCAACAGTGAAACATGAGAAATACATGCTGGGTTGCAATAATTTATATAATAATGTGCTCTCCATAATAATGTAATTCATTCATTCCTTGAATTAACATGTATTAACACCTACCACATCAAGTTATACAAAAACAACAGATCCTGCCCAGAGGGAGCTTATTAAACAGTGTTAAACACAGATAAGTAGACAGTAAAAATAATAATGTAGCTAATACTTTGAGTCCATATATGTGTCATGCTATTTAACTGCTTTATGGTTTTCTTAATTTTGTAAACTCCAATAATTTAACGAGGTACTTATTATTACATCCATCTTAATGTTAAGAATTCTGAGACATAGACAACTTATATTACTTGTCTAAGATCATAGAGGTAATTGAATTGGAGAAACAGAGTTCAAATTCAGATATTCTTTTCCCAGATTAATGCAGCTAATCATTATGTCATACTGGGTTCCATTATATGCGGAAAAGTACTCAGATGAAGCAATTACCGAACACCACAGATGCTTGCAGGACAAAAAGTTAAAGTGATATTTTGGCATTATTTGTGGTTCTCGTTGCAGTGTGAAGGTGGGGAGGGTGTTGTATATTCATACAATGTGATACTTCTTAAAGATAAAAGGAACAAATTACTGCTACATGCAAAACCAGGTATGAATCTCAAAAACAAGAGTGTATATTGTAAAATTCTAATTATATGAAGTTCTAAAGGGACAACATTAATTTGATGTGAAAAACAAAATATCAGAACAGTTGTACCCTCGAGGAGGATGGCTGCAAATACCCTCTAGAAGTGTGGCTGATTGACTGAAAAGGGCAAAAGAGAAATATGTGGGAGTGAGGGAAAAGTGCTATAATTGATAAGACAGTGTTATGTTAAATCTACTCATATTTTACAATTAAATGTGCATTTCACTTGATGTACAATTTACCTGTAATTAAGAGCTTTTGAATGTTAGCAATGGTGAAGATTAAATATTTTGTAATATCTTTTGTGCATCCCAGACCTGAGGAATTAAGGAACTATGTTAAGGTTAAAAAATAGAAAATCATTAAAACTTCCTTTTTTAACATATGTAGGCCACAAGAGACATGGAAGAAGACAGAAAAGAGTTAATAATCTCTATCTGATTTTTGGCTTGATCAACTGAAAAATGTAGGTGCTATTTACAGAGATGAAAGAATGGAGAAAGAAGAAGTAGGGAAAATATCTAAAGGAAACAGATTCTGATGAATATTGAATCCAAGAGAGTGGACAAATTCTCCCAGATAAAGGATATGAATTAAGAAAAGCAAAATAATATTTTAGTGTGATTGATATTTGTGGAAAAATACAAGTTACATGGAGAATCAGGATTGAATATCCAGAAAGCAGTTCTAACAAGTGAAATGGCATGATTATACTTTTTTTCTATATAACATTGGTTCTCAAACTTTAGTATGCCTTGTCATCACACACCTGCAAGGGTTTTTGAAGTACAGATTTTCACAGATTATTGGATTCTAACTCCAGTTTCTAATTCAGCTA
Organism: Pongo abelii; assembly: GCF_028885655.2. NCBI lineage: Eukaryota > Metazoa > Chordata > Mammalia > Primates > Hominidae > Pongo > Pongo abelii. The sequence continues at coordinate 57,443,374 of NC_071988.2, read as the reverse complement.
TCTTAATGTCAATTATTTATTGTGAGATGATGAATATTAAGATAACTGAAATAAACTGAAATGACACAGTCATAATCTGTTTGTTTTATATCTTTATGGAAATGCATAGTGACTACTCCTAAAATGAAATATGTGTCATTGTATATGGAGTTATATACACATATAAATATACACATGTATATATGTATAAATATAGATGTGTTTATGTGATATAATATTTCCAATTTATTATATTCTTCCAAGTTTACTATGACAAGCCTTTCCTTCTGTTTACCTGTGATAATTCACAATATTTGTTATGATAAAATTAATAAAGATATTCTTACATAGTAATAATTCTGTGATCAATTTTTTCACAAAATAATCATAACTGTGTCTCTCCAGTGTCTAATATTTTTGCTTTCTAAATTAATAATTATAATTTATACTTTCTCTTTTCAGGCTTGCTTTCTTTACTTTTAACAGCAAAACCACAATTACTTTTGCACCAACCTAGTAGTAATAACTGGAAAAATAAATAGATGCTGACCTGACATTCTAATTGTTATCGTAGTTACAATTGTTATAGTAGTTATAATTGTTATAGTAGTTATAATTGTTATCATAGTTATAATGTCAGGTCTGCATCTATTTATTTTTCTAGTTATTCCTATTAGGTTGGTGCAAAAGTAATTGCAGTTTTGCCATTAAAAATATTAGACAAGCTGACTCTTAAATTAATAGTATAATAAGACACCAAGACTTCATGGGATTTGTGAATATTTTCGGTTATGTTCTTGAAGAGCATAACATAAAAGAACATTTTGCCTACTCTTTTACTGATTTTCTATTGCATATTATCTATTTCACTTTGAAAACTACTGATAGATCTTACATGTCAACATCTGTTCAACTTGATAGCTAGGTATTAAATCTATCCTATATACTTCATATTGGATTTTGTATTGGGAGAGTATTCATAAAATAATTATAAACTACGGTATTTTTTAAACTAGCTAATAATCTAACAAGCTCCATTGGGCATAATATCTAGGTTCAAATTATCATCTACATGTTAGGGTTATATTTCGGGATATGTGTCTCTAAACATTTTAATGTTTAAGAGAAATGAAATTTCCCTTCTATATATCTCACCCAGAGTTGATATAATGTAACCCATTTTTATTGAGTACCTCACTATGATAGTTATCAGTGATAATAAATAAACAATGCACTAACTTTCACCCAACCAGTTGCTTTTGAAAACTTGAAATGTCCTGAGAATGCAGAAAGCACAATCTTATAAACATTCAGGATTACAGAAATCAGATACTGTATGGCCTCTAACAGGAATCTCTGAATCTCTTTGAGTACAATTGTTATAATTTTGAGGCACCTTGGGTTACTGTGGTTCTACAAGCCCATCATTATCTACCATAGGCACTGCTGCCACCTTTTCTCTCTATCTTTGTCGGTCATTGGCTTGAAATTCCATAACTGCAAAGTGGTCTGAGACCTTAAAGGTTCTAATAGTGTCTTTGTAAATTTTGAGCTAAATTTCAATAGAGGAAAACAAAGTTACAGCACTTGTGATTTATTATCTTACAGTTTTAAATGATCTAAATATTCAGAGAACTATATCTAACACATAGTAGATATTCCAAAATTTTTAGCTGAATCTGAATCTACATATATAATCAGAGCATAAATAAATAAAATAAGCAAAAATGTAAGGCAACATGAAGTTAAAAAGGATAGAGATGACAGTGAGATTATGATAAAAGGGAAAATAATACTGTCTGAAGAAAAAAATATTATAACTAAAGTCTAAGCCAAGGAGTAATGTTTTATAAATGAAATTAAACCTAGAAATTTGAAGTCACTGGGAAACCACTGAACATTTTTTTAACTAGATAATAAGTTAAAATCCAGTGCGTTGATAATACACACTGAGGAGGCTTATCTACATCATTTTTTTGTTCATAAAAATTTACTTGGGACCTGATGTTAGGCACTGGGGATTCAGTAGTGATAAGTTACAAAATACACCTGTCCTATAAGGGATATATTAGATTGGTGCAAAAGTTTTTGCTATTAATTCCAATGGCAAAAATCACAAGTACTTTGTACCAACCTGATACTATATACATTGAAAGAGATTTGTAATATTAGAAGAAATATTTATATAGAGTTAGTTTTAAGTAGGCTGTAATTGCATGAAATAATATACTAACCCTGATTTCAGATGACATTTTTGAAAACTTGAAGGCTTTTTAAAACCTAAGCTGCTATCTCTAATTTCCCATTCTACAATTAATTTCATAATTCTTAAGAAAATCTATGCTACTTTATAGAAAAAGACACTGTTAATAATGACTTCTGCAAATTTATCTAATCCATAAATTTATCAATATTTGCTCCAATCTTGTCACAATTTTTATTCTCTTTTATTTCTTCTCTGCCTTGTTTCTTGATAAAATAGCTTTTATTTCTTCATCTTCTTTATATAACTCATTACATGCTGACATCTTTCTACACAATTATACTCTGATTGCACTTACTAAAATTACTAAGAGTTTAGAAGTCCAACTGTCTTTAACAAATTTATTTCTATTCTTTTTTGCATGATTTAACAATTCCTCTCTCTCTTCTTTATATCTTTGCTTTTCTTTTTAATCAAGCTTCCAGGTGCCATCCATGTGTTAGAAATAAATAGGCAAGACAAAAATTATGAGAGAGTAACATTGTTACAAAAGTCAAGAGACAAGGTACAAAGAAGAATTTCCAACTATTACATATCTATAAATATTAAAAAGAAAAAGATATAAAGAAGAGAGAGAGGAATTGTTAAATCATGCAAAAGGGAATAGAAATAAATTTCTTAAAGACATTTGGACTTCTAAACTCTCAGTAATTTTAGTAAGTGTAATCAGAATATAATTGAGTCCCAAACAAGGTGTCACAGCCCTGGCTCAGGGAGCTCCTACGTCTTGGCTCCCTAAAGGGCTGCAGCTTTTCTCTCCTTCGTGCTGCTAGAAACGTGATGAGCAAGGAGCATGTTTCAGCCCTATTTGTGTTACAGTTTTCTCAGCCCCACTATTCAGTAGTTCCCGTGTTCTTATCCCGTGCCCAGGAAGAATTAGGTATGTGGACAAGTGGAGGGTGAGCAAGGTGAAGAGGAGCTTTATTGAGTGTTAGAACAACTCAGAGAACACCTGCAGTGGGTAGCTCCTCTCCACAGCCAGGGTGTCCTGACAAGTGTTCAGCATTCCACAGAGAGGAGACACTGGAATGGGTAGGTACTCTATGCAGCTGGCCGTCCCAATGTCTCTTCAAGTCTGGCTGAATCCAGGGCTTTTATGGGCTTCAGAGGGAAGTGCATGCTTACTGGTTCCTGGGTGGCCATGGGCAGGCGCAGAAAAAGCACCATAAGTTTCCACTCCGGTCCAGGGACTGGCAGCCTGGCCCCCAGGATTCAGGCCTTCTCCCGCTTAAAGGTGGGGCTTCACCAGGGACCCACCCCTTTCCGCCAAGGAGTCTGTCTGCCTTCTACCACTGATAATGGTGCCCAGGATTCCCTCCTGTGCTTGTTAGCACCCAAAGTCTGGAGTCAGCACTGCCCGGAGCTTGCTCACACCTGGCCGAGTTGCAACAGCTTTGATCTTGGCCTCAAATTTGCAATGAGATCAGAGTCGGTGTCGGGAGTGGGGAAAGGCCAGGCAGTGGGAGCAGGCACCTCTGAGCCTGAGAAGAAGGAGAGTCCTTTCCAGTCCCTTCCCAAGAGTGCAGAGGTACCTGAGTCCACAGCTGCAGCTGCACTCAGGAGGGTAGGGCTCCTGCGTGCTCCCAGCCCGAAGAGCATAGGGATGCCGTGGTCCATATCCGTGGCTAGGCAGCCGCAGCTGCCCCCAGGGAGTACCCGGCTCCCGCTCTGCCAACTCAGAAGGGGGCAGGGCTCTCGCTGGCTGCATGGAGTGCACAGCCTCTACTGCATGTCTCTCACTGAAGCCAGCATTATGGCTGCAGCAGCACCAAACAGGCCACTGCTGCCATCCATAGCATTTTTTTAATGTGTTTGAGAGATGGTAGTGTTATTTTTAAGCTAAGCGATATTGGAAAAGGAGTAGATTTCAAGCAATGGTAATAAATTCCAAGTTGGTGAATATTAAGTTTTAGATGTCTGTGAGACATCTCAGTGAAAATATGCAATAAGTAGTGGAATATAAATTTCTTGAGTTGAAAATAAGGTCTGGATTGGTTATATTGCTAAGAAAGTCATCAGCAGTTGCAACTTGCCTTGAAAATTTCACGCTCACAGTATCAAGTGTATATTGAAGTTCCATTAGGATGCTGCACAAAAACCTAACCTAAAATGATAAGAAAAACATGAGATTCAAATGGTCTCAAATCTTTTCTTTTCCTCTTTATTTCTTTAAATGATATTACTAAATTTCTAAAGTTAAAAAGTCCAGAGTCATTCTTGACCATCTTTCTTTCAATTCTATTAAATAAAAATATCTCAAATTGTTCAATTTGACTTCATCTTCCCTCTCACAGATTTAAATCAATGTTTCATCACTTTAACTACTATTACAGTCTCCTACAGAGTCTCTCGTTTACAATTCATTTCCCAAGTATTATCTTCTTTTATGAATTTCAAACCCTTTCAACTGACTTTCTTCTGTCTGAAATATCTTGATGGAAATTACTCATTGCTTTGTTTCCATTCTTTTTCCTTTCTTCTTATACATTTTCCTCCATCTGTCTGTCTATCTATAGATGTAGATGTTTAATTATTTATATTCATTGACCTTTAGAAGGTATGTCATTTATTATGAAATTACCTCAGGATACTGATTTTAAGTAATTTCTACAATAAAAATTTATATCCATAATATCTTTTCTAGTGAATTTTTAAAATTGGTACTGTTAGACCTTAATATCAGAAAACTGGTGGCTGATAAAACAACCAACAGTGATTATCTTTATTAAATAAGATGTTTCTTCATGGAGAGATTTTGCAATTAGCTACTTAGTTCAAAAGGCACATATCTAGTGGTGACATGTGGCACTTATAATTATGTGTAAAATTATACACTCATGTATGTTGAAATTTATATGTTTAGATATAAAGACATTTATGATTTGGTTCCTATTTATTGACATAAACCAGGTTTGAAAAGTTAAAAAGCTAAAAATGACAAGAAGAAAAGAAGCTACAAAAGTTGTAGGGACATTCTGAAATAACTACATTTGTTTAATTTGTTTTAATCAGAGAAGTCAGTAACAACAATAACAAAAAGACCATTAGAAAACAAAGGATTTTTCAAGGATGTAGCATTTGCACATGTGAAAATGGAGAAGGATATCATTAAAATAGAAATTTTAGCATATATATTCTAAAATAGAAAAAAAAAGCTTCCAAAATCTTACTTAGAAGTTAATCAAGATACTTAATATGTTTTATGTCTGTTTGAATTCATTGAAACATAAATATACTATACTTATTATCACTATGTAGTATTAATTGCAGTTTATCATAATGTATTATACATTAGAAGTTTGCCTAAAAATTTATCTTAAGTGTTCTCACACACAAAAAGTAAATATGTGAAGTGATGGATAGGTTGATAAGCTTGATTATGGAAATCATTTCATAATATATATGTACATTAAAATGTCATGTTTACATTTCAAATATATACGATGTTTATTTTTCAATTGTAACTTAATAAAGCTGAAAAAATAGATGTAGTAATTAAACAAATGATTGTATTACATGTATTATATGTCATCCTTAATTGTCATAACATGTTTAAAAATACTGCCCAATAAAACCTTGATTAGGTGACTGCTACATTGAATTATAGATTTCTGTGAAAATAAAAGTTTAAAAAGTAAAGAAAGAAAAAGTTCTTTCAGCAAACATTTGTACAAAATTGTGTTTATTACGCACTTATGTTTGCTTTTAATGAGACCTAAAGAGAATATGAGTTAAATCATATTGCATTGTATGAAAATTTATTCATCATCAGTCATGTTTTGGGGAGAAATTATGTTTTTTCATGGACGTAGGTTAGGACTATGGAACTTCAGAAGCTTATTTATTTTTTATTTTTCGCAGGTTAGGAAATCAAGTGATAAAGCTGAGACAATGAGTTTCCCTCAAGAGGTGATTTCACATCCATTTTGAAATGTTACATAGATTTCTGTTTCTCTTATATATTTACACCAGTGTTATTTATAAATTTATTTACTTTTAAAATAAATATTGACTAAGAACCTATTTTATACCAGGTACAATTTTAATTTTTTAATTTTTATCATAGTAGGTATATATATATGTACAGATAGTACATGTGACATTTTGATACAGTCATATAACACATAATAATCAAATCAGGGTAACTGGGGGTATCACCACTTAAAGCATTTGTCATTTCTTTGAGTTAAGGACATTATAATTTTTCCCTTTTCATTATTTTAAAACATACTCTGAATTATTGACTGTAGTTACCTTGTTGGTGCTATCAAATATTAGTCCTTATTCTTTCTAACTACATTTTGTACCCATGAAACATCCCACTTTATCTCTCCCTCCTTGTGATTCTTCCCAGCATCTGGTCAGCATCATTGTACTCTCAAACTCTATGACTCCATTGTTTTAATTTTTAGCTGCCACATATAAGTGAAATAATATAAAATTTGTATTTCTCTGTCAGGCTTATTTCACTTAACATAATGTCCTCCAGTTCCATCCATCCTGTTGCAAATAACATGGTTTTATTCTTTTTTTATGATTGAATAATATTCCACTGTGTTTATGTATCATATTTTCTTTATCTGTTCATCTATCGATGGAAACTTAGGTTGATTCCAGATCTTGCCTATTGGGAATAGTGCTACAATAAACGTGGGAACGCAGATACCCCTCCAATTTATTGATTTCCTTTCTTTAGATTATATACCTATCAGTGAGATTGCTGGATAACATGATAGTTCTATTTTTAGTTTTTTATGAAACCTCCATTCTGCTTCTCTATAGTGGCTGTAATAATTTATGATCACCAAGAGTGTATGAAGTTTCCCCTTTCTCCACATCCTCACCAACATTTATTATTGCCTGACTTTTTAATAAAAGCCATCTTAACTGGGGTAAGATAATACCTCATTGTAGGTTTGATTTGCATTTATCTGATAATTAATTATATTGCACAATTTTATATATATGTTGGCCTTTCCATATGTCTCCTTCTGAGAAATGTCTATTCACATATTTTGCCCATTATATTATTTTTCTTATTGAGGTGTTTGACTACCTTGTATATTCTGGTTATTGAACCCTTGTTAAATAGGCAGTTTGCAAATATTTTCCCTCATTGTTTAGGTTGTCTGATCAATTTATTAACTGTATCCTCTGCTGGAGAGAAGTTTTTAGCTTGATGAGATCCTATTGGTCCATGTTTATTTTTGTTGCCTGTGCTTTTCAGATATTACTCAAGAAATCTTTGTCCAGACCAATGTCCTGGAAAGTTTCTGCACTATTTTTTCCATACTTTCATAGTTTCAGGTTTTAGATTTAAGTCCTTAATCAAATTTTGATTTGATTTTTGTATATGATGAGAGGTAGGAGTCTAGTTTCATTTTTCTGCATGTGGATGTCCAGTTTTCTCATCATTTATTGGAGAGACTGTCCTCTCCCTGATGTATATTCTTGGCACCTTTGTTGAAAATGAGTTCGTTGTAGATGTATGGATTTATCTCTGGAATTTCTATTCTGTTCCATTGGTCAATGTGTCTGTTTTATGCCAGTACTGTGCTATTTCGGTTAAAACAGCTCTGTAGTATAATTTAAAGTTAGGTAATGTGATTCCTCCAGTTTTGTTCTTTTTTCTCAGGATGGCTCTGGCTATTCTGGGTCTTTTGTGGTTCCATATGAATTTCAGGACTTTTTTTTATTTCTGTGAAGAATATCATTGGTATTTTGACTGTTGATTGCTTTGGGTAGTATGGATATTTTAACAATATTAATTCTTCCAATTCATGAACATAGAATATCTTTGCATTTTTGTGTCCTCTTCAATTCCTTTTATCAATATTTTATAGTTTTTATTGTAGAGATATTTTATATATTTGGTTAAGTTTATTCTTAGGTATTTTATTTTCTTTGTAGCTTTTATAAATTGAGTTACTTTTATAATTTTTTGGAGATTTTTTCTTTGGCATATGGAAATGCTACTGATTTTTGCATGTTGATTTTGTATCCTACTACTTTTCTGAATTTGTTGATCTGTTCGAATAGTTTTTTGAAGGAGTCTTTTGATTTTTCTAGACATGAGATCATATAATCTGCAAAAAGAATAACGTGATTTATTTTCAATTTGAATACCTTTATTTCTTTCTCTTGTCTAATTGCTCTATTGATAACATCCTTGGATAAATCCCACTTGATCATGATAAAGGATCTTTTTATTGTGTTGTTGCATTTGATTTGCTGCAGTCAGTTGAGAATTTTTGCATCTGTGTCCATCAGAGATACTGGCCTATAGTTTTTATTGATGTTGTTGTATCTTTGTCTGGTTTTGGTAGCAGGAAAATACTGGCCTCATAGAATGAGTTTGAAAATATTTTCTCCTCTTAGATTATTTGGAATGGTTTCAGTGGAATTAGTATTTGTTCTTCTTCAAATGTGGGTAGAATTCAGGAGTGAAGTCATGGGGTTCTGAACTTTTCTTTGATGGGAGATTTATTATGACTTTAGTCTTGTTACTTGTTATTCGTTAATTTTGGTTTTAGATTTCATCATGGTTCAATATTGGTAGGTTGTATGTGTCTAGGAATTTATTCATTTCTTCTAGGTTTTTCAATTTTGGCATATAATTGCTTATCTTTAATGATCTTTTGAGTTTCTAGGTTATCAGTTATAATATCTCCTTTTTCATCTCTAATTTTATTTGGTCTTCTCTCTTCTTAGTCTGGCTAAAGTTTGGGTTATTTTGTTTATTTTTTCAAAAAACCAACTTTTTCAATAATCTTTTCTATTTTAGAATTTTGTTTATTTCTGCTCTGATCTCTATTATTTATTTTTTCCTGTTAATTTGGCTTGCTTTTCCTTGTCTAGTTCTGTAAGACACATTGTTAGGTTATTTATTTGAAATTTTTATTCCCTTTTGATGTAAGTATTTACTGCTATAAACTTTCCTTTTAGTACTGATTTTTGTGTATCCCATAGGTTCTGGTACGTTGTGTTTTCATTACTAATTTTTTCAAAACATTTGTTAGCTTGCATCATAATTTCTTTATTGACCTACTGGTCATTGAGGAACATTTTGTGTAATGTCTGTGTTTCTGTACAGCTTTCAAAGTTGCTCTTGTTACTGATTATTTCATTGTGGTCAGAAAAGACTCATACCTTAATTTTATTTTCTTGAATATTTTGTATCACCTAATGTATGGTCTATATTTGAGAGTGATCCATGTGCTGAGGAAAAGAATGTATATCCTGCAGCTGTTAGACGAAGTATTCTGTAAGTATCTACTAGGTTCATTTGATCTATAGTGCAGATTAAGTCCAATATTTCTTTGTTGATTTTCTGTTTGGATGAGCTTTCACTGCAGAAATTAGGGTGTTCAGGTCTCCAGCTATTATTGTATTAATGTCTATCTCTCTCTTTAATTTTAACATTTGTTTTATGTATCTTTATGCTCCAGTGTTCAGTGCATATATATTTACAATTGCTATATCTTCTTGATTAGTTGGTCACTTTATTATCATAGTGATATAATTTTGCCCTTCTTTGTCTCTTTTGATAGTTTTTATCTTGAAATATCTTTATCTGTTATGAGTATAGTTACTTCTGCTGTTTTGGTTTCCATTGAGTGGAATATCTTTTTTCATCTTTTTATTTTAAGTCTATGTGTGTCTTTATAGTTGAAGTGAGTTTCTTGTATGTAGCATATTGTTTGATCTCTTTTTAAAAAATTTATTCAGCCACTTTATCTTTTGATTGGATAATTTAGTTCAGTTACATTCAATGTTATTATTGATACATAAGGATTTATGACTGCCATTTTGCTATTGTTCTCTGGTTGTTTTTTGATTCTCTGTTTCTTTCTTCCTTTGTTTCTATCTTCTTTTCTGTAAACATTTTTTTTTCTGGCAGTATGTTTTAATTTCTATCTTTTTAAATTTTTGTGTATTTCTTGTACTTTTTTGTAATTTGAAGTTATCATGATTGCAAGTAATATTTTATAACCAATTATTTTAAATTGATGACAACTCAACTCTGATTACAAAAAGCAAACAATCGAGCCAACAAAGGGAAAACTAAAACTTTACGCAACTCCATTCCTCCTACTTCTTAATTTTTTGTTTATTTCCACTTATGCTTTTTTATAGTCTCTATCCCTTAAAAAGTTCTTGTAATTATTGTATTTTATGTTTTTTTAATTCTTCCCACTCAAGATATAAGTAGTTTACACATCACAATTACAGTGTTGAAATATTCTGTATTTTTCCAAGTACTTACTGCTACCAGTCTATTTTGTATCTTTAGATGATTTCTTATTGTTCATTAGCATCCTTTTCTTTTAGATTAATACAGTCTCTTTAGCATTTCTTATAGGACAGGTTTGATGTTAATGAAATTCCTCAGCTTTTATTAGTTTGGGAAAGACTATTTCTCCTTCATGTTTGAAATATATGTATATATATTTTTTTCTAGATATAATATTCTAGAAGAAAAGAGTGTTTTTTGTTCGTTTCTTTCTTTCTTTTATTTAACAAGTTGAATATGTCATGTCACTCTCTCCTGGCCTGTGAGGTTTCCACTGAGGAGGCTGTTGTCAACATACTGGAGCTATTTCTTATGCCATTTGTTCTCTTATATTGCCGTTTTTGAATTCTTAGTTTATACCTAACATTTAGGACTTTGCTAATTAAATGCCTTTAGGTAGCCTTATTTGTGTTAAGGTCTCTTGATGTTCTATGACCTTCTTGTATCTAAATATTTATATCTTTCTCTAGAACTAAAAAGTTTTCTGTTATTATTTCTTTGAATACGTTTTCTTACCTGATTTTTCTTTCAATATATATATATATATATATATATATATATATATATATATATATATATACTCTTTAAAGAGTACAGCCAATAACTCTTTCATTTGCCCTTTCAAGGCTTTTTCGATCTTGTAGGCATACTTCATTATTTTTTTCTTTTTTTCTTTTTTCTTCTCTGTGTATTTTCATATAGCCTGTCTTCAAGTTTACCTATTATTTCTTCTGCTTTATTAGCTCTGCTGCTGAGTGAGTCCTGTGCATTTCTTACTTTTCCAATTGAGTTTTTCAGTTGCAGAATTTCTGCTTGTTTTTAAAAAATTGTTTTAATCTGTGTTAAATCTCAATGATAAGATTCCGAATTCATTCTTCATGTTATCTTGAACTTCTTTGGGCTTCCTTCCTCAAAACAGATATTTAATATTCTTTGTCTAAAAGGCAACTTATTTCTATCACTCCAGGACTGGTCACTGTTGCCTTATTTAATTCATTTGGTGGAGGTCCTTTGTCTTCTGGATATTCTTGATGCTTAGTGGATGTTCACTGATGTCTGAGCATTGAAGTTTTAGATATTTACTCTAATCCTTAGTCTGGGCTTAGTTGTACTCATCCTACTTGAGAAGGCTTTCCAGATATTCAAAATAAATTGAACAATGTGAGTTAAGTCTTGGTCACTGCAGCCCTATCAGCTCTAGGGGACATCCCAAGCCATGTAATGCTGTGGCTCTTGCAGACCCCTAGATGTAATACCTTGGTGGATTTGTGTAGAATCCAAGATAATTTCCTGGATTACAAAGCAAAGTTTCTTATTTTCTTCCCTCACTTTCCTCCAAACAGAAGAAGTCTGTCTCTGTAAGTGTCGTAGTGTCTGGAGTTAGGGAAAGAGTGATGCAAACAGTTCTGTGGCCACTGCAACTGGGTCTGTGATGGATCAATTTGAGTTCACCACGGTACTGGGTATCACTCAAGTCCTGTGAGGACTACTACCTGGCTGCTGCTAATGTTTATTCAAGGCCCAAAGGCTCTTTTGTCAACAGGTGGTGAATCCTGAGAGAACTGGGTCCTTCCCTTCAGGGCAGTGAGTTCCCTTCTGGCCGAGGGTTTATCTAGAAAATGTCATCCAGGAGCTAGAACCTGGAATTGAGAAGTTCAGAAGTCTGCTTAGTGCTTTATTTTACTATGGCTTAGCCGGTACTCAAGTTTTAAGACAAAGCCCTCTGTACTCTTCCCTCTCCTTTCCCCAAGTGGAAAAAAAAAAATAATAATAATAATTCTCCCTTAGCTGTGCTGCCTGGAGTTGGAAAAGGGTCAATGAAAATACTCCTTTGGCCATTACAACTGGTGTGTCTCCGTGTCACAGGCACTCCTCGTCCATTGGCTGCAAGGCCAGAGCAGCATGAGGACTTCACCAAGGACTGTAGTCCTTTGTGGCCTGACTGCCTTCCAAATTTATTCAGGACCCCAGGGCACTTCAGTCCATTGATGGCAAAGCTAGCTGAAACTCAGCTTCCTTCCACTGAGACAGAGGATTCCCTTCTGGTAAGGGCTGTTTAAATGCTCTCTCCATGGGCTCTGGTGAAATTCTGCCCTGTGTTGCCTTCCGCTGTGACAGAGTAGCACTGAGTTCCAATGCAAAATCCCAGAATCATTTGGCTCTCCCCCCACATTAAATACACAGATTCTCTCTCCTTGAGGCACTGCCAAGGGATGGGCAAAGGATTATGGAGGCAATGTAAGATTGTCTTTCTATCCTCTTCAGTCCCTCTTTCCTTGATATGGTGTTAAAACCAGGTTCTGTGATTTCTTACCTGATTTTTGGTTCTTATGAAGGTGCTTTCTTGTATGAATAGTTGTTCAATTTGGTGTTCCTTTTGGGGGATGATCGTTGGATGGTTTTATTTGGCAATCTTGCTCCACTTTCTCTTTTCCTGGTACAATTTCATGTGAAGAGAACAAAATAAAGGAAAATAAAATAAACTTTGCTTTCATAAATCTTATATTCTAAAGGGAGGTATACATAAAATAAATAAGTTAAACATATAATGTGTCAGACTATGAAAGTCATTGGGAGAAAATAAAGTATGAATGATGCTGATGAGAAAGAAATAGGAGAATTTATATTTAAAATGGCATGCTTGGAGGATAACTCCTGAGAAGACAGCATTGAAGCAAACTTTCAGGAAATTAGGCAGCAATCCCTGTAGTTACTGGGAGAATGGTATTCCAAGCAGAGATACAGCAGATTCAAAATCTCTGAAGCAGAGATCTTGGTATGTTCAATAGCAGCAAGTTGATCAGCATTGCTGGAAAAAAAAGTGAAGGAAGAGAAAAAGTAGTGGAAGATAAAGCTAAAAAGTCAACAGCAGCTATAGGTCATTAGAATTTTGTGTAAAAGAAGAGCAGAGTAACAATGACCTAACATATGCAGCATATTGTTCTGACTTCCATGTTCTTTATAGATTTGGGGTTGGTGGTAGAATAGGAAGCAAGTATGTGAGAATGGATATTACTAAGAGGCTATTGAAATAATTCAGTTAAGATATTTTAGTAGTTTGGCTTGTGATATTAGTAATGGAAGTAGCAAGAATTGTTTTGATTCTGGATATGTTTTAAATAGTGCCAAAATTGTGAGCTATTTGGGTGTGAGAAGCAAAAAAAAAGAAATCAGGAATCAAAAACGACAGTCATTTGGCCAGCACAACTGAAAGTGGCTCTTCATAAGGAAAATGAGATATGATATGTGTTACAATGAAATATTTGGTTTGGTCAATGAGCTATATGTAATAGAAGTGTGAGCCTCAAATATGTGAGGCAGGTCTCAATCAACTTAGAAATTTATTTTGCCAAAGTTAAAGATGCACACACGTAACACAGCAACACAGCCTCAGGAGATCCTGACAACATATTTCCAAGGTGGTCGGGGAACAGCTTGGTTTTATACATTTTAGAAAGACAGCAGACATCAATCAATAGATGTATGATGTACATTGGTTTAGTCTGGAAGGGTGGGGCAACTCAAAAAGGGGAGGAGGCTTCCAGGTCATAGGTGGACAAGAGACAAATGGTTGCATTCCTTTGAGCTTCTGATTAACCTTTCCAAAAGAAGCAATCAGATTTCCTTTTATCTCAGTGAGCAGAGGGATGACTTTTGATAGAATGGGAGGCAGGTTTGCCCTAAGCAGTTTCCAATTGACTTTTCCCTTTAGCTTAGTGATTTTGGGGTCCCAAGATTTATTTTCCTTTCACAGAAGTCATACCATTAAGACAAATGAAATAAAGATAAGTTAATGACTGAAGAAGTGGACATTTCAATTTGAGAGTATTGAGGTGAGGTGGTTTCTGAAAATAAGATTTAGGAAAATGCTGCCCAAATAGGTGGGCTTAATTTTTCTAAAACTGAGAAAATAATATGAGGAACAGGATTGGGGAAAAAGATCACTAGTCCATCTTTTATGTATTTTAAGTTTGAGTTGCCTATTACTCATGCAAGAGGATATGTTCAGTAAGCTACAAAATATAAGACTTGTTATTATATATTTGATATTTAAAGCCATTGACCTATATGTTAACAAATTATGAAATAAGGAAAAGAGATTCTTTAAGGACTGGAGCTGGAGCAATTCAAAGTTTTGAGGACTGAAAGATGAGCAGAAACCTTCAATGGAGAAAGAGAAGGAGAACTGGAGAGACAAAAAGGAGAGATTTTTGATCCAAAATTTAAATACTGAAAGTGTTTCACCTGATGAAATGTTGTAAAGTTTGTTAATAGGCTAAGAAGTACTACCATTATAATTTACCCTCGTATTTAGCAATGTGATCAACAAGTGTGAGAAGAGCAGTTTCTAGAAATGGTGGCCACAGTAGCCAGAATTTATCACATTCAAGAAAAAATGAAAGGGGAGGAACTGAAAGACTGGAGTTGTTAATATTTTTCAAAGATGGAAAGTTTTAAAAGAGAATGGAGAAATGAAGTTAGAACAGGTTTTATTTGTTGCTTGGTTTTTGCTTGTTTAAGAATGGCTGAATTTCTTGTAGTCTTACATACGAATAATGTTTACTCTGGAGAGAGAGAATAGCAATAAGAAGTACTGAAGCAATGTCTTTGATTTGGTTTGAGGAAATGGCATATAAGTAGAAGCGTGCGATATGGTTTGGTTCTGTGTCCCCACCCAAATCTCACCCTGAATCGTAATCCCTATAATCCCCACGTGTCAAGGGCAGAACCAGGTGGAAGTCATTGAATTATGGGGGCAGTTTCTCCTATGCTGTTCTCATGCTGGTGAGTAAGTCTCATGAGACCTGATGGTTTTATAAGCACCTGGCATTTCTTCTATTTGCACTCAATCCATCCTTCCATCCTGTGAAGAAGCTGCCTGTTTCTCCTTTGCCTTCCGCCATGCTGGTAATTTTCCTGAGGCATCCTCAGCGATGCAGAACTGTGAGTCAATTAAACACCTTTCCTTTATGAATTACCCTGTCTGGGATATTTCTTCATAGCAGTGTGAGAATTGAATACAGGGTGACATCACCTGGGTACTTGAACAGTCCCCATCCATATTAACAGGGGAAAAGGGAAGATATGACAAGGAAAGTTAAGAAATTATCATCTCAAGAAACAATAGACTGAAAGGATTTAGAAATATAATATAAATACCAGGCAGCCCAAAGGACCCACTTGAGGTTGATAGTCACGTATATAATGTGAGGCTATTCAGTATAATTTTGTTTGTCAGCGAACCATGTTCAGTTGCACAAGCCCTGTAAATAGCTGATATTTGTCTTTGAAGTTTTACTAGCTGAGTTTGACCATGCCAGAGAAGAATGAGTAATTTGATGGTGCTTGTAAGGGTGTGATTATACTGATGAACCTGGGCACACAAGGAAATGAGAATATACTGTGTATCAGAAAGAAACATTTGGTTTCATCAATGAGTTATATATCATAAGAGTCATGCGACTAGAAGAAATAAGATAGAAACAAATAAATAACTGGAGATTTGAACATTAAATTTGAGGTATGAAGGGGATGCAGTTACTGGAAATAAAGAAGTTTAGGGAAGTACTCTCCAATAAAAATGTATGTGATAATGAGAATGTTAATATAGCCACAATAGCCACTACCACATATGACTAATGTCCTTCTGCTATGTGGCTACTGCAACTAAGAAATTAACTCATTTTAATAAACTTAATTTATAAAACCTGCCTATAGCTATTGGTTAATATATTTGGCAGTGCAGGTCTAGGAGCCGCTCATAAGAATGAATGGTTGGGGAATATTGGAGTAATATCAAAAATAGTTTTAGGGAATGAGCTAGAAAGAGAATAAGCTAGAGATAAAGGAGGAATGGCCACAATGAGAATAGATGAGTATCCTCTATAGTGGGTAATGGGTGGTATAGTCTGCTGCCATGAAATCCAAACCTAGGAAGTTTTAGGAAGCAAAGAGAGAAAGTTCTAGATTCTAGAGGTGGAAATGAGGTTCAGTGCAACAAGATGTGAGAAAATAAAAATATTCATTACTTGAGAGGGCTGCATGAGAAGTCATGTTCTCACAGGAAAGACATGGTTCAATCAGAGTAATAAGGTGAAGAAAGCCTTCAAGGAATAGACTGAATATATATATAAGATATTTTGCTATAAAAATATACCCTGAGTTACAGATGGCATGGTAGAAATTTTTTTAATATAGGAGAGGTAGGAGTTGAGTTGCAAATTAAGTAAATAAATAAACGAAGTCTTATGGGGATGATAGTTCAGAGAATGGGGAATTACAGGGGTAAAGAGTATAATAAGATTAATCCTGATTGTCACAGGACAGATAGACTTTGTTGTACCTTCTTGAGTCAGTAAGCATATCAACCTTTTCATTCAACAAATGCTAATTAACCATTGGCCATGTGCTGGACTTTCTTCATGACTCCAGGCAATAAATAGACAGCACCTAAAATGGACATGGTTCCCCCTCTAATTTTCTGTTAAAATAACTCTTAGGGTACTTATTCCGCAATCTTATTACCTGCTGTGTAAACAAATATTTTGTGCGATGGGTATTTTTCTGTTTTTAGGTATTGTTCTCCTGTTGATTAGCATCCTTTTTTCTTTAAAAAAGAATAGATAAATCCTTTTACTCTCCCCTTAAATGATCACTTTCGGTTTTACCCATTAAAATCTCAAATTATTTTAGTTGTTCTTTACAAGCCATTCTTTGGCTGCATTACGATCATTTAAAATCTTCATAAAACTTTTAGAAAACATAAAGAGCAAATGTCATGACTACTTGATAGGTAAAAGCAATGAGGACAATTGAAGTAAACTGAGCCTCTATTCCAGATATTACAATAAAATGCCATCATCAGCAAAACCCTACATAATTCCAAATGCTAATCTATCAGTTTTACAAAACAGTTAGAAAATGTTTTGTGTTTTGCTTCTAATATAGAACACTCTATTGTCTATTTTGGACACAGAAACAAAGTGATCTTATTTGCACAGGAAAACGCAGTCATAATTAAACATCTGTGCTAGAGTGTAACGACAGCACAGACAGCCTTTTCATGATTCCAAATTCGAACTTGCAATGCCAGTAATTAATTAATTCATAAATACAATGGACATTTTTTCCCCTTTCTTGTCTTACTTGACTTGCCTCTTAACTTGAATTTCTTAACTTTCCTTTCTGAAACTGTTCCTTCTGACTTTCATGACACCACTCTCCCCAGATTTTTTCTGCATTTTTCTTTTGAATACTTTCTCCTAAAAATTAGTATTCACAGATTCTCTTTCCCCTCTTAATCCTAGATATTCATACCCTCTCCCACTCTTCTAATTCTTATGCTGATGACTCCAGATCAATATTTATAATTGATCTTTACCTTGAATTAAAAAACTGCCTACTGGATATCTTAACACAGATCTCTAAAGGCATCTTAAACTTACTGTGTCCAAATTGAACTCATTGTATTGCCCCCTTCCAATCCACCATATTTCCTTTTGTTTGTTACTGTTAATAGTAGAACCATGACACATTCAGACCAGAAACCTGGGGTTTTAACTGCTTCCATTGTTCCCTTTTCTCATTATTCCCTCTCGACATAGGCATTTGCTTCTCTTACAGAGTACTTCCTTCTTTGAATACCCAGTGTCTGACACCTAGTAATGCTTAAAAGTGTCTGCTAAATTTAGTTGAGTGATGAAAACTCTTAATAACCAGTGCATTGTGTAACATTTCTCCATGATACTCTAACTTTTCAATGATCTACAAAGCTTGCTCCAGTTTCAAAGAATTTTTAAATATATTTTTCCCAGTCTGCCTTTTTGATATTACTTTAGCTTTTTACCTTTTTAATAAATGAAGCTTCCAGTTATAGCATATTACCAAACTAAATTCACAAATGGAAAATTGCTTACCAAAATGGATTGACCTACTTTGACCAATTTACCTAACTCCCATAAAATCATTTTGTTATAATATAAACAGATAATTTGGATATCTTTTTAAAGAAAAAAAGAAATAAAATTTAAATTGAAGAAAAATATTTATTTTGTATCATTATAATAATAATAAATTGCACTATCTCAGCCCATTTTCGTAGTTTCAACATAAGAACTTTTTTGTTAAAATATCGGTGAAGGTTCAAACATATTTCTAACTTAGTATGATGTGAAAAATTGGACAGTTTTATAGTCATTTATTTGTTTCTATGTTAGGCACTCACACTTTCCCTTTTCTTAATAACTAATGAAACAAGGAATAACTTAGTTTTCATTAATCTTAATATACTTTAAAATATTCAGCCAGTGCCTACTCATTTGTCCCTATTCCATAAACTAATTCAACAAAATTTGCTTCCATTCGTACTACCATACCAAACTTCACCACACTGCACCAACTCCCTCCGACTCTATTTGTTGAATGAAAACCTTGCACTTTTTTAGAAAACGGATGTCCTATTTATTTATTTATTACTTTTTGAGATGGAGTTTTGCTCTTGTTGCCCAGGCTGGAGTACAATGGCACAATCTTGGTTCACTGCAACCCCAACCTCCCGGAATCAAGCAATTCTCCTGCCTCAGCCTCCCGAGTAGCTGGGATTACAGGCAGGTACCACAATGCCTGGCTAATTTTGTATTTTTAGTAGAGACGGGGTTTCAACATGTTGGTCAGGCTGATCTCAAACTCCTGACCACAGGTGATCTGCCCACCTCAGCCACCCAACGTACTGGGATTACAGGCATGAGCCACCTTGCTCCGCCAGAATGTCCTGTTTTTGCTCTCTCACTCTCCCTTTATCATTTGACATTTGACATTATCATTTTATGCTGCTGTAACAGAATACCACAGACTGAATAATTTATAATAAATAGAATTATTTTTGGCTTACAATTTTGGAAGCTGGTGAGTTTAAGAGCATGGTGTCAGCATCTTGTAGGGCCTTCATGCTGTGCCATCCAATACAGAGGGCAGAAGGGCAAAAGAGCATACGTGAGACATAGATCAAGAAAGGACTTAGCTTACTTTTATAACAAATGCACTCTTGAGATAATAGCATAAATCTAGTATGGAGGCAGAGCCACCATAACCTAATCTTCTATTAAATGTTTCATCTCTCAACACTGTTGCATTGAGTATTAAATTTATATAAACTTTGGGGGATACATCCAAATCATAACAGTATGTATTTTATTTTTAGACAACATCCAATGAGATGGAGTTACACTATTAAAGGGTCCACCCTCTGGAAAATTCACTTTTTTTTTTTTTTTCTCTTCCCTAGTCTCTGAATTATAATACAGAAGTGATTCCGGTTAAATTTTTTAGCTCTGTTGATACAAACTTTTGTTTGGGTGAGTTACTCCAATGTCTAGGTTGAAGGGAGGCATGAGAATCAGGTAGCAGTAACCAACCCTTTAGCCATAAAGTAAACTGTATTCTCCAGTGAGATTTTTTTTTTTTTTTTTTTTCTGAGAGGGAGTTTTGCTCTTGTTGCCCAGGCTGGAGTGCAATGGCGCGATCTTGGCTCGCCGCAACCTCCGCCTCCCGGGTTCAAGAGATTCTCCTGCCTCAGCCTCCCTAGTAGCTGGGATTACAGGCATGTGTCACCACACCCGGCTAATTTTGTATTTTTAGTAGAGATGGGGTTTCTCCATGTTGGTCAGGCTGGTCTCCAGTGAGATCATTAAAACGATGTCTGATAGTTTATCACCATTTGCCTGTCTCCCATGTCTTATTTAACCCTTAGTTAAAATCACAGAATAAAGAAAGCCGTGCAACATATTAAATTTCTGCAATTCCAATAACATTGAAGATAGAATGAAATGTTGGGAAGTAGAAGAAAATAACGGGAAGAACATTTTCCAATGGCTTCTTCCCAATGCTCAGAGTAGAGTGTACCTTGCTTGAAAATGGATTCAAGATAGCTGTGACGGTGGTAGTTCACTTTCAGACACATATTCTTCAAGTTACGCAGTCATTTTAATAAACGTAAAATGTAAGCATTTCCTTTTCCAATATTTTAAGCAGCACATTTGGTTCCATTTATAAACTCTAAGTAACCTTTGCTTTCCTTCTTTTTCTGAAAGCTCAAGTCTAGTGGGAGTAAGTGATTATAATGACATTTAGCATTTCTAAAATATCTCTCTAAAACTTCTCCATAAATAGTGACCATTGATGTTTCTATGAATAACTGTATATTAAAAGTGGAAAGACATGAGTCCAGTGGAAAAAATCAGCATTTTATCCAACAACCTGTTCTCTTATAAACTTTATTTTTATAAATGCTTTTCATGGAGTCTTTGTAATTACACGACCCAAGTATTAATAGTTTATGCTAAGTAATAATCATACAGTATTAACTACTTTATACAATGCAACTAGACATCCATGTATAAAATACAAAGGCTTATTGCTAAACCTATTACATTATTACCTTGATGTCTTGGGATGTAATAATGTTCCACTTGATTATTTGCAGCAAAATAATTAAGAGAGAGGCCTCTGTTAGACTGCCTGCATGGAAATCCAGATTCTGAAAATTTCTAGCTGTGTGACACTGGTTAAGCTCTTTAACCTCCTTAACACTCAGATGTTTAATTTATAAATTGAAAAGGAAGACATTACTTGTCTCGCTGGGTTATTGTAAAAAAGACAATAAAACAATCAAAATTGAAGTCAGACACATAGCTGTGCTCAGTAAATGTTTGCTAACATTTTAAAAATCAGGTTGGGGTATAAAGGCTTATAAATTATTCATTTTTATGAGTTAAAGGTGATTCTACAGAAACTAATGCATCTAAAGTGCTGGAAATACAACCAACAACAAAAAATTAGATCACTTACAAATTACTGTTCACACATTATTTTTACAACAAGCTACAATCCAAGTTATCATTTAGTATTGCCACGGTAAGCCAAATAACTGCATCATCTGGATTCCAGGAAGGCGGACAAGCATGCCATTGTATCAAGGAAGTCAGCTGCTGATTATCCAACTAGAGTAGAAATTTAAATATTAAACCAGTTTCAAAAGTAATGTTCTAGTTTATTTTAAAAAATCATATGTGCTTATGATACGAGAAAATGGAAATAATGTTGGTGTCCTAAAGGAACTGAAGACTTAAGTTTCCATAAAAATTACGTATATTGGTAGCAATGATAACTGGACGGTGGCCATAGAATGTTTGTTCCTGAGAAATAAGAGTAAAACTGTACTAGACAGAACAGGTCAGATTAACTATCGTGAGTGCTATACCAGAAACCTCCCATTATAGTGAAGAATTTATGTGCACAAATATGTGATAATGTGCATTTAAAACACTTGAATAATTGAATTGAAATGTACAATCTGTACAATTTTTCAATAAATATTTTTATTATATTTAAATTAAAGTTGTATGTTTGGTAGATAGTCTACACCTAAAATAAATGAACTATAGTTTAAATAAATAAAAAAGTGTTAAGATTTCTAGAGTGGGGTCTATATTATGTAATTATTGCAAATGTAACAAATCTATGCATCTTTGAGATAGAGGTTCTGGTAGAGTACACTGGCAGGACTTCTCTTCATTTGAATGAAATGGGAAAATAGACAAGAAGAATGTTTTAATATATTACTATGTCACATCTACCTATGCAATTATTTTTATCATTTTGAACAAGCTGATCTAAACCAATTATTTAAAATGTGATCCTCTTTGCACACAAAAAGTCTGATGCCTAAAAAGTGAAAAGGAACCCCAAAATGCTAACATATATTTTGCAATTTTCATGTTAGAGCACTGGGGTCAATTTGACTCATGCATAGGGATTTCAAGTGGTATGAATTACATTAACCAAGTCAATCCAATAATTTTTAGGTCCTTATTTGCATATTTGTAAATAGATACATCATAACTAATAGATAAAAGCGTAATTCTGTGTTGATCTATGACCCCACTTATATTCACCATTGATTGTAAATATTTGTGAATCAGTAAAAAGTACTTGGACATGGAAGGGTCAGAGATGAGTTTCAATCCTATCTCTGTTATCTTCTGGCTTCATGCTTCAGTAAGTTATTTTTCTTTCTGATATTTATAAGAAAAAATACTCGTCAAGAACTTACTGTTCTTTGCAAGCTCTGCTATAAGCATGTATTTTAGTATATATTTGATCATTTTATATTCAGAATTATGATAACAGGGATGTATTATATATAGGTGGGGAAATTAAAGCACATGTAGCAATGAAGTATTGTGTCCCAAAACTCTCATAAGTAGTGGAAAGATTTTTTTAATTACCCTATCTGGCTCATTTAATGAGTCAGAAAACTGAACAGTAGACAAATTAAGCAGGTAGCAAGAAAATGGACCTGAAATCAGATAATTAAGTATCCAATGAAATGTGAAGAATTGTCTTTAATGTTTAGGAGTCTCACGGAAAAATAGGAGTTCTTAGAATTAGTAAGATAAAGGCAATAATATGAAAAAGGAAACACCATTACAAAATAGATTTTATGTTTTTATTTTTATTTAGTTTTAATTACTTATGATAATATTTCATAATGTATCAATTAATGTTTTGTAGCATAGTGTATAAAATTAATAAAGTCTTCAGAATACAAGAATTTCAAGTAACAAAAAGCTATTAATTATTTTAAGAGAAATGAGATAGTTCATTTTTTTGAGACAGAGGCTTTAGCATGAAGATTAGTTGAAATTAAAATAATTAAGTTCCAACATATTTTAATTAAAATGTTATGTGCATTTATTAAGCATTTACTCATAATGTATTTTAAGAATTTATTCCTTATTTAAACAGCTTATCAGATACAATATAAGCATAGGAATATGGGAGCTAAATCACAGTAGACAAAACGGAAAATCATCAGAAGACAGTATTTCAAGAGTCACAAAGAAACTGTATAGACAGATTGTTCTAAAAAAATTAACATTGTAGGATTCATTGTCTTTATATTATTCCTTTTATTTTCAGATGGTATGAGAGAATAAAAACTAAATTTTATATAAATTTACCTGAAACAAAGGGTATATTCCTGAACAGTGCAGTACATAGAATTCCATATACAAACACGTATTTTTTAACTTCCTCCTTGACCCTCTTTAAAGTACAATATGAACAATGTCAACTCTTCTCTGTCTGCTAAAAATGTATTTTTGTATACAATATTTATGAGAATGAAAGTAGAAAATCATGCAGGGAATAGTTGATTTAGATAGACAAGTTTTGGAAGATACAGATTAAGTTGATTGGTGAGAAATGAAAGAGAATGCGTGAATAGAGGGTAGATGATAAAGGATGATGGTTAAGAACCCTGAAAATTTGTGTATTGAACTACTCAGTGTGTTAAAAGAAATAAAATATGAAGATTATATCACCTAGGAGAGAACATAAAATGGTCTGAGTGTCAAAAATGTAACACACTTTTCAGAGTGCTTTGCAGTAGCAATGTGAGTGGCATAAAATCATAAAATAAATAAAATGTTGCTAAACCTCCTGCCCCATTCTTACTCAACCTCTAAGAAAGTAATTAGCCTTTTCAGATGTGTGGGAAAAGAAGTATCCTGGAGGACAGTCAGATTTAGTACAAGCAATTAGTGGAATGGCACTGGGAAAAGGAACGGGATGTTCACAATTTCAGGATGGATTGAAGGTTCCAGATGGCAGAGTGCAGCAGAATGAGAAAGAAATGGTGCAATAAAAGTATAGGCAAGAGTAACCATATTGTTTATCAGAAGATGATGAACTGAGGGTTTCCGTTTTAAGTTGTGGACTAAGATGGCAGGAATGATGCAGCATAAATTTGGAAATACATGCCATAACTGGAAGAAAATTCAGATCGTGTGACAGAGGTCCCAGGAATATGACAGCCATTGGCCTCTTCAGCATTTGGCAGCCTTTCCTCAGATGCAAATGGAGAAGTAGCCCTAGATTGAAAGGAAACATAAGTGATCACCTTGTGAAAGAGTACTAAGGCCATTAAATAAGAAAACATATTTGCAAATGCTTTGTTGATTAGAACAAAAAATATCTATTCCCAGAAGGAAGCAGGGTGGAACGGTAGGAGTGTTGCAGTCAGAGCCTGAGGAGTTGGGTATTCAACCGACAGTTACAAGCCATGCAATCTTGGGAACATTATTTAAAACTTCTTGAGTTCAGTCCTTATTTCTAAAATGTAGATAAAACCACCATGGCACATGTATACCTACGTAACAAACCTGCACGTTCTGCACGTGTATCCCAGAAATTAAAGTAAAAAACAAAAAAACAAAAAACCTCATGGTGTTCCTGAGACAATTAAATGAGTTAACAATGACAAAACACAGTAGGTTCTCAATAAGTACCAATCCCTATTCTCCGTGCTATGGTACTCTTTTTTTTAATTTAATTTAATTTTTTTATTATTATACTTTAAGTTTTAGGGTACATGTGCGCAACGTGCAGGTATACATGTGCCATGTTGGTGTGCTGAACCCAGTAACTCGTCATTTAACATTAGGTATATCTCCTAATGCTATCCCTCCCCCCTCCTCCCACCCTACAACAGGCCCCGGTGTGTGATGTTCCCCTTCCTGTGTCCATGTGTTCTCATTGTTCAATTGCCACCTATGAGTGAGAACATGCGGTGTTTGGTTTTTTGTCCTTGCGATAGTTTGCTGAGAATGATGGTTTCCAGCTTCATCCATGTCCCTACAAAGGACATGAACTCATCATTTTTTATGGCTGCATAGTATTCCATGGTGTATATGTGCCACATTTTTATGACATCTCATAAGTACCTTCTATCTGAGCAAAATACCTCTGCATCTTGTAAGCATGGTCAGCTTCCACTCTGCATCCTCTAAAATAAAATCATGCATTATCTCTTAGTGAACAGATTAAACATCACCTCTCTGTACTATCATAAAAGTTTCTTCTGGGCCGGGTGTGGTGGCTCACGCCTGTAATCCCAACACTTTAGGAGGCCGAGGCGGGCGGATCACGAGGTCAGGAGATCGAGACCATCCTGGCTAACGCGGTGAAACCCCGTCTCTACTAAAAATACAAAAAAAAATAGCTGGGCGTGGTAGTGGGTGCCTGTAGTCCCAGCTACTGGGGAGGCTGAGGCAGGAGAATGGAGTGAACCCGGGAGGTGGAGCTTGCAGTGAGCCGATAAAGGGCCACTGCACTCCAGGCTGGACGACACAGCGAAACTCCGTCTCAAAAAAAAAAAAAAAAGTTTCTCCTGAATGCTATTGTAGAACATATCACACTTTATTGCAATTATTTGCTTCCAAGCATGTCTCACACGAAACAGTGGTTTTTTTAAGGATTCTGATGATATACCATACATATCTGAAATTTCCCGTTCATCACGAAGTACCTTAGAAATTGTATATTCTAAAACATTTAAGTAAATTGAATGAACCAAGTGTTTTCCAAGTCTCTAATTTTGAATAAAGACACTTGAATGACTTCTAGAGAACACAATAAAATCAGCACTATAACTAAGTATACAGCGAATACTGTGGAGAAATCCAGAATGATAGTCCTTCTCATAAATTTCTTGATTGGAAATTTTGAGGAAAACCTTTTCTCACAATGTTAGAAAAGCAAGCCCACATTTACATAATGGAATTGCTTTCATAAAGCAAAATATCTCTACATTGTAAATACCTAATCTGATAAAATAGGTTTATGTTATTAAAAATCCAACTGAAGAGTGTTGAAACTATTATTTGCTCTAACAGATGTTTTAAGTCATAGCATGACCAAATTAATTGATTATAAACTTTTAAGAAAATAAGAAACTAAAAGCTCATCAGTTTTGTAATTGAGAGTAAATTTTCACTATTACTTAGCCAACCTGCATGGCAATCCATTTTAAACTGTTCATTTCAAGAAAAAATAATATTTTTGAAAAAATGATGTATATATTATTATAAGGAGATTGCAAAAACACATAGTTTGCCTTGCAGTGACTAATTTAGGATAAGTAAAGCAATTAATCTGAAAACACAGTGAGCATCTCTCAATTGAGTGAAATAACCTATATGCAATAAAAGTTGACTTGGCGACAGGATTTATATTTAGAAAACTTTCCAGTTTCATCAAAAGAATCACTTCTCTGAGAGTTATGTCTTATTCATTCAATGGTGTGCCAAAACCCTGATAGTTTGGGATATTTAATTGCATTGGTCCACTTACAAACAGCATGTGCCATTGAGCAACTGACAGTTGGTCTTTATTTATTTTAAGTTATTTTAGCAAAATGTTTGTAGATGTTGTATGAGGATGTGTTGTATTTAAGTACAAGATTTGGATGGATATTTATATGCCCCCTGAGGCTCTGTCTTTGCCCAAACCACAATGAAAAAGGAATAATTTCAAATATCTATATTTTAATCCCACAATGTTTGACCCACTGGTAAATTAAAGAAAATCGGTGAATGAATAACTCCAAAATCAGTTTGAGGAACAAACCTTTCTCAGCATGAAGTATGAAATGTAGAGATCTTTTGCTTCATGAAAGCAGTTCCTTTATGTGAATGTAGCCTTGCTTTTTCAAACATTGTGATAAAAAGGCTATCTTTGAAATTTCCAGACAATCAAGAAATTTGTGACAAGGACAATCATTCTAGATTTCTCCACAATGTCCACATTCAAATTAATCATAGTCAATAAAATAATCCAACATGTGATTTGTAGGTCAGGGAACAAAACCAAGCATTGATAAGGTAATAACTCATACTTTCCCCTGAAAAGCATTTGCTTTTCATTATTATTGAAAACATTTGTGTTAAAAATTATTTTAAGGTAAGCCTCTTCCAGACAGCTTATTATGTGGTTCTCTTAACTAAATAAGTAAACTTTAGACTTGTAGAAAAATTCAAAAAAAATCTTGTACAATTTTTTGCTTTTTTTGGAAGTTATAAAAAATATTTTATAAAAATCACATAAAGATGCAACATCTATAGGTATGTGATGATCTCTAGAGTTGCATTTTCCTTTTAGAAAAAAAGAATAAATGCAATTTTACTTCTCAACAAGTATTCCATGTGTCTTCTCATATTATAACCTCTATTCCAGTTAGGATGGGATTGGGCAAATGAACTGGGTGTGCCATTCGAGTGTGTCACTGTCCGGAAGAAACAGTTTTTAAGACTTGACTTCTTTTATTATTATTATTCTCATTTATTGTTTTGACAAGATAGATGCCACATGTTGACAGCAGACAGAGGCAGCCTAGACTACCTATATCACTAAGTGGAGATCCCTGTGTTAGTCAGGATTCTTTAGAGGGACAAAACTAATAGGATAGATGTGTATATGAAGGGGAACCACTCCTGGTACCAAAATCTATATTAGTCAGGGTTCTCTAGAGGGAGAGAACTAATAGGAAAGATGTATATATGAAGGGGAGTTTATTAAGGAGTATTGACTCACATGATCACAAGGTGAAGTCCCACAATAGGCCGTCTGCAAGCTGAGAAGCAAGGAAGCCAGTCTGACTCCCAAAACCTCAAAAGTAAGGAAGCCAACAGTGCAGCCTTCAGTCTGCCAGGTCTGTCCTGCAGACTCTGGCCAACCAACGGATGGAAGGAGTACTCAGACACAGGTATACAGTGTAAGAGCAGCTAGGAGACTGCCTGGCTCTAGTGGCCAAAGTGCAGCAGCTTCAAGAAGCTGGAGCTGCTTGCTTTTATTCAGTGCAGGCATAATGCCGAAACCTGGAGCACAAACAATCTGTAGGTAACTGACATTTATTATTCCCCTTTCAGGGAACGTCATGCACATGAATGATGAAAGGTCAGTTCCTGGTCAACATAAGTAAACAAGCTGGTTCAAGATAAATTCCCTTACATTCCCTTGTACCTACTCCTTGCCCTCTGCCACAGGCTTATAGAACAGCTACCTTCAACTATTCTCCCCTGAAGCTTTGCAGAGCCTTCTGACATTTGAGAAGGCCTGCTCCTCTCCCTATAGTTTCTCCCACCACTCTGACTGATCTCCTACATCAGTCTGTGGCCAAAAGCCAAAGAGCTCCTGGCAAATCACTGGTGTTAAGTATGAGAGTTCAAAAGCTGAAGAACTTGGAGTCTAATGTTCGAGAGCAGGAAGCCTCCAGCACAGGAGAAACATGAAGTCTGGAAGACTCAGCAACTCTCCTCTTTCCAACTTATTCTGCCTGCTTTATTCTACCCACACTAGCAGCTGATTAGATGGTGCCCACCCAGATTTAGGGTGGGTCTGCCTCTCCTGGTCCATTGACTCATAAGTGAATGTCCTTTGACAACACTCTCACAGAAACACTCAGGAACAATACTTTGCATCCCTCAATCTGATCAAGTTGACAATATTAACCATCACAAGTCCACACCTTGTCAACTTGAACCCATACACATCTCCTGAAATCACACATAATCTTCAAATAAAGACAACAATAAGATTATAATTATACCTAATGTAATTCAGCTATCCTTCATACAACTACAAGTGCACTTATCCTTAATCTAAATACTATTACATAAAGTTAACAACACTTAAATGCTGATATGAAGTCAATAAACCTTACGTCAAATTGGGCAGATGGAAGGAGTCTAGACTGCCTAAATCACTGTGTAGAGACCTCCAACAAATCACACCTGATTTTTTCATAAGTGATAGGTAATTTTTTATGTTTTAAGGCACTGAATTGTCTGTTGTTACGTTGTTGTGACAGCTCAGTTTATTTACTCTTACTAATACACCTAGGGATATCCAAAGTTCACTGGAATAATGAAACATAAGTTCGCATACCTACTAATTTATGGAACTGTTTCATGAAAGTTGGTCTTCTGAATTTAAATCTTAAGTTTTTCTACTTGCTTTTAAAGCAGTAGTAGAGTTGTGGAAGAGATGTGGTTATACTTCCAGTCCTGAAGAGACTAATGATGCAAGAGAGCTGAGTTAATTGATGAAAAGTGGACTCAGAAGATTTGGTAAAGAATGAAGAAGAGGAATATTAAATGGCTTAGATTTTAAATGAAGGAACACCTTTTTATCTGTGCACCAATTAAAACAAGGAATGGTTGAAGATACACACACACTACAGTATCATAAGGCCTAAAATTCTGTGAGCTGCCTTGACATCTTTGAGCCCTCAAATAACCCTAAAGGTCTAACCACGAGTTCTGACGTTACCACCAGTAATGTCCCCTAGCCTGTGGGAAAGACTCTCCACCAGACTACTTTGCCTATCATAAGAACCAGGTGTACCTCACCTAGTTTTTACCCAAATAGGTTTTTAGTTTTTTTTGAGACATAGTCTCACTCTGTCACCAGGCTGGAGTGCAGTGGCATGATCTGGGCTCACTGCAACCTCTGCCTCCCAGGTTCAAGCAATTCTCCTGCCTCAGCCTCCCAAGTAGCTGAGACTACAGGCGCGTGCCACCACGCCTGGCTCATTTTTTGTATTTTTAGCAGAGACGGGGTTTCACCATGTTGGCCAGGTTGGTCTTGAACTCCAGACCTCATGATCCACCCGCCTTGGCCTCCCAAAGTGCTGGGATTACAGGCATGAGCCACTGCGCCCAGCCAACAAAATAGGTTTTACTTGCTTGCCAGACAATGAAATTTTCCACCCAAGGCAATCATACCCCCACTCAGGATCCAGGGTGCACACCAATGCCTTGTTATGACAAAGACTCCCTCTCACAGTTCCTGCTGGATCACTCTAATCCTAACTGCAACACTCTATGCCCCTGAGTGTCATGCAGTGGCCTCCTCCCCAGGCTATGAGCATATATGACTGATACACTGCTCTCAATCTCATCTGTCCAATGTGGGTTTTTGTATGTTTGGCCATCTTACACCATTTAGGGCAAAGAAATTCCTCCTTCATCAACATTGTGAATAGGAAGTGATCAGAATGCACAGACACACATGCACACACACATATTGGATCATGTTTATACAGAATTTAATCAACATCTTTAGCAACTGAAGGTATCAAGATTAAGGATCATGAAGCTGGCGGGCGGGGGAAGAGAAACATGCTGCGGAAAGCATGAACAAGAGTTAAATGAAGGTAAACTGAAAAAAATATCACCTAGAAGCTTTTGGGCTGATGGGGAAGTGACTGTTTTCAGTAAGTAAAAAGTTATTTTGGTAAAATTAAATTGTTTCATATGATCCTCCAGCAATACTCAGCAGTACTCAAATAAGAAGAAATAAAATGAATGGTAAGATCTATTAATAGCTGGAGAATGTTGAAATAGTTATAACAGAAGGACACTTAAAAAAACTGTCAAACTTGCCTTAAACACATGGAAACAAACATTATGAAATGTGTCATATATTAGGGCTGCATTGTAACTAAAATAAAAACTTATATTTTTGATGTAGATTGAGAATACACTGAAGGAGATAATATCATTTGCTAGGTAGTTCACATCCTGTCCTGTGTGTTTAAGAAGATAAACACATCCCCTCTAAATTTTGCACTTGCAATGTTAAAAATGTTTTACTTACATGAGCTCTAATGTAAGTTTTCTCAAATTAATTGGTTTCACGGACTTTTGGGTAAATGCATTGTAATTCAAAATAGTAATAGAGTTGAGTGCACTGAAATCAGCAAGCCCAAACAATACTGAGATTAGAAAAGTTTCAAAGTTATAATAATGTTTAGCAACAAGAGATAATACAGTGAACAAAACCACTAAACTTATTTCCAAATGTGAGGGCAACATTATAACAAATCATAACTGTATTCATGGCTCATGTATCTCTAAAGAACATTACGTTAATAATCATTCATTTTCTCTGTCTGATTGTTTGAGCTCCTTCACACAATTCCTGCCTGGGAAACAGATGGACTTATATTTAAATAATTTTTATACTTGCTATACTTATGTAGGCATGCTGAAATCTTTCTAAGGTTATAAGTTAAACAACCATCTCTAAATCTTTGGGGTATTAAACAGTAATTATAAATAAGTAATATCTATAAGCAACATCAGGAAACAAGTTTAAGTCAAGTCCCTGTATTAAAATTGGCAAATTAATTCATTTATTTAAGCTTTAGTTTATATGTATTTATATGGTAATAAAATAATGGCAAAACCTTAAAAGCAGAGTAAATATGAGGCATACATAAGTGAGATGATGGGCTGAGTGTTACCACTTATGCCTCTTTAATATGCTTGTATTAAAACAACTAAAAAACTAACAATAAACCTGTCATGTCAGAACAGCAGCATTACTTTAATTCAGACAACTTTAGGAAGCAGAATTATACTAGGATTTAGATTTCCCGTGGGAATGTATGGTAGCAATCATTTAGGTTGAACACATAGACTGTTTCATAAGTTTCAAGCATCTCCACAGTATTCTAATACCATCTATGTAAACCCCACTGTTCAGTATATCAGTGAAATATTACAGCTGTATATGGAAGAATTCTGGTGTTCCTAAGATGCTTATAAAAATGTTCAAGTGCTCTTGTATACAGGTAGATATCATAATAAAGTGTTACCAGTTCTTGAAGCCATTTCTGGAGGTATTTATAAAGAGCCTTAGATCCTTGTGATGTCATTTACTTGATGCCCTCTGGTTTAAATTAGAAAACAAAAGCCCATACAGAAATTACTTGACTACACTTTCAAACCTCTTGCTCCACATCTGGGCAAGCTGATGAGAAAGCCAAAATACCCCTTCCCTTGGTGACAAGTTCAAACTGTTCAAATCCCAGCCCATGCGTGCAAAACCCTCATCAACACTAGCTCATAAGGAAAAAAAAAAAAAAAAAAAAAGCCGATCTTCTCTCCTTGGTCTCCCAAATGGTTTTCAAACCTGCTTGGAAGCCTACCCTGCTTTCCCTCGCAAGCCTCATTTTGTGAGTGATAAACTTTCATACTCTGTGGGTGCATGTGTGGTATTATCAGTCTTGACAGCTTATCAGATTTGGGGTGGTGGGGATCTATCCCGACTTCGCAGAATCAGTACAGCATGAATGAACAAAAAATGGAAGAATATCCTATTAAAGCAAATGTACTAGCCAAAATAGTTCATTATCACCCTTTTCATTCTCTATTTTTAGCAACACTGTTTCTGTCACTTATTTTTCCAAAACAAAGGCAAACTTAGTTTGTTTCTGCTTAAGATGTAGAAATCTCAAGAATTGCATGACCATCCCAATGACAAGAAGAAAAAAATAAACCTGGTTATTCTGTCCCCAAGGAACAGGGCATAGCTCGATTGTTTCTAGGGTAAAGGCAAAAATCAGAAGCTTTCCCCCACCCCCACCCCCACAAAGCAGGGCTAGGAAAATCTTTTGGATCCAGGATACTGAACCAAAACAAAAAGACCACTGATTTTGTAATTATGGACTTTTCTATGTTGTCATCAAAGAATTCCATCTGCATAATTTCTAAGTTTTGCTATTTATTAAGTGTTTTGTTAGTGTTTTATGACTGAACAAAATTATATATTTTCTTTTTTCAAGTTTCATATGTCACTATATTTTAATTAAGTGAACACTACTATCTTTTTTTTTTTTTTTTTTTTTGAGGCTGAGTTTTGCTCTTGTCACCCAAGCTGGAGTACAATGGCGTGTGATCTCCCCTCACTGCAACCTCCACCTACTGGGTTCAAGTGATTCTCCTGCTTCAGCTTCCCAGGTAGCTTGGATTACAGGCACCTGCCACTACGCGCAGCTAATTTTTGTATTTTTAGGAGCGACAGGGTTTCACCATGTTGGTCAGGATGGTCTCTAACTCCTGTCCTCGGGTGATCCACCCCCCTTGGTCTCCCAAAGTGGTGGGATTACAGGCGTGAGCCATCACGCCCGGTCATGTATGTTCTTTAGATTGTATTCATTTTAACCTGTTTGGTCTGTCAAGAATCAAGATGGGTATTTAAAAATTTTAGTAATGTGTTTCTATTTCCTTTTTTACTTCTTGTCTTCTTTTGTCATGATATTCAGTGATTTCAAGTATGCTGCATAGATATCATTGACTATGTCACCACATTGAAAATTGACCCTCTAATATTATTATAAAGTAATTTATAACTTACTTAGCATAATGAATAATCTTAGCCTAATGAATTTAGTCTTAGCATAATGAATAATAATGGTTTATTTTGCTTTGTTTTCTGTTTTTTTTAAATATTTGCCTCACATGCTAATCCCAATCCTTACATTTTCAATATTTTCTAAAACACTTTCATATAGTTTGTAACCCAGGGAAGATTAATATTCTGTTTCGAGATGCAAAAGGATAAAATTACCTTTAATAGATGAGTTCAGACCACATATATTCTTTGACAGAGTCTTATTTTTGCCATATAGGTTTATTAGAATCTCAACTTTGAAACCTTTAAAAATCACAAAATATTTATTTCTTTGTCTTTCGTGTGTATGTTTACATGTATTTTGATTGAATATTGAGTTTGTAATGTTTGTTTTTCTAGTAGTTAATTTCACGAACTCAATTTTACATGTTACCTGTTAATCTTCTATTTCTTTAGACAGCATTTTTTATCTGTCTTCAAATAAGCACTGTTACAGCTAGCTCATTTTCTCCTTTACTGTATTCTCATTTCTTTTCCTTTTGCAAAATTACAAATTTATTTGATTATCTTGCCTCATAATTTACTTTAATTTTTTTTCCTATATAATTGATATGTACTATAACAAAAATCTTTTTTTAGCAATATAATTTAGGAAACTATCATATACTACCTCACACATTAACTTTCCCATCTGTGAATTTTTGAATTAATAGTTTATTATTATTACTATTATTTGAATGTTTTAATATTAAGTTCTGTTATGTAACAATATTATTAATATTTTGGTCCCATTTGAGTTGTCTTATTTACTACTCTAAGTTGCTTTCATGTGACCCCGGCCTCTTTGCCTTAGCTCACCTTTCAAACAAAATATTTCTTTGAAAAGAATTCAGGAGAAAACTACATCCTCAACTTATTCATGAAATATGTGAAGAGGATATGCATATATTCATCTGTTAAATGAATGATAGTTTATACGGATACAGTTTTGGGGTCACTTTCTTTCCTTAAGGACTCTATGTTTCACAGCATTGACTGTTGCAATGAGAAATATCAAAGGTTAGACTAAATTCTCTTCATTATATCTTGGCTTTGTCTTCAGAATGGCCCAAGGCATTCTTTCATTATCTTTAAATCCTAAGGGGTTTTTTTTTTCTTTTTTTTTTTTTAAGGCAGGGCATTTTAATAATTATTTAGTTTTAAATTTTCACTCGCTCAATTCTTATGTTCTTTTCTGAAGCAATTTAAAAAGATTCAAACAGGCTCCCTTCCTACCAACTTAAAAAGGTACATTTTTGAACACCAATAAAGTTTATAAGTACAATGGGTTAAAGTGCATTAAATTTGGTAAATGTGTAAATTTATAATGATACTAAAACACTCCTTGATTGCTTTTGAAATATATAGAGAAATTAACTGATTATTTGGGAAACTGAGAAATGATTGAAAAGAATCAACCATTTATCTTACCCTTTCTTTATGAATTTTACCTAGGGTAACACAATAGAAGAGAGGATTTTTAAATATAAAAATATTATATTTCACAATTAAAGAATTTTGCAACACATATAAAATGTACAAATGCAGACAATAGTCATAAAAGGCTGCTAAAAACACATAAAGGAATAACAAGACATTTTATATTTTATGATGGAAATATATAATACCTCCTATGATGTAGTCTTGCCAAAAATCAACCTCAGTGATTCTCTGGTTGTAAATACCAATTTTCAAGAGATACATTAAGAGAAAAATATGTTAAGCCACAACATAGGGAAGCAATTCCAAATCATAGGAAACCTTATGAGAAAAACGACCTTTTTTTTTGGTAATAAAAATAGCAACAAAAATTGCAAGGGAAAAAAGATGGAGGGAAACGCAAAAGATTAAAACCGTCTTTGAGACAAAATACTCCTAACAAATGGAGCAAAAGTAAATTTTATCAAAAAATTTGAGTAATACAAATATTGATAATATTAAGGTATTATTGTTTTAGTACTGATTTGGGATGTGGACCACAGTAGCACTGGAGTGATGTGTAAAAGTAGAGTACTTATCCCTCATAAATGCATAACACCTCATTTATAGATAAATGATATAATTTCTGGAATTTGATTTAAAAGAACATGGAAGGTCATATGGGTGGTAGCAGAGGGAAAAGTAGATTGTTTTTAAATTGATATTATTTTTAAGTTTTTTATTATTATTATACTTTAGGTTTTATGGTACATGTGCGCAATGTGCAGGTAAGTTACATATTTTTAAGTTTTATAACGGGTACATAGGTATTATTTTATTCTTTTTCTTGTGTGTATGTGTGTGTGTATGTATATATATGTTTTACATTTTCCATTGAAAAGGCAAAATAATATTATTTCTGGTAAGATAATTTGTTTTTATTGAGGGGGGAGTCAGAATGCAAAGCAAAGAAGAATATAGGATACATTTCACAAAAATGAATTTTGGATCCATGGATCCACACCTACAACTTTGATTATAATTTTGTCATGAATTAGAACATGAAGTGAATTTACATAAAATAAATGAACAAAGATGTTATCTGGCATAGTATATTCAATGATTATTAATTGATTTTTTTGTTAAGTTCTCAAGTGTCCCTATTATTATTTGAATACCTTGCTGGAAAAGCTTCAAGAGTAAATGACAAGGGTAATCTATATAAAACGCATACAGATTTAAAGATCGTTATGTATGAGGAAAGACAGAAGAAAATTATAATATTTTAGAGAAAAAAATGCTAATGAGAAATTAGTCATGTTCATTATCCTTAAACCTTGCATATTTTACTTTCTGACTCAATTCCAACCAGATAAAATAATGTGCATTTTTAGGATACCTTTCTGGAAAAAATAAGTGATCTGACAAATTATTTTGACTAATCTTTAGAGTCTTTATTATATTTTGATGCATTTAAATTAGTTTTTAATATATATGTGTCATACAATTCCATCTTTTCAAATATGCTCTGTTTGTGTTGAAATAAAAACTTAGTACCTCTGATTGTTTCAGCCCTCCATATTCAAAATATTATTTTTAAATTAATGACCATTTAGTCACGTGGGATGTATTTCTGTGTCTGTTTTGGCAGAAGGAGAAGGAAAGGGAGGAGAGAAAGAGAGAGAGAGAAAGCATATGAAAGACAAGAAATGATGATGGATTGATGTGCAATTTAGGGTCTTCCATGAATATTAATATTGATCCGCTATTGCAGTATTTTTTCTAAGACATTCCAGGAAATCTATCTGTTTTCAAAAGATACAAAACTATCAATTGTTTTAGAGAGCTATTTTAATTATTTTGGTAAATATTTTCTTACCAGCTTTCGGAGGTTACAGCCAACAAGTGAGTATACCATTGCATCTATAGACAGAATCATAATTCTTCAGGAGTCATCATCTTTGAAGTTAACATGAATAAATAGTTCTGAAAAGAAATGTGAGTGCCTCTACATGCAATATATATATATATATTTTTGAGATGAAGTTTCATTCCTGATGCCCAGGCTGGAGGGCAGTGGCACAATCTCAGCTCACTGCAACCTCCACCTCCCGGGTTAAGTCATTCTCCTGCCTCAGCCTCCCAAGTAGCTAGGATTACAGGCACTCATCACCACGCCTGGCTAATTTTTGTATTTTTTTTTTTTTTAACAGAAACAAGGTTTCACCATGTTGGCTACGCTGGTTTCGAACTCCTGACCTCAGGTGATCTGCCTGCCTCGACTTCCCAATGTGCTGTGATTATAGGTGTGAGCCACTGTGCCCAGCTTCTAGATGCAAAATTTATATCAAGCTTTTGCAAGACTCTTTTGGGGTGTATTCTTCAAAAAATAATTATTGCATATTATGGTTCTACTGAATTAGTTTTGAGTGTTTATTTTTAAAACTTTAGACAAACAAAATATATACACCACTTTTTTCTCAAAATGGATATATTATTTAGAATTATTCATCTCTATAGTAGTAACTCTAGAACCAACTGTCAACTATCATGATGTTTAATTTTTATTATTTCAATACTGATGATCGACCACTAAACAATTTTTAATAAAAAATGTCATTCAATTATTCATAACTCTTTTGAAGCATTACTTTATAATTTGATGTAATTTTTCAGTAATCAGTTTTTATCAAATTTGATTCAACAGTGCACAGAATTTTGATAGACTGGATTAAGAAAATGTGGCACATACACACCATGGAATACTATACAGCCATAAAAAATGATGAGTTCATGTCCTTTGTAGGGACATGGGTGAAGCTGGAAACCATCATTCTCAGCAAACTATCGCAAGGACAAAAAACCAAACACCACATGTTCTCACTCATAGGTGGCAATTGAACAATGAGGACACATGGACACAGGAAGTGGAACATCACACACTGGGGACTGTTGTGGGGTGGGGGAGTGGAGAGGGATAGCATTAGGAGATATACCTGATGCTAAATGACGAGTTAATGGCTGCAGCACACCAACATGGCACATGTATACATATGTAACAAACCTGCATGTTGTGCACATGTACCCTACAACTTAAAGTATAATAATAATTTTAAAAAGATGCAAAGTAATAAATATTTTCTACTAGAACAGGTAAAATTCATGTATAAAGATACATATATGACCCAAGGAAGCGTGCTCTGAGAATCTAATACTACAAGATGATACTAATAGTTTTCTTGGTAAGGCCATTTTCTTATATTATCTGAACCAACTGAATAATAGTTTTAGATGGCAACTGATTAGCTTTATTTCTTATATTCTCCAAAAAATACACACACACACGTGTATTTTCATGTGTATATATTCATTTTGCACTTATTAATATTTATTTTTGTTTTTTCTCTACTATCAGTTTTGCCCAGTATTTTATAAAAATAAAATGGCAAACAGTAAAAACATATTTTCGGTAGACTGGAATTAGCTTGATCATAAGATACATTTCCATTTTCCTTGCCAACACCAAAAATTGCAGCAAGCAGAAACTTTCCAGGATAAATCACATTAATAATCCCTGGTGTGGAGATGATAATAGTTTATCACTTAGGTTGTCAGTGTGTTTGCTTTTGGGAATGAAGTAAAAATCAAGTTGCCTGAGATCCCCAATATGCTGCAGCACAATCAGTGTACTCCCCTGAGAAAGCCAAATGTTTGTTTTGATATCAACCTTTTTGGGCTTCTCATTTAAGTGGGTAAATTCCAACTAGATACAAAGTGTCATCTTTAAAATTCTGAATGCCGTAAGTTCCCTAGCATGTTGTAAAATAAATAGCTGTTATATGAAGACATTAAAATCAGCACAGTAATGGCAATGTTTTTAAAACATGTACTTACATATTTAATGAAAATAATAAAGTTACAATCAAATAAATAGGGCAGAAAAACAAATCATGAAAAACAATGAATAAAGAGAGAAATACAAGTGATATTGCTTTATATATGATTAGAAACACAGTGGGTATCCATAAACCACATGGCCATTGAGATCCTTGATTCATTTTGCCCAATTGCTTGGATGATGGAGCAGAGAAATTTGATTGCTGATTGGGTTATCCAATCTGGATAGGAAGACCTCATAACCAGACCAATCATTTGCAGTCCGGTTATTTTGATTACCCCTATGACTCAAATTGCTTATTTCATAAATTCATTCGGTGCTCAGATTTAAACTTATAAGTGATTGAGGTGATCAGGCACATCAAAATCATCACAGCACTCAATTTTAGAACATAAAATTGATGAATGAGATGAGAAAAGAAAACTCTTACTCTCAATACCTAAGAACCGATATAACGAGTGAAATTTTGTCTTCATAACATAAATGTTCTCAGCATTGTTCTTTTTTTTTTTTTTTTTTTTGAGATGGAGTCTCACTCTGTCACCCAGGCTAGAGTTCAGTGGCACGATCTCGGCTCACTGCAAGCTCCACTTCCCGGGTTCATGCCATTCTCCTGCCTCAGCTTCCCAAGTAGCTGGGACTACAGGCACCTGCCACAATGCCCGGCTAATTTTTCTTTTTTTTTTTTTTTTTTTTGTATTTTTAGTAGAGATGGGGTTTCACTGTGTTAGCCAGGATGGTCTCGATCTCCTGACCTCGTGATCCGCCTGCCTCAGCCTCCCAAAATGCTGGGATTACAGGCATGAGCCACTATGTCCGGCCAGCATTGTCCTTATTTCTAAATTAAAATCTGAATAATCTTTTGAAATTTCCCATAGCTGACCAAATATTGGATTACAGAGAGAAGTCAGGGAAAATCACTTTATTTCACTGCTTATGAAAGGAGACTGTATTATTCATGATAGTTGAGTGGCATTATTTAACTGATTGTAATTATACAACCAATTAGGTACTTGTTTAATTGAAATTTTCCCCAAGAAACACTTCACAATTTTTAACAAATATGGTTACTGCTAAACTTCAATTGTCATGGAATATAAAACAGCTTACTAAACAGTGTATGTACTACCATTTCTCTTTTTTGAAAGGCAGATTAAGTCTTTTACACTTTTTTTCAGAAGAGATACTTATGCAAAGAAGGATATTATCCACAAAAGACTGATTCTTATAGATTCTGGAGATACAAATCTACCTTGGGTATATTTTTATCAACATTCCTGAAGTTAAATTTCACGCTGTATCACTGCATGTGTTTAAACCCAGCTTAAATTTGTAGATCTTTTCCCCCTCTAGTCCTGATTTTGGCAGCTTTCCCCACATAGTAGAAAACATGTAGATACAGGCATTTTGTCAGATATGCTGATATAATTCAGTTAGTTTTTTAGCTAGACATTTTCTCAGGAGAATTTGTATGAAATAACTTTACTTTCAACATTGAAAAATATATGCATCTAGTGAAGTAGTGTTAAAGTTAAGACAAATATTCTGTGTTAAACATCTTGTAGAGTGTTTAATCATCATTTTGGGGGATTTGTGTCTAATGTCAAAAAAAT
Source organism: Pongo abelii (assembly GCF_028885655.2). Lineage (NCBI taxonomy): Eukaryota > Metazoa > Chordata > Mammalia > Primates > Hominidae > Pongo > Pongo abelii. The sequence continues at coordinate 57,402,833 of NC_071988.2, read as the reverse complement.
AATTATTTTACTTATGTAATTTTTATTCAACAATTAACCAATAAAGAGAGACACAGGAAATAAGTTAAAAAATATTGCTTTCTGTTAAAAAGAACACTCACTCTATGCATTCACTCTGGAGTTTCTTCATCCATTTCTTAGGATCAAGGGACAAGAAGATATTTGTGTTCCCAGGCAAGCACAAAGGGTACTTTATCAACATTTTCATCCTTTTGGGAGAAGAGAAAATAAGCATTTAGACCTCAGCAAGCCCCCAGGCTCCATGTGGGAGAAAAAGAACACCAAAAAAGACAGAGTAAAAGTGAATGCACAGGTCCTTAGGTTATTGGTTTCCTGTTATTGTGAATACACAAATCCCTAGGCTACTGATTTCCCATTATTAAAACCTCAATATACTGAAGAGGGAGGTTCCATGACGGCCAAAGAGGTATAGCTACAGTTCCCAGCATGAGTGACGCAGAAGACGGGTGATTTGTGCATTTCCAGCTGAGGTACTGGGTTCATCTCACTGGGGCTTGTTGGACAGTGGGTGCAGCCCCCGGAGCATGAGCTGAAGCAGGGCAGGGCATTGTCTCACCCAGGAAGTGTAAGAGGTCTGGGAATTCCCTTTCCTAGGCAAGGGAAGCCGTGACACATGGTACCTGGAAAATCAGGACACTCCCACACTAATACTGCACTTTTCCAATGGTCTTAGCAAATGGCACACCAGGAGATTATATCCTGCACCTGGCTCAGAGGGTCCCACGCCCATGGAGCCTCGCTCACTGCTAGCACAGCAGTCTGAGATCCAACAGCAAGGTGGCAGTGAGGCTCAGGGAGGGGCAGCCACCATTGCTGAGGCTTGAGTAGGTAAACAAAGTGGCCAGGAAGCTCGAACTGGGTGAATCCCACTGCAGCTCAAGGAGGCCTGCCTGCCTCTGTAGACTCCACCTCTGGGGGCAGGGCGTACCTGAACAAAAGTCAACAGAAACTTCTGCAGACTTAAACGTCCCTGTCTGACAGCTTTGAAGAGAGTAGTGGTTCTCCCAGCACAGAGTTTGAGATGTGAGAATGGACAGACTGCCTCCTCAAGTCGGTCCCTGATCCTTGAGTAGCCTAACTGGGAGGCACCTCCCAGTAGGGGCTGACTGACACCTCATACAGCCAGGTACCCCTCTGAGACAAAGCTTCCAGAGGAAGGATCAGGAAGCAACATTTGAGGTTCTGCAATATTTGCTGTTCTGCAGCCTCCACTGGTGATACCCAGGCAAACAGGGACTGGAGTAGACCTCCAACAAACTCCAACAGACCTGCAGCTGAGGATCCTGACTGTTAGAAAGAAAACTAACAAACAGAAAGTACATCCACACCAAAACCCCATCTGTATGTCACCATCATCAAAGACCAAAGGTAGATAAAACCACAAAGATGGGGAGAAACCAGAGCAGAAAAGCTTAAAATTCTAAAAATCAGAGTGCCTCTTCTCCTACAAAGGAATGCAGTTCCTCACCAGCAACAGAACAAAGCTGGATGGAGAATGACTTTGACGAGTTGAGAGAAGAAGGCTTCAGATTGGTAATAACAAACTTCTCCAAGCTAAAGGAGGATGTTCAAACCCATCACAAAGAAGCTAAAAACTTTGAAAAATGATTAGACGAATGGCTAACTAGAAAAACCAGTGTAAAGCAGTCCTTAAATGACCTGATGGAGCTGAAAACCATGGCACAAGAACTTTGTGATGCATGCACAAGCTTCAGTAGCCGATTTGATCAAGTGGAAGAAAGGATATCAGTGATTGAAGATCAAATGAATGAAATGAAGTGAGAAGAGAAGTTTAGAGAAAAAAGAGTAAAAAGAAATGAACAAAACCTCCAAGAAATATGGGACTATGTGAAAAGACCAAATCTACGTCTGATTGGTGTACCTGAAAGTGACGGGGAAAATGGTACCAAGTTAGAAAACACTCTTCGGGATATTATCCAGGAGAACTTCCCTAACCTACGAAGGTGGGCCAACATTCAAATTCAGGAAATACAGAAAGCGCCACAAAGATACTCCTCAAGAAGAGCAACTCCAAGACATAATTTTCAGATTCACCAAAGTTGAAATGAAGGAAAAAATATTAAGGGCAGCCAGAGAGAAAGGTCAAGTTACCCACAAAGGAAAGCCCATCAGACTAACAGTGGAGCTCTTGGCAGAAACTCTACAAGCAAGAAGAGAGTGGGGGCCAATATTCAACATTCTTGAAGAAAAGAATTTTCAACCCAGAATTTCATATCCAGCCAAACTAAGCTTCATAAGTGAAGGAGAAATAAAATCCTTTACAGACAAATAAATGCTGAGAGATTTTTGTCACCACCAGGCCTGCCCTAAAAGAGCTCCTGAAGGAAGCACTAAACATGGAAGGGAACAACCAGTACCAGCCACTGCAAAAACATGCCAAATTGTAAAGACCATTGACGCTAGGAAAAAACTGCATCAACTAATGAGCAAAATATCCAGCTAACATCATAATAACAGGATCAGATTCACACATAACAATATTAATCTTAAATGTAAATGGGCTAAATGCTCCAATTAAAAGACACGGACTGCCAAATTGCATAAAGAGTCACAACCCATCAGTGTGCTGTATTCAGGAAACCCATCTCACATACAGAGACACATATAGGCTTAAAATAAAGGGATGGAGGAAGATCTACCAAGCAAATGGAAAACAAAACAAAACAAAAAGCAGGAGTTGCAATCCTACTCTCAGATAAAACAGACTTCAAACCAACAAAGATCAAAAGAGACAAAGAAGGCCATTACATAATGGTAAAAGGATCAATTCAACAAGAAGAGCTAACTATCCTAAATATATAGGCACCCAATACAGGAGCACCCAGATTCATAAAGCAAGTCCTTAGAGACCTACAAAGAGATTTAGACTCCCACACAATGATTATGGGAGATTTTAGCACCCCACTGTCAACATTAGACAGATCAATGAGACAGAAAGTTAACAAGAATTTCCAGGAATTGAACTCAGCTCTGCAGCAAGTGGACCTGATAGACGTCTACAGAACTCTCCACCTCCAATCAAAAGAATATACATTCTCAGCACCACAACGCACTTATTCCAAAACTGACCACATAGTTGGAAGTAAAGCACTCCTCAGAAAATGTAAAAGAACAGAAATTATAACAAACTGTCTCTCAGACCACAGTGCAATCAAACTAGAACTCAGGATTAAGAAACTCACTCAAGACAACTCAACTATACGGAAAATGAACAACCTGCTCCTGAATGACTACTGGGTAAATAATGAAATGAAGGCAGAAATAAAGATGTTCTTTGAAACCAATGAGAACAAAGACACAACATACCAGAATTATCTGGGACACATTTAAAGCAATGTGTAGAGGGAAATTTATAGCACTAAATGCCCACAAGAGAAAGCAGGAAAGATCTAAAATTGACACCCTAACATCACAGTTAAAAGAACTAGAGAAGCAAAAGCAAACACATTCAAAAGCTAGCAGAAGGCAAGAAACATCTAAGATCAGAGCAGAAGTGAAGGAGATAGAGGCACAAAAAACCCTTCAAAAAATCAATGAATCCAGGAGTTATTTTTTGAAAAGATCAACAAAATTCATACACTGCTAGCAGGACTAATAAAGAAGAAAAAAGAGAAGAATCAAATAGACACAATACAAAATGATAAAGGGGATATCACCACTGATCCCACAGGAATACAAACTACCATCAGAGAATACTATAAACGCTTCTACACAAACAAACTAGAAAATCTAAAAAATTGGATAAATTCCTGGACACATACACCCTCCCAAGACTAAATCAGGAAGAAATTGAATCCCTGAGTAGACCAATAACAAGGTCTGAAATGGAGGCAATAATTAATAGCCTACCAACCAAAAAAGTCCAGGACCTGACAGATTAACAGTCGATTTCTACCAGAGGTACAAAGAGGAGCTGGTACCCTTCCTTCTGAAACTATTCCAATCAATAGAAAAAGAGGGAATCCTCCCTAACTCATTTTATGAGGCCAGTATCATCCTGATACCAAAGTCTGGCAGAGACACAACAAAAAAAGGAGAATTTTAGACCAATATTCCTGATGAACATTGATGCAAAAATCCTCAATAAAATACTGGCAAACCAAATCCAGCAGCACAGCACAAAACTTATCCACCACAATCAAGTTGGCTTCACCCCTGGGATGCAAGGCTGGTTCAACATATGCAAATCAATAAATGTAATCCATCATATAAACAGAACTAAAGACAAAAACCACATGATTATCTCAATAGGTGCAGAAAAGGCCTTTGAAAAAATTCAACAGCCCTTCATGCTAAGAACTCTCAATAAACCAGGTATTGATGGGACATATCTCAAAATAATAAGAGCTATTTATGACAAACCCACAGCCAATATCATACTGAATGGGCAAAACTGGGAAGCATTCCCTTTGAAAACTGGCACAAGACAGGGATGCCCTCTCTCACCACTCCTATTCAATATAATGTTGGAAGTTCTGGTCAGGGCAATCAGGCTGGAGAAAGAAATAAAGGGTATTCAATTAGGAAAAGAGGAAGTCAAATTGTCCCTGTTGGCAGATGACATGATTGTATAGTTAGAAAACCCCATCATCTCAGCCCAAAATCTCCTTAAGCTGAAAAGCAACTTCATCAAAGTCTCAGGATACAAAATCAATGTGCAAAAATTGCAAACATTCCTATACACCAATAACAGACAAACAGAGAGCCAAATCATGAATGAACTCCCATTCACAATTGCTTTAAAGAGAATAAAATACTTAGGAAACCAACTTACAAGGGATGTCAAGGATTTCTTCAAGGAGAACTACAATCCACTGCTCAACGAAATGAGAGGATACAAACAAATAGAAGAACATTCCATCCTCATGGATAGGAAGAATCAATATCATGAAAATGGCCATACTGCCCAAGGTAATTTATAGATTCAATGCCATCCCCATCAAGCTACCAATGACTTTCTTCACAGGATTGGAAAAATCTACTTTAAAGTTCATATGGAACCAAAAAAGAGCCCACATTGCCAAGACAATCCTAACCCAAAAGAACAAAGATGGAGGCATCACATTACCTGACTTCAAACTATACTACAAGGCTACAGTAACCAAAACAGCATGGTACTGATACCAAAACACAGATATAGACCAATGGAACAGAACAGAGCCCTCAGAAATAACACCACACGTCTACAACCATCTGATCTTTGACAAACCTGACAAAAATAAGCAACTGGGAAAGCATTCCCTATTTAATAAATGGTGCTGGGAAAACTGGCTAGCCATTTGTAGAAAGCTGAAATGGGATCCCTTTCTTACACGTTATACAAAAATTAATTCAAGATGGATTAAAGACTTAAATGTTAGACCTAACACCATAAAAACCCTAGAAGAAAACATAAGCAATACCATTCAGGCCATAGGCATGGGCAAGGACTGCATGACTAAAACATGAAAAGCAATGGCAACAGAAGCCAAAATTGAGAAATGGGATCTAATCAAACTAAAGAGCTTCTGCACAGCAAAAGAAACTACCATCAGAGTGAACAGGCAACCTACAGAATAGGAGAAAATTTTCACAATCTACGCATCTGACAAAGTGCTAATGTCCAGAATCTTAAACAAAGAACTTAAACAAATTTGCAAGAAAAAAATCAAACAACCCCATCCAAAAATAGGCAAAGGATATGAACACACACTTCTCAAATGAATATATTTATGCAGCCAACAGACACATGAAAAAATGCTCATCATCACTGGTCATCAGAGAAATGCAAATCAAAACCACAATGAGATACCATCTCACACCAGTTAGAATGGCAATCATTAAAAAGTCAGGAAACAACAGGTACTGGAGAGGATGTGAAGAAATAGGAACACTTTTACAGTGTTGGTGGGACTGTAAACTAGTTCAACCATTGTGGAAGACAGTGTGATGATTCCTCAAGGATCTAGAACTAGAAATACCATTTGACCCAGCCATCCCATTACTGGGGATATACCCAAAGGATTATAAGTCATGCTGCTATAAAGACACATGCACACATATGTTTATTGCGGCACTATACACAATAGCAAAAACTTGGAACCAACCCAGATGTCCATCAATGATAGACTGGAATAAGAAAATGTGGCACATAGACACCATGGAATACTATGCAGCCATAAAAAAGGATGAGTTCATGTCCTTTGTAGGGACATGGATGAAGCTGGAAACCATCATTCTCAGCAAACTATTGCAAGGACAGAAAACAAAACACCACATGTTCTCGCTCATAGTTGGGAATTGAACAATGAGAACACTTGGACATAGGGTGGGGAACATCACACTCTGGGGCCTGTCATGGGGTTGGGGGTGGGGGAGGGGTAGCATTGGGAGATATACCTAATGTAAATGATGAGTTAATGGGTGCAGCACACCAACATGGCACATGTATACATATGTAACAAACCTGCACATTGTGCACATGTATCCAAGAACTTAATGTATAATAATAATAATAAAACCTCAATATACTGAGACTTCTGTCTTGACAGATGGTTCATGCTCAAAATTGCAGCTAATGTGGGGGAGGCACTATCTCAGTTTAGTATTTAGAACTGTTCTAGTTTAAAGACCTGTCATCATTTTAGGTCTTATATAGAGATGGTGTCTTTGTCTGGTTCTGCTTCTACAACAGAATATCTAGTACTGGGTAATATGTAATAAACAGAAATGTATTGGCTTACAGTTCTGAAGGCTGGATACTTAAGGCCAAGGTGCCAGCATGTTAGGTTTCTCTGCTTTCAAGACTGCACCTTGCACACTACATGCTCTGGATGGGAGGATACTCACATGGCAGGAAGTCAGAAAGGCCAAGAGAGACAGCCCATTACCCAAAACCTTTTTATTAAGTCATTAAACTCACCCATAGAGGTCACATCCTGAAGGCCTAATCATCTCTTAAAGTCCCAACCTCTTTGTTCTGTTTTAATGGCAATGGAGTCTCAACATAAGTTGTGGAGGGGATAAACATTAATACCATAGCAGATATTTATAAATAGTAGGACAAGTAGTCAAAGCTTATCTAGTCCTACATAGATAGAATATTTTAAGCTGACTGCCCCAAGAAGACAGCATGACTCTTAGCCAAGGGCTCTGGAAGGTCAAAGGTAATTTTCAGAGAGGACTGATGCTGAAGACATAGCCACAACCAACTTCAGCAGCTGGAGGAATCTTTATTCAGTCTAAAAAGGAGATCTGGGTTTAGCAACATACAATGTTTTAGAATGAAACTTAATATTCATAAACACCTGTTCACTTATGCCTAAACTGGAGAAAAATTGCTATAAGCTTGTATAAGCTATAAAGAAGTGTGCTGCAGGATGTGTGTGGGTGGGTAGGGGGTGTAGGGTAAATAAGGAAAACATCTGATTGATTTAAATAGAGTTGAACTCCACAAAACTTTAAAATTAACAGCTAATTCTACTGAGAAATGAAGTTAGTTCTCAAAATATTTGAAAATAAATGTAAAGATTTAAAGATTCAAGAAACTTACATATTTCTGATTGAAAGAACAAAAGGGAATATTTACCTATAAAATGTTAAAAAAGATAGCTATCCATTATTTTGAGCTTAGGGTTTGAGTTCTTTTGATGCAGGCACAATGGTAGATACTCTCTCTCTCTCTCTCCATATAAATATATATATATGTATATATATAAATTTATTTGTCCTTATGCTTTTTTTAATCTGAAAGAAACTTTTTAAATAAGTAAACTTGAAAAGTAAACCCCTGAGGCATGAAAGAGATAGAAAGCTGCTACCTGTGTAAGGAAGAAAAACATACACTGATCCTCGCAAGTCAGTTGTCTCTTCGTTCTTCCAACCATCTAAGAAGGTATTGCTGTGTTTCCCCAGAGTTCCAAGGAGAATCCTATCGAATCCATCTAAAATATGTGTTACATTTATTAAGCTTTCTTATCTGTACCACTCCCAGAAGACCACCATTGGCTCTCTTACCTTACCTTTTGAAAAACCTTTCAAATGACATCTTTTGTTTTTTCATTCTTAATACCCTAAAATCCATTTGCTATAACTCAGCCAAGGGAGTCTTTCAAAGACACAGATTAGGTCTTTTAATTTTTTGCCAATTTTTATCCTTGACTTCCAGAACAAGGTTTAGCATACAGTAAATAATAAACATTTGTAGAATACAAAAATATTCTGCTGAGTAACACTCTTTAAAAGTTTTTTTATTATACTGCGGTTAAAACATTATGTAATTTCTATAATTTTCAGTGTGGTGCATGATCTACCTATCTCTTCACCTTTGTCTTGAATCACTCCTAACCCTACTCAGTTTATTCATTCTAGCCATAAGACCTAAATTTCAGCAGTTTTTTCTTCATAGAGCATTACGCTCTTCTTTGCCCACCACACCACCCAGATCTTTGCATGGCTACTCTCTTTTCCCATTGTATTTTAAATTAAAGGCATCTCCTCACAAAAATTTTTCAGTGTCACCCAAATAAAGCAGACTACCAGTTACTTCATACCAGTCTATTTATTTTTCATTATGATGCTTATAATGATTTTATTGTATGTATTTTGCTCATTGTTATAATGATGACATGCCCTAAAAGATGATGCCCTAAAAGAAGTCGGATCGCTAGCTTTATGTATATTGCATATCCGGTTTCATATATATCCACCGGAGTGCACCCGAGCATGTGCACATACACATCATGTTATATTATGGCATCCTTATTAGTTGCAAGTCACGACAAAGTCTGCTGCACTAATTATGAGAGATTCGTGAATGTCTTCCTTGTTATTTCAGCTTCTCAAAATGCAAATAGATAGAATAATATATTTGCCTAACTCATATGAATACAATAAAAATCAACTAAATTATATTAATAAAATCAATCACATCATGTAGAAAAAAAAGAAAAAACCACATGAAGATACCAACAACATCCTTGTTCTTAGGGGTCTCAATTAAGTAGGTATCACAAGTGAAAAGCTGAATATTACATTTTATTCAAATAGATCACATACTGCAAATCTAATCTCCATTTTCCTTGCATAATTGTTTGCATAAATAAAAGGGAGGAGGAGACAAAATACATGCACAGTCAAGATCATTTTTAGTCTTATCATTTTATTTTCTAAATAAGCAAATCTCAAAGAAGAGATTGGGTGGTCGTGGGTCTCACAGGTAAAAGAAGCTGTGTGTGTGTTTTTTTTTTTTTTTTTTGGTAAATTTGTTTAAGTTCCTTGTATTTTCTGGATATGAGACCTTTGTCAGATGGACAGAGTGCAAAAATTTTCTACCATTTTGTAGGTTGTCTGTGTATTCTGGTGATAGTTTATTTCGCTCCATTAAAAAGTGGGCAAAGGACATGAACAGACACTTCTCAAAAGAAGACAGTCATGTGACCAAGAAACATATGAAAAAAAGCTCAACATCACTGATCATTAGAGAAGTGGAAACCAAAACCACAATGAGATACCATCTCACACCAGTCAAAATGGCGATTATTAAAAAGTCAAGAAACAACAGATTCTGGCTAGCCTGTGGAGGAATAGGAACACTTTTACACTGCTGGTGGAATGTAAATTAGTTCCACCACTGTGGAAGACAGTGTGGTGATTCCTCAAAGAACTAGAACCACAAATGCCATTTGACCCAGCAATCCCATTACTGGGTATATATCCAAAGGCATATAAATTTTTCTATTATAAAGATACATGTACATGTATGTTCAATGCAGCTCCATTCACAATAGCAAAGATATGAAATCAACCCAAATGCCCATCAATGATAGACTGGACAAAGAAAATGTGGTATATATACACCATGAAATACTATGCAATCACGAAAAGGAATGAGATCATGTCCTTTGCAGGGACATGGATGGAGATGGAAGCTGTAATCCTCAGCAAACTAACACAGGAACAGAAAACCAAACACTGCATGTTCTCACTTGTAAGTGGGCCCTGAATAATGAGAACACATGGACACAGGGAGGTGCATAACACACACTGGGGCCTTTTGGTGGGGCTGGGGGAGGGAGAGCATCCAGATAAATAAGTAATTCATGTGGGGTTTAATACCTAGGTGATGGGTTGATAGGTGCAGCAAACCATCATGGCACACTTTTACCTACGTAACAAACCTGCGTGTCCTGCACATGTATCTCAGAACTTAAACTAATTTTTTTAAAGCTATGTTGAGAATAGGACACAGGTGTTTCTATTCCTATTCCTTGGTGTTCCACTCACTGCTCTCTTCCTTACACCCTACCTTAGGAGAATGAGTAAACAATGTGCTTTCTTGGTTCAAAGAAATAAAAAATCATGCATTTTATGACCCTGGGAATCTTCTTATTCTAGTGCACTAAGCATTAAGCAAAATAACAAGGTGGTGTCTGAAGATCAAATGTTAGATACAAAGATTTTCAATTACAAATTGCAATCTTAAAACTATTTGGAAAATCACTATTCATTTCCATAGACACTTTCTATATCAGATAGTATTCTTAAGATGTAAATTATTCACTCTCAGCTCTTACCCATGAAGCAAGTCACATCTTTGCCAGCTCAGGCTATGCTATGTAAATTTTTTTAAAAAATATTGCATGGATTTAAAAGATTCTAAATACAAGGTAGAAATTCAACAATGGTGAGCTTTATTATTTCATGAAAATACATTTCATCTTATTTGAAGAGATTGCCTGTGTGTTTGACCTCAATACAACTCTGAATATATTTTTGTCCTGTTCTATCTAAAAAAGCTTCCTTACATTTTCACTTCAATACTTGGTATTAAATCAATATCCTTAAGAACATTTTTGCTGTTATCGTCTAGACTAATTTTTCTATAGTATAAAATTCACCATAGAAACTCTGGTGTAGCAGAAATAGCCTTGAGACCAAACGAGAAAAATATGGTTTGATTTTTACTTCTTAACTTTCCAGTTGTAAAATTACCTGAAATAATTTAATTAATTTTTAAAATATATTTTGAAATTATTTCAATGTTACAGAAACTTGCAGTTACAGTTCAGAGAGCTATTCCTGGTTTCTCAAATTCCTCAATTTTTAACACCCAAAGATGTTTATAATTATATGAATATAAGTATGTATAATCATATATCACAAATGTATATCATATATACATATGTGTGTGCATATCTACATATGTTTATATGTTCACATTTTTTTCTGGACTATTTGAGAATACAGTGCATATAGTAGTATATCTGTTTATGCCATAATATTTCACTGACTGTTTCTTAGGAACATGGTTATTGTCTGTCAGGGTTTTCCATAGAAACAAAACCGAGGAAACTATATAAGCATATAATTTGTTGCAAGGAATTGGCTGATGCAGTTATGAAGGCTAACTAGTCCCAGAATGTTCCATCTGTAAACTCAAGACCCATGAAAGCCAGTGGTGTACTTTTGAGAGCAAGAGGGCTGTTGATACAAGCCTTATGCCGGGACAGGAGAAGACTAATGTCCCAGCTCAAGTGATCAGGCAGAGAGAACAGATTTCCCCTTCCTCTGCCTTTTTGTTCTATTCAGGCTCTCAAAGAATTGGACACTGCCCACCCACATTTGGGAGAAAAATCTGCTTTACTCAGTTCACAGTTTCAAATGCTAACTCCCCCAGAAACAATCTCACAGACACACTCAGAAATAATCTTTAATCTGGTTATGCAGTGTCCTGTCAAAACGACATATAAATTAACCATCATAAGTTCATGCTTTGTCTTGTCAACTTGGCACTCATACAAATCTGCTTAAATCACAATGACTCTGTAAATAAAGAAAATATTTAAGTCACAGTTCTGCCTAACAGAATACATCTATCCTGCATACAACCAGAAATGTATTAACCTAGAAGAGGAGGCAAAGTTTTTGAGTGGTGTTTAATTTTCTCCTTGGTATACCACAATTTAAATAATATGATGTAAAATAATAAGTAAATGCAATGATATGTCAATACATCTTATGTGATAAGATAATAAGAAAAAATAGACACACACAAATGTATTCATAACAAAATAAGTAGAAAATAATAATTACAGTTGTTATTTCTGAAACTGGTCACATAGTAGCTATTATTAATAACTACCTTCTTCCACTGTCCATTCTGTGTCCTTTTTTTCTTCGGTAAGTGCCTCAGCTGGAGCTGGTTGTGGTTCTTGACTTGGCAGGGTTATGCAAGCCTCCATTCCTAAAGGGCTTGGCCACTCATGGGCTGACCTGTATTGAGTTGTTTTTCTGTTGACCTAAATCACAGGGCAGGGTAATACTAAGAGATGCCCTAAGGGATCTCTTACATTCTAGGCATACTTTTTCTTACCTCCATTGTGGAGTGGCAGTCATAGCTGTCCAATTTTTCCTTTAGTAGTCAGGGACAATCACCCCAGTCAGCATAGCAACTCCCTTCTTTGCTCGTTGATTCAGAGCAGCCAGTCTTACCTTCCAGGTCAAATGAGTTATCATTGTGTCTCCTGGGGGAAGCATTTTTCCCTCTGGAGCAAGAGAGCATAAGGTTGAGGGAAAATATCCAATTTTATGTGGGTTTCACTTTTACCCCACACCCTTAGTATCCATTTCCACCTAGTATCCGTTAGTAGCCTTAGTATCCTTAGTATCCATTAGTATCCTAGTATCCTAGTATCCATTAGTATCCTAGTATCCTAGTATCCTTAGTATCCTTAGTATCCTAGTATCCCTAGTATCCTTAGTATCCATTTCCACCTTAGTATCCATTTCTGTCTGTATAAACCAATAAATTCAAATAGTTCTTTTGAGTGTAGCACATTTCCTAATGGGTCTCCTTTTGTAGCTTATCTTTAGGGTCCTGCAGAAACTTAAATCTACCTAAAAGTCTAGAAGCAAAGAGGGGTGATAGGGATGATTCCTGAGTAGAATCAGTATTGTCTTGCATGGCAACTGCCTCAGCAGGGGCCATTAGTTTTCTCAGACAATGCAGAGTTAATAACCTCAGATGGAGCAGAGGCCAGTACCACTGCTGGAGGTTGCTACCCCTGCGGGGTGGAAGTCACTTTCATTGGCAAATGTTACATCAGAATTTAGAGGCTCAATGTCCTTAGACACATTATGGTCTCTCCAAATGTCCTCAATGGAACTTACATATATATAAAACCATATACACATATATATGTGTGTGTGTATATATATATATATATACACACACACATATATATGTGTATATAAAATCAGTTAGGATCCTGGCTTCATTATCAGTATGTTGACTCATTTGTTCTACCCTACAATACAGAGCTATAGTGTCAAAATAGATATGCCCTTATTACCACAACGAACACACCTAGTTCAAAATTTGTTTGTGGCTTTTCCAAACTGAAGATCTTAGTCAAAGTGTTGTTCAAAGGACTTTTTAATGTTATTTTATTATTATTATTAATTAAAGTTCATACTTTATTATTTTTTATTGTTATCTAATGTTCTTTTCCTCTTCCAGAATCTCATTTAGGGAAGTAATCACATTCTATGTAGTTGTCATATCTCCTTAAGCTTTGCCTCCTAGCTGTGAAAGTTTTCCAGACTTTGTTTGTTTGTTTGTTTTTTAATTTTATTTTTCTTTTCTTTTTCTTTTTTTTAATTATTCTTATTATACTTTAAGTTTTAGGGTACATGTGCACAATGTGCAGGTTAGTTACATATGTATACATGTGCCACGCTGCTGTGCTGCACCCATTAACTCGTCATTTAGCATTAGGTATATCTCCTAATGCTATCCCTACCCCCTACCCCTACCCCACAACAGTCCCCAGAGTGTGATGTTCCCCTTCCTGTGTCCATGTGTTCTCATTGTTCAATTCCCATCTATGAGTGAGAACATGCGGTGTTTGGTTTTTTGTCCTTGTGATAGTTTACTGAGAATGATGATTTCCAGTTTCATCCATGTCCCTATAAAGGACATGAACTCATCATTTTTTATGGCTGCATAGTATTCCATGGTGTATATGTGCCACATTTTCTTAATCCATTCTATCATTGTTGGACATTTGGGTTGGTTCCAAGTCCTTGCTATTGTGAATAGTGCCGCAATAAACATACGTGTGCATGTGTCTTTATAGCAGCATGATTTATAGTCCTTTGGGTATATACCCAGTAATGGGATGGCTGGGTCAAATGGTATTTCTAGTTCTAGATCCCTGAGGAATCGCCACACTGACTTCCACAAGGGTTGAACTAGTTTACAGTCCCACCAACAGTGTAAAAGTGTTCCTATTTCTCCGCATCCTCTCCAGCACCTGTTGCTTCCTGACTTTTTAATGATTGCCATTCTAACTGGTGTGAGCTGGTATCTCATTGTGGTTTTGATTTGCATTTCTATGATGGCCAGTGATGATGAGCATTTGTTTTTAAGACCTTCAGAGTTTTGAGAATACCAGTCAGGTATTTTGTAGAATGTCTATCAGTTGAGATTTGTCTGATAGTTTTTTCATGATTAGACTAGGGTTATGTGTTTTGGGAGAAGAACACAGACAATAGTGACATTTGTATCATGTCACATTAATGATGCATACCATTGTTACAGTAGGTAGCTAGTCAGACAGGAGCAGGCAGGAGAGCCCCTCCCTCCAACCAGGAATGTCAGTTGACCATCAGGTGATGGTCAGGCAGTCCTTGGAAGATTGCCTCAAGTGAGCATGTGTACAACTCTAGTAAACACACTGTGCAGGCACACCCTACCAAGTGCCGGCAGGCCACTATGCACAGGGACAGCCCACCCCAAGAGAAGAATTGAGGGAAAAGGAACACAATCTCCCTGAAAGCATGCCAACGCATAAAACCCCAAGTCAAGGTCAAACAGTGCATTTGAGTATCTCAAGTCACCGGTGTGGCCCTCTTCCAAGTACACTCAAGTACACTTTACTTCCTTTTGGTGCTGCTCTAATACTTTTTTTTTTTTTTTTTTGAGAAAGCGTTTCACTCTTGTTGCCGAGGCTGGAGTACAATGTCAGGATCTTGGCTCACTGCAACCTCCGCCTCCCAGGTTCAAGCAATTCTCCTGCCTCAGCCTCCCAAGTAGCTGGGATTACAGGCGTGTGCCATCACGCCTGGCTAATTTTGTATTTTTAGTAGTGACAGTGTTTGTCAGACTGGTCTCGAACTCCCAACCTCAGGTGATCCGCCTGCCTCAGCCTCCCAAAGTGATGGGATTACAGGCATGAGCCACTGTGCCCGGCCTCTAATACTTTTTAATAAACTTTCACTCCTGCTCTAAAAGTTGCCTCAGTCTCTCCGTCTGCTCTTATACCCCTCAGTTGAATTCTTTCTTCTGAGGAGGCAAAAGTTGAGGTTGCTGCAGACCCCTACAGATTTACCACCGGTAACATTATCAACATGATTTATCTTTTATTATGTTAAACTTGGTCACTGGCTGAGATATTTCTCAGATTTCTCCACAAAGTTATCTGTCCCCTTCTATGCTATATTCATTGAAAAAAAAATCACTATGTACAACCCATTCTTAAGAAGGGAAAAGCTATTTTCCTTTTCCTTGAGAGTAGAGTACCTATACAAATAATTTGAGATTCTTCTGCACATGTGGCTTTTTTTGCCCTAGTTATGTATTTATTCAATTATTTATTTATATCAGTGTGGACTAATAAATATTTAGCGTATCTTTTGGCTTATAATCCAATACTACTTTAATTTCTTGCTCCAATTGTTCCAGGTGCAGATGTTGGAAGCTCTTTCAGTTGATTCTTATGTCCCTTGTACATACACACATCAATGTAAAATGTAAAAATTGTTGTTGTTGTTGTGTTTGTTTCACTCTCTCTCTCTCTGTCTTACTTTCTGATACTACAGCATGCTCCAGACTCCTCTCATATATTTCCTAATCCAGTCCTACAAGAAGCCATTTTTCTAAAAATCTTTAGTTTCTTTTATTGAAAAATTATGATATTAGAAACCAAAATCTATGCCAGTTATGACTACCAATACAGGGATATGATTGCTTCTCAGATCTTTCATATGTGTATTTGCAGGTTTGAGTGTGACATAAGTTGTCTAGAGGTGTCAAACTAACAAATGAAGAATCTTATGTTTGGGAAGGCTTATGAAGTTTACTGACAAAGTAAAAGGTATCATGGGTCAATGAAAGTTTAGGAAAGTAGGAGGTATATCTCCTCTAATGAGATGAGGAAACAGTGAAAGTGATCATGTAGATTATCATTGAGGATTAGTGGTCAACGTTTAGTAATTTTAACAATTTTTATTTATACATACATATATATACTTCTATATATAATGATCTATACTAAGGTGAAAAATTGACCCTCAAATATGTCCAAGTTCTGGGAGTTACCCCAGAGCATATGAATATTTTATTATATGGAAAAATGGAACTTTCCAAATGTGATTAAATTAAACATATTTAAATGAGGAGATTATCCTTAATTATATAGCTGGGCTCTGTGTAATCACACTATTTATAATGAGGTTGCAGGAAGAGTAAGAGTCAGAAGAGAAACTGATGTGGTGGTAATGGAAGTAAAGACTGTAGTGATGCACTTTGAAGTTGAAGAAAGAGGCCACTAGCCAGGGAACACAGGCAGCCATAAGAAGGCGATGAAAGCAAGGAAACCAAGTATGCCCTCAGAGTCTCCAGAAATAACCAGCCCTACCAACACCTTGAATTTAGCCTCGTGATTTTGGACTTCTGACCCCTGAGTTGTAAGAAAATAGGTATAAGTAGTATTAAGCCACAGTGAGATTGCTTTGTCACATTCTGTACTCTATCCTGGGATTCCTTGACCTCTTAAATTATTATCTTTAAAAATTTCATTCCTAAAGATTTACTATTTGTGCCCTAAATTTCTACGGGTTTGGAGAAAAGCATAATGTCATGTATTCAAAATTAAAGCACCACATTCTATAGTTTTACCACTGTAAGAAATCCTCTGTATTTCATAGTCAACCTTACCCTCACCCTTAACTTCAGGAAATCTCTGATTATTTTACTGTTGCTAGAGTTTTGCCTTTCCAGAATGTCATATAATTTGAATCATACAATATGTAGTATTTTCTAAAATAATTCTTTCACTTAGAAATATGCATTTAAGATTCATCCATATCTTTTTATGTATAATAGTTCTTGTTATTGACAAACAGTATTTTGTTGTATAAATGTACCAATATATTTATCCATTCACTTGTTGAAAGTTATCATGGTTGTTTCTAGTTTTTCTGACAATTATAAATAAAGTTTCTATAAATATGCACTTGTAAGTTTTTGTGTGACATAAGTTATCTAGAGAGGCCAAACTGACAAATGAAGATTCTTATGTTTGGAGAAGCTTATAAAGTTTATGCCCAAAGAAAAAGGTATCATGGGTCAATAAGAGGCTGGGAAAGTAGGAGGTATATTTTTGTAATGGTTGATACTGAGAGTCAACTTGATTGGATTGAAGGATGCAAAATATTGATCCAGGATGTGTCTGTGAGGGTGTTGCCAAAGGAGATTAACATTTGAGTCATCGAGCTAAGAAAAGCAGACCTGCCCTTAGTCTGGGTGGGCACCATCTAATCAGCTGCCAGCACATCTAGAATACAAAGCAGGCAGAAAAATATGAAAAGACTAGACTGGCCTAGCCTGCCAGCTTATATCTTTCTCTTGCGCTGGATACTTCCTGCCCTTGAACATGAGACTCCAAATTTTTCAGTTTTGGGGACCCAGACTGGCTCTCCTTACTTCTCAGCTTGCAGATGGCCTATTGTGGGACCTGTAATCATGTAAGTTAATACTTAAAAAACTCCCCTTTATATATATATATGTGCACACACACATATATAATATATATCCTATTTATATACAACTAATATATATATAACCTATATAACTAATATATATATATAAACTTATATATATGTAAAATAATATATATATATAATTCTGGAGTTGGCTGCTTAATATGATAAGACCCAAAAAATCTTAAGGATTCTACTTCTAATAATATGAAGATCACTCATAGTCCTTGGTGTGAACTGTTTAGAGAGTTATGCAAAATAAATGCATTTGACACTCCTGATTCATCGCCTGTAAAAGGCAAGGAGTTTAGTGACCCTATCCATAATACCGTCAAACATACGTGGAGAACCAAGGAGCATAATGAAACTAGTTGGTTGCTCCTAAGTTAAGTGAACAAAATTATGAAAGAAAATGATGAACTCAGAGATTCTAACTCCTGCTTCAGAAGCAAATACTGAGCCTGAAGTCTGCTAAGATTGCTCTGAGTGGGTATCTTATCTCCTATAGAGAAAGAGCTGAAATTGTGGAAAAACAGACACAAGCTTTTATCATGTGAGTGTTGGACATGCAATAAAAGGTGCATGCCCAGCTTTGCCGGGTGTCTACTGTTAAAATGAGGGCATTGATTTGGAAAAAAGTGGGACCCTGCAACTTGGATTGGGGATGTGTGGGAGGACCCTGATGAAGCTGGGGACACTGAGTTTGTAAACTCTGGTGAACTTTTCTTGCCAGAGAAAAATAGCTTCCCCATCCCCAGTAGTGCCAATATCTCCTCCCCAACCTATGCGGCCTTCAGCCTTTTCAGTTTTGTCTGAGAAGATGAACCCTGCTGTGTCTGAAGCAAAAGTGATGGCCTCCCCTGAGGCAGTTGCCAAGCAAAATAATGTTGGTTCTCCTCAGGAGCCACCACTAATACTCCTGTTTTTTTTCTAGACCTATAACTAGACTAAAGTCCTGGTGGACCCCTAGAGGTGGGGTTGAGAGTGTGACCCATGAGAAGGTGCGCTACACTCAACAAAACTGCTTGAGTTTTCTAATTTATATAAGCAGAAATCTGGAGAACAGGCATGGGAATGGATATTAAGGGTGTGGGATGAAGGTGGAAGAAACACAGAGTTGGATCAGACTGAATTTATTGATTTGGGCCCCTAAATAGGGAGCCTTTATTTAATATTGAGCTCAGGGAGTTAAAAAAGTTTCTAATAGTTTATTTGCTTGGTTAGCTGAAATACAGATTAAAAGATGGCCCACTGTGTGTGGGCTAGAAATGCCTGATCTCCCTTGGTTTAATGTAGAAGAAGGGATCCAAAGGCTTAGAGAGATTAGGATGGTGGAGTGGGTTAGTTACTTTAGACTTGCTCACCCAGCTGGGAGTGTCCAGAGTATATACCCTTGACCAATGCCTTGCAAAACAGACTTGTGAGGGCAGCACCTCATCATTGAAGAGACTTGTAATTGTTCTTCTCTGTATGTCAGATCTAACAGTGGAAGCTGCAGTCACTCAACTACATAATTTAAATACAATGGGAACGATTGGATCCTGAGGTGGCAGGAGCCAAATGGCAGCACTCAACTGTCAAAGACAAGGTGAATGTAGCTATTGTAATGGACAGAAGAGGCAAAGCAGCAATCTGACTCATGTAGAGCTATGACATTAGCTAAATTAATCACAGTGTTCCTAGAAGTGAAATGGACAGGAAATTCACTGCATTCCTACTTAACATATAAACAGAAAACTTTAAAATCAATTGGACAAAAGACTAATTTGAATTACAAAAACAGAGAATCATGGCCCCTCAATCGATTTCCCAACTTGAGCCAGTTTACAGACCCAGGACCCCTTGAATGAAGGGGCAGCCAGGTCCCCTTGAGGAAGGACCCCACTACATTACCAACACTTTATGCTGTTAATCTTTCTCTCATTCTTCCCCAAGGTGACCTCCAGCCTTTTGCCAAGGTAACTGTGCAGTGGGGAAAGGGAAATGATCAGACATTTAGGGGACTACTGGACATTGGCTCTGGGCTGACATTGATTCCAGAGACCCAAAACATCACTGTGATCCTCCAATTAAAGTAGGGGCTTATGGAGGTCAGGTAATTAATGGAATTTCAGCTCTGGTCTGACTTAAAGTGGGTCCCTAGACTCATCCTGTGGTTGTTTCCCCAGTGCCAGAATGCATAATTGGCATAGACATACTTAGCAGCTGGCAGAACCACAACATTGGCTTCCTGACTAGTAGGGTGACGGCTATGATGGTGGTAAAGTCCAAATGGGAGCCATGAGAGCTGCCTGTATCTAGAAAAATAGTAAATCAAGAACAATATCACATCCCTGGAGGGACTGCAGAGATTAGTGCCACCATTAAGAACCTGAAAGACGAGGGGTGGTGATTCCCACCATATTCCCATTTTAGTCTCCCATTTGGCCTGTTCAGAAGACAGATGGATCTTGGAGAATGACAGTAGATTATTATAAGCTTAACCAAGTGGTGACTCCAATTGCAGCTGCTGTACCAGATGTGGTTTCATTGCTTGAGCAAATTAGCACATCTCCTGGTACCTAATATGCAGCCACTGACTTAGCAAATGTCTTTTTTCTCATTCCTGTTCACAAGGCTCACCAGAGGCAATTTGCCTTCAGCTGGCAAGGCCAGCAGTCGACCTTTTACGTCCTGCCTCAGAGGTATATCAACACTCCAGCTTTGTGTCATAATCTTATTTGGAGAGAACCTAATCGATTTTTGCTTCCTCAAGATATCACACTTGATGACATTATGCTGATTGGATCCAATGAGCAAGATGTAGAAAACATACTGGACTTATTGGGGACACATTTGCATGCCAGAGGATGGGAAATAAATCTGACTAAAATTCAGGGACCTTCTACCTCAGTATAATTTCAAAGGATCCTGTGGTGTGGGGCCTCTCAAGATATTCCTTCTAAAGGGAAGGATAAGTTGCTGCATTTGGCCCCTCCTACTACCAAGAAAGAGGCACAACACCGAGTAAACCTATTTGGATTTTGGAGGCAACACATTCTTCATCTAGGTGTGTTACTCCAGCCTATTTATCAAGTGACCCAAAAGGCTACCAGTTTTGCGTGGGGTTCAGAGCAGGAGAAGTCTCTGCAACAGGTCCAGGCTGCTGTGAAAGCTGCTCTGCCACTTTGGCCATATGACCCAGCAGATCTAATGGTGCTTGAGGTGTCAGTGGCAGACAGGGATGCTGTTTGGAGCCTTTGGCAAGTACCCATAGGTGAATCACAGAGGAGGCCTCTAGAATTTTGGAGCAAGACCCTGCCATCTTCTACAGATAACTACTCTTCTTTTGAGAAATAGCTCTTGGCTTGTCACTGGGCTTTGGTAGAAAGTAAACATTTGACTATGGGTCATCAAGTCACCATGCAACCTGAACTGCCTATCATAAACTGGGTGCTTTCTGACCTATCTAGCCATGAAGTGGGTCATGCACAGCAGCATTCCGTCATTAAATGGAAGTCGTATATATGTGATTGGGCTCAAGCAGGTCCTAAAGGCACAAGTAAGTTACAAGAGAAGTGGCTCAAATGCTCATGGTCTCCATTCCTGCCACCCTCCCTTCTCTCTCCAAGCCTGCACTGATGACCTCATGGGGAGTTCCCTATAATCAGTTGACAAAGGAAGAGAAGACTAGAACCTGGTTTATAGATGGTTCTGCATGAGATGCAGGCACCACCCAAGAGTAAACAGCTGTAGCACTACAGACCCTTTCCAGGACATCCCTGAAGGACAGCAGGTGAAGGAAAATCTTCCCAGTTCACAGAACTTCGAGCAGTGCCCCTGGCTGTGCACTTTTCATGGAAGGAGAAATGACCAGATGTTCAATTATATACTGATTCATGGGCCGTAGCCAATGATTTGGCTGGATGGTCAAGGACTTGGAAGAAGCATGACTGGAAAATTGGTGACACAGTAATTTGAGGAAGAGGTATGTGGATGGACCTCTCTGAGTGGTCAAAAACTGAAGATATTTGTATCTGACGTGACTGTTCACCAACAGGTGACCTCAGCATAGGAGGATTTTAATAATCATGTAGATGACCCCTTCTTTGGCTGGACACCACACAGCCTCTTTCCCCAGCCACCCCTGACATCGCCCAAGGGCTCATGAACATAGTGGCATGGTGACAGGAATGGGGTTATGCATGGACTCAGCAACGTGGACTTCTACTCACCAAGGCAGACCTGGCTACGGCCAGTGCAGAGTGCCCGATTTACCAGCAGCAGACAGCAACACTTAGCCATTCCTCAGGGTGATCAGCCAGCTACCTGGTGGCAGGTTGATTATATTGGACCTCTTCAATCATGAAAAGGGCAGAGGTTTGTCTTCACTGGAATAGACACTTACTCCAGATATGGGTTTGCCTATCCTGAATGCAATGTTTCTGCCAAGACTATCATTTGCGGACTCATAGAATGCCTCATCCATAGTCATGGTATTTCACACAGCATTGTCTCTCACCAAAGCACTCACTTTAGGGCTAAAGAAGTGTGGCAGTGGGCTCATGCTCATGAAATTCACTGGTCTTACCATGTTCTCCACCATCCTGAAGCAGCTGGATTGATAGAAGGGTGGAATGGCCTTTTGAAATCACAATTGCAATGCCAACTGGTGACAATACTTTTCAGGACAGGGGCAAATTCTTCAGAAGGCCATGTATGCTCTGAATTAGCACCCAATAAATGGTACTTTCTCTCCCATAGCCAGGATTCACGGGTCCAGGAATCAAGGGGTGGAAGTGGCACCACACACCATCACCCCTAGTGATCCACAAGCAAAATTTTGGCTTCCTGTTTCCATGACATTATGTACTCTTGGCCTAGAGGTCTTAGTTCCAGAGGGAGGGACGCCGCCACCGGGAGACACCACAACAATTCCATTAAACTGGGAGTTAAGATTGCCACCTGGACACTTTGGGCTTCTCCTACCTTTAAGCCAACAAGCTAAGAAGGGAGTTACAGTTTTGGCTGGGGTAATTGATCCAGACTATCAAGATGAAATCAGTCTACTACCCCACAACAGAGTTAAGGAAGAGTATGCATGGAATACAGGATATCCATTAGGAAGTCTCCTAGTATTTCCATGCCCTGTGATTAAAGTCAATGAGAAACCACAACAGACCAATCCAGGCAGGACTACAAATTCCAGACCCTTCAGGAATGAAAATGTGGTCACTCCACCAGGAAAAAAAAAAAAAAAAAAAAAAACACGACCTGCTGAGGTGCTTGCTGAAGGCAAAGGGAATACAGAATGAGTAGTATAAGAAGGTAATCATCAATACCAGCTAAAAACACGTGACCAGCTGCAGAAATTAGGACTGTAATTGTCATGAGTATTTCCGTCTTCTTTTGTTGAAAACATGTTTGTGCATGTATACACTTGTACTAAGAAAATATCTTTATTTTATTTCCTTTTTCCTTTATAACATGAAATAAGATTATTGACTTCATATCTGCATTTAGGTATTGTTAATTTTGTGTTGTAGTATTTGGGTTGGGGATTGGTGTGTTTCCAGTTGTACGAAGGATAGTTGTGCTATGTTAGGTGTAATTATGACCTTATTACCATCTTTATTTGAAGATTACATATGCTCTCAAGAGATGTGTATGGGTTCCCGTTGACAACGGGTGGACTTGTGATGGTTAATACTGAGTGTAAACTTGATTGGATTGAAGGGTGCAAAGTATTGATCCTGGATTGTCTGTGAGGGTGTTGCTAAAGGAGATTAACATTTGAGTCAGTGGGCTGGGAAAGGCATTCCCACCTGTATTCTCGGTGGACACCATCTAATCAGCTGCCAGTGTGGCTAGAATATAAAGCAAGCAGAAAAATGGGAAAAGACTAGACTAGTCTAGCCCCACAGCCTACATGTTTCTCCCACACTGGTTGCTTCCTGCCCTCGAACAACAGACTCCAGTTTCTTCAGTTTTGGGACTTGGACTGGCTCTCCTTGCTCCTCAGCTTTCAGATGGCTTATTGTGAGACCTTGTAAATATGTGTGTATATATATACACACATACACATATATGTATGTGTGTGTCTATGTATGTGTGTGTGTATATATATATACATGTATACACATATATACACACATATATACACATATGTACACATATATACACATATGTACATATATACACATATATACATATATACTCATATATACATATATATACACACATATATACTATATATACACATATATATACATATATATACACATATATATATATATATCCTATGAGTTCTGTCCCTCTAGAGAACCCTAACTAATGCAATCTTTGCTACTGAGATGAGGGAAAAGTCAAAGTGATGTTGTAGATTTTCATTGAGAATTAGTGGTCAATGTTAGGCAATTTTAAAATTTTACCTTCAATATTTTTTCCTATGAGTTATTAATCAGTTTTATTTGTTCAATTGAGTTTGGTCGGGGAAAGTTTAGGTTGGTATTCTTTCAAAATTAAGATTCAAGCATGTTTACCAGACCTCTACACTTACAGCATAAGTTCTGTTCTGAAAGTAAAGATGGCATGCTTTTCTGAATCATTCATAGTTGGTCTGATAAGCACAGAAGGCACTGAGAAAGGTAGTTGATATAGGTCCTTAATCATTCCAATCATAGACTAAGATAATTCATCAGTGCTATCCATTCATACACAACAGAAGTTCTTTATTTCCCACCAGTAATGCAGGTTTATAGAGACACGGGGAAAACACCCTAAATGGTTACCTAAGCTCACCAATATCTTATCTGGCAGTCCAAGATCCGTTTGATATACTGAGAAAGAAAAATCTATCACAGCAAGATGTATTGCTAAACATTAACCTCCTTTTTTTCTGTTTAAAAATCAATTTCAAAAACTTGCATTGCAGGAAATGTGATAAATACATTTGTGTAATCATATATACTGTTCATATTAAAATGGCATGGGTTATCCAAAATCTATAGCTATATTGATAAATAGCTGAGTTTGTTGTAAATGTGAAATATTATCTGCTAAAGGCAATCACTGTAATTAGCTTGCTAAGGCTACTTTAGCTTTTCTGTGATCATTTTTGTCCTCTATGTTTCCCCAGTGAAAAAAGTCTTGTCTTTTTTTTTGTAGCTCATATAGAAAAAAATGTTATTTTCATCTTCCCTGAAGCAAATAGAGTACAGTAACAGCAGAAAGGAAGAAAAACAATCACAGTACAGGCTGGCCTCCTATTGAAAGGCAATGAAAAATAATTTTTCCCACAGATACCTTTAAACTCCTTCTCCTGGATGAACTCTTCCGAAAACTTTCAACTGCATTGGGATGTATGTTTGTTTAATTATATGAGGTAACAGAAAATATATCCTGGTACATTCCCTTGCTATAACTACTTATGCTGTGTATGTATCATTTTTAGAGTTTAAAAGAAGAACCAGAATTTCCTTTTATTTCTCATAATATTTTAGTTATATCAATTATCCTTATTGAATGCTTTGTTTAGTGCTTCCAGCTGTACCAATAATATTTGTTTGTTTATTTGTTTTTGGTATTTCAAGCAAATATATGGTAATATAAATAATATAGATTCATCATTACTATTATCTGCCAAATGGAAAGATTGTGTATTTTAAGCCAATTGTTCTTTCTGTTCCATATTATAAATATACTATCTTAACTATCCAAGACTGATGAGGACTTGTTCTACTCAATATACTGAAACTTGATTGCCCTTACACACACACACGCACACACACACATGCATGCATACATACAGAATTATCATCCCTGGGCCAAAAATTTCACATGCAATATTTTCTTCAGCACTTAAAAATTATAGCAAACATATAAAGTAAGTTCTCTTGTCATCCCAAATTACAGAAATTTGGGATCCCAAATTTTAGAAAAAAAAACCCTAAACTTAAAGATACAAATAGTAACTCCACCAAGTTTACACCAAGTGGTTGAGCTCAAGTTTATGTTTGGATCCGTCAAACTTCAGAAATCTATGATAAATGCATTACAAAAAATGATTTTGTGTGCTGTTTTGGATAAAACAATTTATTGTATCCCTAAGGAGAATTTTGTCATTAGATTTCATACGGACACCTAACTAGAAGAGAGGATAGACTGATGTTCTAGCCAACCATCTCACACACAGCAAGATGACTGAGGAGCAGATGCCAATACAGGAGATCAATAAAGGTTTTAAAGGTTTTTTAAAAACTCATAATTTCCTTTTTAAAAGGCAGTTAACAACCAATAAATTACTTTTAGGTGAGAATGAACAAATGAGTTGTCAAGGTTTCTATTGAAAAAGTTAGAGGATACGAGTAGACAAATGCAATAAAAATTTAAATTATATCCACAAACAAACTTCCAAGTCCATAAGCAAAATGGAGAAAAAAATTGCCAAAAGCTGAGAAACAAAGAGGAGAGATTTGTTACGTGTCTTGCTCCATTGTTATCAAACTGTCCCTAACACATAAACAAGTTATGCTTTGAGATGGCATGTTCATGGAAATGAACAACATGAGTTTACTTAGTTTTGACTTAGCCTGAAACAGACAAGGGAACTTGGTGAATCAAATATATAACGGGCTGGGGTATTTTTTTGTTTGTTTGTTTGTGACATGGTTTGGCTGTGTCCCCATCCAAATCTCATCTTGAATTGCAGCTCCCATAATTTTTGTGTGTTGTAAAAGGGACCCGGTAGGAGATAATAGGATCATCGGGGCAGTTTCTCTCATAGTGTTCTCCTGGTAGTGAATAAGTCTCATGAGAGCTGATGATTTATTAGGGGAAACCCCTTTCCCTTGGTTCTCATTTTCTCTTGTCTGCTGCCATGTAAGAGGTGCCTTTTGCCTTCTGCCATGTTGTGAGGTCTCCCCAGTGACAGTGAACTGAGACCATTAAACCTCTTTTTCTTTATAAATTACCCAGTCTCAGGTATGTTTTTATCAGCAATCAGTAGTGTGAAAATACTAATACAGTTTGACTAATTTATAAAATTTTATTTTACTTTTAATTTCAGGAAAAATCCCATTTATGACTTGGTTTATATTATAACATTCTAAAATAACCAAAAGCATTGATACCTTACAAAATTAACATTAATGCCTGAATAGCAAATTATCGGTCTTTGAATTTTGTCAATCAATTATGTGTTTTGATTTTTTTCTTTTTTTTTACAGTTAATATTAATCAGGTTCAAAACAAGGTCAAAGTTTTGTTTCTGGTGTGCTATAGACTAATATTTATGTCCTCCTAAAATCATATGTTAAAAATCTAATCACCAGTGTGATGGTTTTGGAAGATGAGGCCTTTTGACAGGTGATTGGGTCCAGAGAGTGAAGCCCTCATGAATGGGATTAGCAAGCACCCTTATAAAAGAGAACCCAGAGAACTCCCTCATCCCTTCCACCATGTGAGGACAAGAAGATGGCCAAGTATTAACCAGGAAGTGGACCCTCATCAGACACTGAATTTCCTGGCACTTTAATTTTGGATTTCCCAACTTTTAGAACTGTAAGAAATAAATAAGCTACCTAGTTTATGGTATTCTTTTATACCAGCTTGAATGGCCTAAGATTTGGGGGTATTATCTTAAGTTTCTCTTACTCTTTTTTAAAGTTTTCATTTTAAAATAATTATAGATTTACAGACTTATAAACTATGGCACAATATTAAAACCAGAAAACTGATGTTGGTACACTCATAGGGCTAATTGGGTTTTCATGTGCCCATTGTGTGTATGTGTATGTGTGTGTGTGTCTATGCAATTCTGTCATATGCATAGTTTTATATGACCACAACTGCAATCATGAAACAGAACTATTCCAAGCTGTACTACAAGGTTGTTTTTAAGTTAATGTATTTCCCATGTTTACCTTAAGCAGCATTAAGGTAAAATATTGTGTAAAAACTTTGTCACTGTAATAACTATGTCTCTTTATTAGGTATTTGCAAAAAGGGAGTATATACAATCACTCTTTGATAAATAATTATGTTCTCTATGATAATAAAGTATACAGCTTTATAGTATCTATTTCAATATTTAACTTCGTGAGTATTCTCAAGCCTATTATGAACCTTACCTGGTTTCTCTTCACTTAAATTATCTCACTATCACATATTGTACTTGTGACTGAAACAATAACATAATGGAATAAATTGTGTAGCTGGGTTTCTCTTGGACAGTTAATTTGTTTCAAAATAGTAGTCAAAGGATAGAGGAATGTTTAATTTATATCATGCGTACTGAATTTTTCTCACTTCCATGTTGTTTTGCATCATCAATTTCTCAGCTTAGCTACTAAAAAGAGCTAGAAAAAATAATTATATGACAGGGCTATGTGTTTATAATTACATCCCAAGCTAAAATGCTTTCTGCAACACAATACAAATACACAGTAAGTGTGACTTCAATAAATGCTACTTTTTCTCAGACTTGAAGCTATTTTGAGTTCAACTGAATCCTTGACTCTGCTCCAACCCTTTTTCTTCTTTATTCTATAGCCTGAGTGTTTTTAAACAGCATTTTATCAATATGCATTTCATTTCTTTTAAATAAGCTTCAAATACATGGTGGTAGACAAAAGATGTATACTCTCTTATTGTAGGAAATTCTGTACTAGACCTTTTTTTAGTGGCTAAAAGTAAACAAAAGTGATTTCCTAAACTGTTAGAAAACCTGAAACTAGAAAGGTTAGAGCAAGATGGCTGAATGGAAGCCTTTACTGATCATCCTCCCCACAGGAACACTAAATTTAAACAACTAACTACACACAACAACAACAAAAAAATCATCGTCATAAAAAAACAAAATCAGGACTTGGGGCAGAGCAAGAAAATAGAATAGAAGACTATACCAGTTGTCCTCCCCACAAGGACACCAGTTTAACAATTATCTGCACACACAAAACAAAGCACCCTCATAAGAAACAGAAATCAGTGTAGCACTCACAGTACCGAGTTTTAACTTCCTGTCACTGAGGAGGCAGTAAATTCAGTCTTGAATCACCGATGCTGCTCTTCTCCCATCCCCCAGCAGAGGCAGCATGATGTGTAGAGCATTTCTGTGCATTAGGGAGAGGGAGATTGCAGCAACTGTGAGGCATTTAACTCAGTGCTGCTCTATTATAACAGAAAACAAAACTAAATCAAGCTCAGCTGACAATTGCCACCAAAGGAGCATTTAAACCGGCCCTAGCCAGAAGAGCATTGCTGATTACAGCAGCCTGAACTTGAGTTCCTGCAAGCCTGACCAGCACAGGCTAAAGTTCTTTAGGGCCCTAAATAAACTTAAAAACCAGTCTAGGCCACAAGGACTGCAACTTTTAGGAGAGTCCTAGTGCTGAATTAAGCCCAGAGCCAGTGGGTGGTGGAGACAAGACATACTAAGACACTAGCCAGGGTGGCTAAGGGAGTGATGAAATCACTACTCCCCTAACCCTAAGCTGCATAGCTTGCAGCTCCAAAACAGACCACTTTCCTCCACTTGAGGACAGGAGAGGGAAGAGTGGGGAGGACTTTGTCTTACATCTTGGATGCCAGCTCAGCCACAGCAGGATAAGGTGCCATTCAGAGTCGTGAGTCCCTTTTTCTAGGCCCTAGCTCCCTGATGACATTTTTAAACACAACCTGGAATAGGAGGGAACTCACTGGCTTTAAGGAAAGAACTCAGCCTTGACAAGATTTATCACCTGCTAACTGAAGAGCCCTTGGACCCTGAATAACCAGCAGTGATACCCAGGTCTACATCAAGGGCCTTGGGTGAGACTCTGAGACTTGCTGGCTTCAGGTGCACTTAACACATTTACAGCTGTGGTGGCTACAAGGTTGAGATTCCCTCTTCTTGAGACAATTGGAAGGGAAAGTAAAGGGCACTTCATCTTGCTCTTTAGGTACAAGTTCAGCCACACCGTGGTAAAGAACTTAGTGGAACCTCAGCATCCCCGATTCCAGAAACTTGCTCTTGTATGGCATTTCTGCACCTGCCCTGGCCCAGGAAGGAGCTCTCTGCCTTGAATGGTGAGTCCAAGGCCAGGCAGCATTCGCCAAAAGCTGACTGAAGAGTTCCTGGCCCTTAAGGGAACATTGATGATAGTCTGGCACTACTCCCTATGGGCCTACGGTGGTGGTGGCAATGGAATGAGGCTCCTCTGCCTTTGGAAAGGAAAGGGAGAGTTGGAAGGACTGCATCTTGTGGTTTAATTGCCAGCTTAGCCAAGGTACAATGGAACATAGATAGACTTCTAAAGTTACAGGTTAATGAAACAAAAAGTAGGTTTTTTTTCAAAAGTTTAATAAAATTGACAAAACTTTAGTTAGAGTAAGATATAAAAAAGAGAAAACATCCAAATAAATAAAATCAAAGATGAAAAAAGGAGACATTATAACTGATACTGCAAAATTTCAAAGGCTCATTAGTGGTTACTATGAACAACTACGTGCCAATAAATTGGAAAACCTAGAAAAAATGAAAGAATTCCTAGACGTATGCAACCTACCAAGATACAGCCAAGAAGAAATCCAAAATCTCAACAGACCAATAACAAGTAACTAGATCAAAGAAGCCACAGTACAAATTCTCCTAAAAAACAAAAGACTAGGACCTGATGGCTTCACTGCTAAATTCTATCAAATATTTAACAAACTAATACCAATTCCACTCAAACTATCATAAAAAAAACAGAAGAGGAGGACATACTTCCAAACTCATTTTATGAGGCCAGAATGACCCTGATAATAAAATCAGACAAAACCATATCAAAAAGAAAACTACTGGCCAATACAGCTGATGAATATTGATATAAAAATCCTTAACAAAATACTAGCAAACTGAATTCAACAACATTAAAAAGATTATTAATTATAACCAAGTGAGATTTATCCCAGGGATGAAAGAATCATTCTATATATGCAAATCAGAGTATGTAATAGATCATATCAACAGAATAAAGTACAAAAAACATATGATCATTTCAATTGACGATGAAAAAGCATTTGATAGAATTCAACATCCCATCACGATAAGAACCCCTGAAAAAAATGGGTATAGAAAGAACATACCTCAACATAATAAAAACCGTATATGACAGACGTACAGTTAGGTTAGTATCATAAACAATGGGGAAAACCTGAAGCTTTTCACTAAGATCTGAAACATGACAAGAATGCCCACTGTCACCACTGTTATTCAACATTGTGTTGGAAGTACTAGCTAGAGCAATCAAGCAAACAAAAGAAATCAAGGGCATCCAAATTGGAAAGGAAAGAATCAAATTATCTTTGTTTGCAGATGAAATAATCTTATATTTGGACAAACCTGAAGACTCCACCAATAAACTGTTAGAACTGATAATTGAGTTCAGTAAACTTGGAAGATACAAAACCAACACACAAAAATTAGTAGTATTTCCATAGGCCAACAGTGAACAATTTGAAAAAGAATTTAAAAAGCAATCCCATTTATAATAGCTAAAAATAAAATTAAATACCTAGGAATTAACTTAACCAAATAATTAAAACATCTCTATAATGAAACCTGTAAAGCACTGATGAAAGAAATTGAAGAGGATAAAAAAACATAAAAAGTTATTTCACGATCATGGATTGGGAAAAAGTCAATATTGTTAAATGGTCAATAAACCAAAACGATCTACAGATTCAATGCAATTCCTATCAAAATGCCAATGATTTTCTTCACAGAAATAGAAAAAATAATCCTAAAATTTATATAGAGCCACAAAAGACCCATAATACCCAAAGGTATCCTAAGCAAAAAGAACAAAACTGGTGGAATCACACTGTCTGACTTCAAATTACACTACAGATCTGTAGTAATCAAAACAGATTGGAGATCCCAGAAACAAGTTCTCACACACACAAGGAACTCATTTTCAACAAAGATGCCAAGAACACACACTGGGGAAAGAACAGCCTCTTCAGTAAATGGTGCTGAGAAAACTAGATATCCATATGCAGAAGAATAAAACTAGACCCCTATCTCTTACCATATTCAAAAGTCAAATCAAAATGCATTAAAGACTTAAATCTAAGACCTCAAATTATGAAACTACTAAAAACATAAGAGAAACACTTCATGGCATTGGTCTGGGCAAAACTTTTTTGGGTAATACCCCACAAGCACAGGCAAATAAAGCAAAAATTGTCAAATGGAATCACATCCAGTTCAAAAGCTTCTGAATGGCAACGAAAACAATCAACAATGTGAAGAGCCAATACATAAAATGGGAGAAAACATTTTCAAAGTGCCCATCTGACAAAGGATTAATAACCAGAATATAGAAGGAGCTCAAACAACTCTACAGAAAAAATTTTAATAATCCAACTAAAAATGGGCAAAAGATCTGAATAGACATTTTTCAGCATACAAATGAGAAACAAGCATATGAAAAGGTGCTCAACATAATTCATCATCAGAGAAATCTAAATCAAAACTACACAGAGATATTATCCTACCCCAGTTAAAATACCTTTTATTCAAAACACAGGTAATACCAAATCCTGGCAAGAATGTGGAGAAAAGGAAAACCTCATACACTGTTGGGAGGGATGTAAATTCATACAATCACACTGAAGAATAGTTTGGTAGTTCCTCAAAAACCTAAAAATAGCGGTACTATACGATCCATCAATCTCATTGCTAGGTATATATTCCAAATAAAGAAAATCAGTATATAAAAGGAGTATCTGCACACCCATGTTTGCTGCAGCACTGTTAACTATACCCAAGATTTGGAAGCAACCTTAGTATCCACCAACAGGTGAATGGATAAAAACACTCAATGGCATACTCTTCAGCCATAAAAAACAATGAGGCCCTGACATTTGCAACAACACAGAATAAACTGGAGGTTGCTATGCTAAGTGAAATAAACCAGGTACAGAAAGACAAACATCACATGTTCTCACTTATTTATGGTAGCTAAAAATAAAAACAATTGAACTCATGGAGATAGAGAGTAGAAGGATGGTTACCAGTGGCTGAGAAGGGTAGTGAGATGGTTAATGGGTATAAAAATAGTTAGAAAACATAAATAAGACCTAGTATTTGATAGCACAACATGATAACTGTAGTCAATAATCATTTATTTGTACAATTTAACCCTTTCTCATTTAGAAAAAAAAACAAGTGCAGATTGCTGCCAGCACTCTTTTAATTTTACATAAACACATCTTTGAGGCTAAAGCAAATCCGACTGATGTTCAATGTGAAAATAAAATGTAAAAACAGTTTTTGAAGTTATTTCTAAACAGAACTAACATCAGAAACGTCTGAATCATCAGAATCATCTATTTCAGAAAAATTGGATTCATCAAATGAATCTTCAGCCAACTGAGAATGAAGTTAACATCACATGTAGAAATGCTACGTTTTCTAGGATTTGACATTTTCAGCACTTGAGAATGACTATATTTTGTACATGGAAATACCACTACTAAAAACAGAATGCTATTAATAGAATGACATTTTTTTGTTTCCAAAGTTGATATAGTAGAGTGATGCAAAAATAATAATGACAGTGAGATATTTTGTGGCAAAGTTATCTCAGGGTAAACAATGTAGTCACAAGTGTTGCTGGTGAGTATTCTTGGAACAAACAGAAAAAGGGTTAGAATAACTAAAAGACTATAATTTGATTATTTGTAACACAAAGGATAAATGCTTGAGAGGATAGATGCCCATTTTATACAACGTAATTATTACACTTAGTATGCCTGCATCAAAACATCTCATGTATCCCCACAGACCTACTATGTAGTCACAAAAATTAAAATAAAAAATCTTTTTAAAAAGGACCAAAAAATCATCTAAGCAATCACAGAAGTGAGTAGGAATTCTCGAATTTCTGTTGACATAATCCTCATTTCTCCCAGCAGTGGCTGCGTGGCAGGCAGAGACAATCTAAGTCCTTTGGGGAGGGTGAGCACAGTGCTGCCCTGTAGCAGCAGAGAGCAAAGCCATTCTGGGCTTAGCCAGCACTCATGCACAGAGGATGCATTCGGAACAGCCTTAGCCAGAGGGCAATTACCCATCCCAGCAGTCAGAACTTGAGTTTTTGGCAAACCTCACCACCACAGGCTACAGTGCTCTGGGGTTCTAGATAAACTTGAAAGAAATTTCAGTCCGTGTGTCCCTGTGGGCAAGTGGTGGTGGTAGCCACTGGGAGAAGCTCCTCTGCCTGTGGAAGGGAAAGGGAGGAACAAGAAAGGCACTGTCTTATGGTTTGGTGCCAGCTCAGCCAAATGCAGTAGAATGGCACACTAGGTAGATATCTAAGCTTTTTGACTCCAACCTTTGGCTCACAGACAGCATCTCTGGACCCACCCAGCACATGAGGGAACTCACTGCCCTGACGTAAAGGGTGAAGGATACAAGCCAGGCTGGCTTCCACACTTGCTGATTGTGGACACCAAGTGTCTTGTGTGAAAATAGGTAGTAGCTATATAGTGGTTACAATGAATCTTGGGTAAAACACAGTGCTCTGTTGCTTTGAGGTCTCTCCCTGCATACTCCATTGGTGGTGGCCATAAGGGTGCTTGAATCCCACCATCCCCAGCTCTAGCCATCTCAGTATAGAGGGAGAGA
The DNA here is from genome assembly GCF_028885655.2 of Pongo abelii. Taxonomy (NCBI): domain Eukaryota; kingdom Metazoa; phylum Chordata; class Mammalia; order Primates; family Hominidae; genus Pongo; species Pongo abelii. The sequence continues at coordinate 57,368,359 of NC_071988.2, read as the reverse complement.
CTTCATTTGTTTTGGATAAAGTAAGGGAAAAGAATAGGAGTCTCTGCCTAGTAATCTAGAGAATGCTTCTGGATCTTAACCAAGACCACAAAGGCAGTGATGAGTATGCAAGAACTATAGCATTATTTGGCTTGGAGCTTAAGTTGCTTCAAATACCTGAAAAACCTTCTCAAGAGAAACAGGCACAAACAAGCTCAGGCTGAAGACTGCATAAAAACTTCACATTTAAATGCCCAGACTCTGAAGCACATCCAAACATTTCAAGATCATCCAGGTAAAATGGCCTTACCAAATGAACTAAATAAGGAACCAGAGACCAATCCTGGAGAAACAGAGATATGTGACCTTTCAGACAGAGAATTCAAAATAGCTATTTTGAGGAAACTAAAAAAAAATTGAGATAACAGAGAAAATTAATTCAGAATTCTATCCATTAAGTTTAACAAAGGGATTAAAATCATTAAAAAGAAGCAGAAATTCTGGAGTAGAAAAATGTAACTGACCTACTGAAGAATGCATCAGAGTATCTTAATAGCAGGATTGATCAAGCTGAAGAAAGAATTAGTGAGCTTAAAGAAAGGCTACATGTCACTATATAGTCAGAGGAGATGAAAGAAATAAGAATAAACAAAAGTACAACTACAAGATCAAGAAAATAGTCTCAAAAGGGCAAATCTAGGAGTTATTGGCCTTAAAGAAGAGAAGGATAAAGAGATAAGGGTAGAAATTTTATTCAAAGGGATGCTATCAGAAAACTTCCTACACCTAGAGAACTATATCAACATTCAAGCACAAGAAGGATATAGAACACCAAGCAGAGTCCACACAGAGGAGTCTACCTCAAGGCATTTAATTATCAAATTCCCAAAGGCCAAAGATAAAGAAATTCTAAAAGGAGCAGAAAAAAAGAAGCAAATTACGTAAAACAGAACTCTAATACATCTAGCAGCCAATGTTTAGTGGAAAGCTTACAGATTTTCTTACAGGGGAGGGTGGCATGACTTACATAAAGTGCTGAAGGAAAAAACAAAAACAAAAACAACTTTACACTAGATTAGTTTATCCAGCAAAAATGTACTTCAAGCATGAAGGAGAAATAAAGGATTTACCAAACAAACAAAAGCTGAGGGATTACATCAACAGCAGATCTGTCCTACCAGAAATGCTCTAGTGATTTCTTCAATATGAAAGAAAAGGACATTAATTAGCAATAAGGAATTATCTGGAGGTTCAATTGGAAAAAGAGGACATTAATGAGCAAATGAGCAATACCTAATCACCTGAATGTACAAAACTGGTAATAATAAGCACACAGAAATACACAGACCACTATAGCACTGTAATTGTGATGTGTAAACTACTCTTAAGTAGAAACACAAAATGATGATCCCACAAAAAATAATAATTACAATAACTTTTCAAGATATATACAGTACAATAAGACAGAGTAACAATAAAAAGTGAGAAAGTGGAAGTATGACGATAAAGTTTTTATTACTGTTCTCTTTGCTTGTTTGTTTATGCTGTGTTAAGTTGTCACCAGTTTAAAATAATGGGTTATAAGATATTATTTGCAAGCCTCATGGTAACTTGAAATTGAAAAACATGAAATAAATATACAAAAAATAAAAAGCAAGAAATTAAATTATAACACCAGAGAAAGTCACCTTCACCTAAAGGAAGACAAGAAGGAAGGAAAGAAGGAAAAGAAGACTACAAAACAATCAGAAAACAAAAAAGAAAATGGCAGTAGTAAGACTTATTCATCAATAATAACGTTTATTATAAAAGGACTAAACTCTTCAATCAAAAGACATAGAGTAACTGAATTGAGTTAAAAAAAAAACAGCCAATTATCTGTGGACTGCAAAAAACACACTTAACCTATAAAGATACACATAGACTTAAAATAAATAGATGGAAAAAAGACTCCACGCAATGAAAACAAAAAAGCGAGCAGGAATAGCTATACTTATATCAGGAAAAAGTACATTTCAAGACACAAACTGTAGGGCCAGGAACGGTGGCTCATGCCTGGAATCCCAGCATTTTGGGAGGCTGAGCTGGGCAGATCACTTGAGGTCAGGAGATCAAGACCAGCCAGGCCAACATGGTGAAACCCTGTCTCTACTAAAAAAAAAATGCAAAAATTAACCAGGTGTGGTGGTGTGTGCCTGTATTCCCAGCTACTTGGGAGGCTGAGGCAGGAGAATCACTTGAACCTGGGAGGTGAATGTTGCAGTGAGCCAAGGTCATACCACTACACTCCAGCCTGGGCAATAGAGCAAGACTCCATCAAAAAAAAAAAACACAAAAAAAACCCTATAAAGAGAGTTAAAGAATGCCATTATGGAATAATAAAGAAGTGCATTCAGTAAGAGAATTGTATTAGTCCGTTTCACCCTGCTATAAAAAAATAGCTGAGACGGTAATTTAGAAAGAAAGTAAGTTTAATTGGCTCGCAGTTTGACAGGCTATACAGAAAATATGATGCTGCTATCTGCTCAGCTTCTGGAGAGGCCTCAGGAGACATACAATCGTGGTGGGTGGCAAAGGAGGAGCCAGCACTTCACATGGGCTGAGCAGGAAGAAGAGAGAAAGAGAGGGGAGGTGCTATACACGTTCAAACAACCAGATCTTATGAGAACTCACTCAGCAGCGTGGCAGCAGTACCAAAGGGAATGGTGTCAAACTATTCAGGAGAAACTGCCGCCATGATCCACTCACCTCCAACCAGGCTCCACCTCCATCATTAGGAATTATAATTTGATACGAGATTTGTTGGGGACACAGTTCCAAACCATCTCAGAGATATAACAGTTGTAAATATGTATGCACCCAACATCACCCAGATACATAAAGCATATATTAGGGTTAAGGAGAGACATAGACCTCAATCCAATATTAGCTAGAGTCTTTAACACTTCACTTTCAGCAATAGACAGTCTTCTAGTCTGAAAACCAACAAAGAAATATCTAACTTATCTGCACTGAAGAACAAATGGGTCTAATAGATATTTACAGAACTTTTCATCCAATGGCTTAGGAATACACATTCTTCTTCCCAGCACATGAATTATTTTCAAAGGTAGACCATACGTTAGGTCACAAAACAAGCCTTAAAACGTTCAAAAAATTAAAATAATATTGCACATCTTCTCTGACACAATGGAATAAAACTAGAAATAAATAAGGAGACATTTTAGAAACTACACAAACACATACAAATTAAACAATATGCTCCTAAATGACCAGTGGATCAATGAAGAAATTGAGAAAATCAGAATATTTCTTAAAACAAATGATAATGAAAACAAAACATACCAAAACAGACGGATACAGTGAAAGCAGTACTAAGAGGGAAATTTATAGCTACTAAGTGTTCATATCAAAATAGAAAAAAAACTTCAAATAAATAACTTAATGATGCATCTTGAAGAACAAAACAGCAAAAGAAAACCAAACCTAAAATTAGTAGAAGAAAAGAAATAATAAAGATCAGAGCAGAAATAAATAAAACTGAAATAAAGAAAACAATCAAAAAGATCACCAAAAGGAAATGTGTGTTTTTTGAAAAGACAAAGAAAATTGACAACCTTTAGCCAGACTAGCTGAGAAGAGAGAAGGCTCAAATCAATAAAATCAGAGAAGAAAAAGGAGACATTACAACTGATACTACAGAAAGTCAAAGGAACATTAGTGGCTACCATGATCAACTACATGTCAATAAATAGGAAAATCTAGAGAAAATGAATTCCTAGGCATATACAACCTGCCAAGATTAAATTATGAAGAAATTCAAAATCTGAACAGAGCAATAACAAGAAATGAGATTGAAGTCATAATAAATGGTCTCCTATTAGAGAAAAGCCAGATCCCATTGTATTCACTTCTTAATTCTACCAAACATTTAAATAACTAATACCAATCCTACTCAAACTATGCCGAAAACTAGAGGAGGAAGGGATACTTCCAAACTCATTCTATGAGGCCAGTATTACCCTGACATCAAAACCAGACAGACACATTAAAACAAAGAAAACTCCAGGCCAATATATCTCATAAATATTGATGTAACAATTCTCAAAAAGTACCAGCGAATGGAATTCAACAATAAGTTAAGAAGATCGATCATTCATCACTATCAAATAGAATTTATCCCAGGGATGCAAGGAAGATTCAACATATACAAATTAATCAATGTGATAAATCATATCAAGAGAATCAAGGACAAAATCCACATGATTATTTCAATTGATGCTGAAAAAGCATTTGATAATATTCAATATTCTTTCTCATTAAAAACCCTTGAAAAACTGGGTAAAGAAAGAATATACCTCCAAATAATAAAAGCTGTATACAACCGATCTACAACTAGTATCATACTGAAATGGGAAAAAACTGAAAGCTTTTCCTCTAAGATATGGAACAGGACAAGGATGCCTACTTTCACTACTGTTATTCAACATAGTACTGGAAGTGCTAGTTAGAGATATCAGGCAAAAGAAAGAAAGGACATCCAAATTGGAAAGAAAGAAATCAAATTATTCTTGTTTGCAGGATGTGATCTTATATTTGGAAAAACCTAAACATGCCACCAAAAAACTACTAGAACTAATAAACAAATTCATTAAAGTTGCAGAATACAAAATAACAAACAAAAATCATTTGTATTTCTGTGTGCCAAAAGTGAACAGTCTGAAAAAGAAATCAAAGGGGTAATCTTTTTTAAAATAGTCACAAATAAAATTAAATACCTAGGAACTAACCAAAGAAGTAAAAGATCTCTATAATGAAAATTATGAAATGCTGATGAAAGAAATTGAAGAGAATACAAAAATATAAAAGAATCAATATTTTGTAAATGTCCACACTACCCAAAGCAATCTACAGATTCACTGCAATCGCTATCAAAATACCAATGACATTCTTCTTCACAGAAATAGAATAAACAACCTCAAAATTTATGTAAAACCACAAAACGCCCAGAATACACAAAGCTATCCTAAGCAACAAGAAGAAAACTGAAGGAATCACATTATCTGACTTCAAATTAGACTATGGAACTATAGTAACCAAAAGAGCATAAAACAGAGCTATAGTAACCAAAACAGTAAAAACAGACATATGGACTAATGAAATAGAATAGAGAATGCCAGAATAAATCCACACACCTACAGTGAACTCATTTTGAACAAAAATGCCCAGAACATACACTGAGAAAACACAGTCTCTTCACTAAATAGCCCTGGGATAATTGGGAATCTATATGCAGAAGAATGAAACTTGATCTCTATGTTTTGCAATATAAAAAATTATATCAAAATGGGCTAATTATTTAAATCTAAGACCTCAGACTATGAAACTATTACATGAAAACATTGAGGACACTTTCTAGGACATTGGTCTGAGCAAAGATGTCTTGAGTAATATCCCACAAGCACAGGCAACCAAAGCAAAAATGGACCAATGGGATCACATGAAGTTAAAAAACTTCTGCACAGCAAAGGAAACAACAAAGTGAAGATATAAAACACGTAATGGGAGAAAACATTTGCAAACTACCATATGAGAAGGGATTCATAACCAGAATTTATAAGGAGCTCAAATAACTCTATAAGAAAAAAATTATAATATCATTAAAAATGGGCAAATGATTTCAATAGACATTTTGCAAAAGAAGACATACGAATGGCAAACAGGCTTATGAAAAGGTGCTCAACATCTTTGGTGGTGGGAGGAAGTAGGGCTGGTTAATGGGTACAAAAAGTAATTAGAAAGATTGTGTAAGACCTACTACTTGATAGCACAACAGGGTGACTATACTCAATACTGATTTAATTATACACTTTAAAATAAATGAAAGAGTATAATTAAATTATTTGTAACACAAAGGATAAATGCTCGAAGGGTTGGCTATCCTATTCACCTCGATTTGGTTATTACGCATCCCATGCCTGTATCAAAGTATCTCATGCTCTCTATAAATACAATATATATGCCTACCAGGTATCCACAAAAATTAAAAATTAAAAAAAAAACCCACACACACCAAATCTGAAACTGTGACATTCAAGTAGAATCTAAATCTGCAGGCTACGATTATTTCAAATCAAACTGTGTATTTTAACTAGTCAGGATCTAGGAAATCAGCAGTCAATTAAAGCAATATCTAATGGAAGAAGTTTACATTCAATTTTATGCTCTTAAACGTCCTTTTTTAAAATAAAATTTATTCAGAGTTGTTAATGATATAAAACACAGTGTCACTTAGTCAATTTCCCTTTTATGATTTCCAGTAAAATGAAGCAAAATACTGATTTTGAATCATAAAATAAATTAGTTACTCTGCTGAATAAAGTCTCTTATTTTTGGATAGCAGGGCTTGATATGCCCATAAACACACACACAATCGTGTAAGGACTTTCAATTTGTTTGTTTGTTTGCTTGTTTGTTTGTTTGTTTGAAATGGAATCTTGCTGCTCTGTCATCCAGGCTGGAGTACAGTGGTGCGATCTCGGCTCACTGCAACCTCTGTCTCCTGGGTTCAAGCAATTCTCCTGCCTCAGCCTCCTGAGTAGCTGGGGTTACAGGTGCCCGCCCCCACAACCAGCCAATTTTTGTATTTTTAATAGAGATGAGGTTTCACCATGGTGGCCAGGATGGTCTCTATCTCCTCACCTCATGGTCTGCCGGCCTCTCGAAGTGCTGGGATTACAGGCATGAGCCACCATGCCCAGCAAGGACTTTCAATTTTAAAGTCCTGAACAATAATTATGTGTATCTGTGACTTCAGCAAGTTCAGCGATATGGTTGAATCTAGTGTTCTTTACCATCGGTCATACTAATTACTTTCCTTAAACATCTTTAGTGTTATAAATATCACTCATGAAGAAAGCACTATCATCTAATTCTGAGTATTTAGATAACATTTCAGATAATCTCATAGCTTTCTGAGGAAGATATAATATCCAACATTTTATCTCACTAATCTTTCTTCCTTCCTCTCTCTTTCTCTCTCCTTCCTTCCTTCTTTCTTTCTTTCTTTCTTTCCCTTCCTTCCTTCCTTCCTTCCTTCCTTCCTTTCTTTCTTTCTTTCTTTCTTTCTTTCTTTCTTCCTTTCTTTCTTTCTTTCTTTCTTTTCCTTCCTTCCTTCCTTCCCTCTTTCCTTCCTTCCTTTCCTTTCTTTCTTTCTTTTGTAATCCTTGGCTTTCTCATATTTTGACTTCTCTTTCTTACTTAGACTATTTGTCCTCTTCTTCCTTTGGCTAAAATACTCTCCCATAAGCTTGTCCTTATTTGACCTGACATTTATTGCCTTTTGCTTTGTCATAGTTTCAGTATGCTATTAAACCTTGACTCTAGTTCTAAGCAAACTGCCCTTGTCTCTAATTCTGCTATTTTACCCTCTCGTTATTTTAGTATCTCCCACATAATCACAAATTCAAAATGATAAAGCAGATGGAGAGAATTCTAATGTTACAGATATTTATTAAGAGCTTACTTTGTCACTAGGCAATGCTGGGCTCCATGGGCATGCAAGAAAAGCATCAGCATGTACTTTTAGATACTGATCTGCAGTACTCTAAATAGTTGAAATCCCAAGCATTGAGTGCCTGACAGTTTATTCATGTAATTATCATCTGCTTTGTACAAAGCACTCTAACAACTACTTTTAAGTGATAATATAAGATGGATTTTTTTTTTTTTTTTTGAGACGGAGTCTCGCTGGTTGCCCAGGCTGGAGTGCAGTGGTGCGATCTCAGCTCACTGCAAGTTCTGCCTCCTGGGTTCATGCCATTCTCCTGCCTCAGCCTCCCGAGTAGCTGGGACTACAGGCACCCGCCACCACGCCCGGCTAATAGTTTTTCTTTTTTTTTTTTTGTATTTTTAGTAGAGACAGGGTTTCAGCATGTTAGCCAGGATGGTCTCGATCTCCTGACCTCCTGATCTGCCCGTTTCGGCCTCCCAAAGTGCTGGGATTACAGGCATGAGCCACCGCACCTGGCCAAGATGGATTTATAATGACTGTATAGCCAAAGTATGCATATATCAAGTGAATAATCTAAAATACACATAAAATCAGCAAGTAATTAATATGAGAGATTATACCCATATTTTGTGCCTGAGACTGTAAAAAAAAAAATCTCCCTTTATTCTCACAGCATCCCTAGAAAGTTTCCTACAGTTGTAATTCACACTTACAGATAGAAACAAGGCTGCAAGATATAAGAATAAATCTTGATTTAGTATACCAGATTTGGCTTCATATTTACCTCATGCCAACATCTGTCTTAGTAACCAATACATCTTTCTATTTTAAGGTGCAGAGGAGTAAATATTACAACCTTCCACTTAATGGAAATGTTTGTAAACATAATAAGCTATATAATACTAAAATGGATTTTAAATTGATTTTAAAAGACACAAATTAAAATTAGGCATATTTACTATCTCAACTTTCATTGCATTCCAATTTGATAGTCATTTAGCCTTTGCTTCAATACTCTCAACAATCAAAGGCTCACTTCGTTGCACTGCTGATTATTTCATTAATGGTCAGCTGCGTTTGTTAATACCTTCATCTATTCGACATTAATTTTTGAAGAACTTTTATGTGAGGGGCACTATGCCAAGCACTAAAGACAAAAAATGAAGTGTTAGGACATGTATCTGTGTTCAAGGAGTTAAAAATCTATTAGATATTTTTAATTTTTTTTCCTGAAATTTTCTTCCCAGTCATTTTTGCATGTCCATCCTTACAATACTTTGGAGAACACCAGATAATGAATTGCTACAGACTTGTATATGACAGCCTTTCAAATATAAACATATGACAATAGCCATCTGCCCTTTGTCTTTCCCTTCTAAAAGCTAATAATTATTTAATCCCTTCAAATGTACTAACCCCTCATCATCCATATTGTTCTCATTTTTATACAGTATAATTTTTTAAGATGTGAAACATCAAATTAACATAATATTCAAGATGTATGCTGAGTAGTACTTAATATAATTAGAGTTATATTTTCTATAATGTCAACATTATATGTTTTAAAAGCAACTTAATTGTATACATAATCTATAACATTTATGTTACACTCTTGCCTCATATTAATATTGCAGCCACTTATAAACGCAGAGTATTTTCTCCTGGATTATTGCTAAATGACCATCTAAAAGTTATGCAACATTTAGAATTTTTTATTTATAATTGCATATTAACAGTTGACTTAAAATATGTGTAATTTGATATTGATTCTATTTAATATGCTTTAGTAATTTTCAGACTTAATAAGCACCCGTTCATAGCTTCATTTATATGAGCAGTTATACTTATGAACAAATGAAAAAATGCAGAATTATCTCTCTATTACAGTTTATAATTATGTGTAGAGAAACGTGGAATAAAAAATTATTAGGAATGGTTGAGTTTATATTTTGTTCTTTTTAATTTTTATTTTAGTTAAGAAAGTCTTCTTGGAGTACGTGTTTTTTGCTAGTTTTTATCAAAGTGGTATACTTGTTTGGTGACAAAGGCTGTGTTTTGATTAAATAAATGCCATTTAAAAATTGGAGAGAATAAAAGTGAGGATGGTTTACATAAGTTTTTCCACTTTTATGAATCTCCATATATGACTGAATCAACAGGCCTGGATCAGGATGAAAATAATACAACAGAAAACCATTCTTCTTCTTCTCCTTAACCTCCACTATGTTTTGCAATCAGGTTTCAGGCACAGACACGTCCTCAATATGTCAATGTGAAGACTCGTTTTTAATACATTTCTATGTTTTTTAGGTGTTTTAGTGTAATCATCCTTTCTCAGTAATAACTCATCTGTCCAATGTCTGTTCACAAGTCTCGCTCAGTGTTTCAATCTCAAAGCTCTTCCGAGAAAAGACGTGTGCAAATAAAAATAAGAAAATATAAAAGCCCATGAAAAGAAAAGGGTTCACATTTCCCTATGTTTTATTTCGTATAGGTGGTTCTGACACCATGTTTTGTCTCACCGTCTCCAAAAAGAGTTTTTTATTAAATATTTTGGTAAAATTAAAAACATATTTTTAAAGCATTTTCTGTTTTTGTAGTTTTGGAGAAGGCTACTGAAGGCAGATGACCAAACCCTGGGTCCTTCAACTGCCTCTTTTTCCACTAGAATAAAGAGATATTCATAAGGGAAAAGTTTGATGTCAACCAAACAGCTCATCCTTACTGGCATATATTTTTACTAAGGTCAAACTTCATTGGAAGGTACATCCCAGTTATTAACCCATGTCTTCCTTGCAGTTATAGATAAGTCTCTAGAAGGCCAGCACACAGATGAAATCGTGGATTTGAGGACCAGGAGGCCCCGGATTGTTCCCTACGGGCTTTACCTTCCCATAATCATTTTGTCTAAAAGGTCTAATTTGACCAAGAAGCATTATATTCTTACTATTCAAATATATTTTTCTAAAACTCTGGAGATGATATTAATTTCTGTGATACTTCTGTAAACATATTTGTAACATAGGAGTAATATGTTAAATAATTATTGACTGAGTACCAAGTCCGTGACAAACACTCTGTTAGGCATTAAGTAAATCCAGCCAAAGAAGGAAAGACACGGGCATGGTCAGATACAGCTGAAAATCTAGTGAAAGCAAATATAGCTAAGTACATAATTATGTGTATTTAATATGTGCTTTGAGGGCAAGTAAAAGGCTGCTGAGAGATAATTATGGGTGAGGGAATCTACACTGAAAAGATGTTATTTAAGCAGATACATGAAGGATAGTAGGACTTAAGCGGCTAGAGTACAGAAAAAGAATACCCTAGACACAAAGAAAAGTGAATATGAAGGTCATGAGACAAGAAAGGGTTTCAGAATTATAGTTATGTTAGAATAACTGAAATATTATTGCTATAATTTAAAATCAAATTTAAGGGCCTACATGATTCAAATTATTAAAGCTATTTATTTGGAAAGTAAAAGTGAGTTACTATTTAAATAATGATTTATTTCCTTCATAGGGAAATCTCTTGGCTATCCCTGGTTATCTGATTGTTAGTGATGATTTCACAGAAATAATCAATTAGATTGAAGAAGGTCCAAGTCGGAGAATTTTTCTGAGCTAGACAATAATTTCAATAACAGTAATCATATGTAACTCACTGTTCTTCCATCTTTGTCCCGCTCTTATACTTTTTAAGGAATCAGCTGGCTTTATTTTATGTTCCCAACAAGAGTTTCTAGTGTCATAACCCATCAGAGTCTATAAAATGTTTAATCAAAATTGTTCCTTAAGCAGTTGACTACCTGCCTCGTCTTTCATCATCTCTTTTATTCACTTACAGAAAATACATAAGTGGTGTTCTGTGACTATTCTCAATGTTTCATTAGTTTTTTCTGTTTTCCATGAGAGTTCCCAGCAGCTGTCAATGACACCTCTCCTGGGTGTCCAGATCTCAGAAGACCTTACCAGAAGTTCTTCAGAAACTCCTCCTGATAGTCACAACTGGCTCACCCTAACAATCTCTAATGACAACTATCAGCTGCTGCAAGGTTTTTTAAAAAATGGATATCTAAAGGGACGTCTTCAAATTGCTTTATATTTGCATTAGGAAAGCAGATCTCTGGGTCAGCATCTGTTTTTCTTCTCACAGAGCCTTTGGAGAAATTTTCATTCTGACACTTCTTGATATATGAAGTAGAATATGGCATATCTATAAAATGCCTACTCATCATACATCAAGTAAATTTGTCAACCTTCTTTTTGGAGATGGTGTCTAGTTAGAAATCCAGCTAATTTACCAACAGAATATGAAAAACAGAACGAACGTGTCTATAGAATAAGTAGTAAAATAATGCTGAATTATCCGAATCCTCATAGAATGCAACCGAAAGATCCACAAGCTCTTTAATTGCTTAAATTTAAAATCAAGACTCACCAGTATATATAAAACAGGCTATGTGGAGCACTACAAAGCTGCCATTGCAAAATTGCAAGTGAAATTATTATTTTTCCTTTAAAAATAAAACCCTGAAACTGTTTGCAGTTGATATTGGCAGAAACTTAGGAAGAGATGACTTTGTGATTTGCCTTTTGTGAATTTTCAGTGCCAACCAGGCAAAACAGAATAAAATATAAAGTGATGGTAGGACATCTTAAATATACACCAAGGGGCTCTACAATTTCACTCATATGATTTCAATTTCTAGGGTCTAAGGATTTTTCAGATACATTAATGTTAAGCCAGATTCTCTCAGTGTCTAACAACTCAAACATTCCTTTTAAACAAGTTTGAAAGCTGCATTAACTCTTTCAGTGAAGTAACTTCCCCAGTAGTACTCTGGTGGCTGAAAGGCATGATAGTTTCTGAATATATCTCATTTTCTTAAATTTGAAAGCACAAGTCCAATTGGCCTTTTAGCTGCTAGAAAAGTTGCTTATATAAAATTGTTCCAGATGTTTCCCAGTTTATTGCAACTCTGTAAAGAGTCCAAGATCCATGTACACACTATCCAGCATAATTATTACTCAAAAGTAGGCGAAGTATTCTTTATAAAACCTGATTTCCAATTAAAAGTTTTAGAAGATTTCACATTAGAATATAGCCTACATTTCTCAACAAGTCATTTACCTAGTTTTCTAAGGACAGGCTTGATGGAATCTTGTTTTGCCAGCATTCATTAATTGGTGCCCTTGTTTATTCTCAAGATGTGCCTTTGTTTGGATAAAAAATTATATGGCCATCATTATTAATTTGGCATAAAAGATGTGATGAGCTGGTCTTGCCTAATAAAACTTTAGACTCACCTTCTGTCACTCCCCTCTGTCTTTCTGTAATCCAGCAAAAAAAGAACTGCTTCTTATTGTCTGAATGTGTGATACTCTCAACTTTGTGTTTACTCATGATGTTGCCTCTCCATGGGTCACTATACTTAGCACTCTGCATTTTACATAATTTGTATTAATTTTTAAGGAGAAGCTTCACTGCCATTTCTCCCTGGAAGCTCTGTCTACTCCTCTGGTCAGCACTGAGGTCTCTGATAGACTGCTCTTGCACCTTATGTATGTTCCATAATTTTCTCATGGTGTGTATGTTGCTTATATATGTCTGTTTACTTGACTGTCTTTTCAGGACATAGTTAACATTTTGAGGGTAGGGACATTTTGCATCATTGACTTCTAATCCCCAGTATTTTGCTGGCATATGAAAATATCGAGTGTTTTACATAAACAAAAAATGAATGAAAAAACGAAAGCATAGTTATTTATTTTCAATTTCATAACTGTATTTTATAATGGTAAAAAATCTGATTAATATTTAATGTTAACTAATTTCTTTAAAGTACATGTTTTTAACCAGAATATAGCAGTTTATCACTTATGTCACTTTATGCAAACTAAATATTTATACACTTGTATTTATGGTATACAGTAGATACTTTCAGACATTGTTTACTTTTCACACAAAAGAAATAAAACAAAGTTCTTTGTTGAACTTAAAATATCATTTAATTTTCAAAATGCTGATTACTATGCTACTGATAAGAAAACCTCATTTTCTTTAAAATGTGGATAAATCTTCAGAGATAAGGATATATCCAAATAAATGTCAATATTAGTTTTATCCACAGAATCCACAACTCTGACCATTCCTTTATGTACATGTCAAGCATGACTTTTAGATGATGTCTGCATGACTGACAGCAGAGAAGGACTGAGAATCATTCCCACTACCAATGTCAGACAAGCCAATTAATGTAGTCCATTTATCCCTAGGAAAACATGATGGGCAGCTCACTGGAAGTAAAGTATTAATCACTTCAATTATATCTTCCAGTACACAGACTTCAGGGTGATGTTTTAACAATGGTTATATTTTGATAATATCTCAAAATTGTTTGCTACCCTGCATGAAGCCTTATTTAATATTTTTAGAAATTCAAGCTTTTAAAAATAGCAACAACTACACTAGGATGGTGTTCAAGGTAAAAAAAAAAAAATGAGAGCAACAAATGTGAGCCATAGACAGACTGTGATATGCCAGGGGATGGAAGAGATATTATACATATAAGTACACACACACACATTTATATATATACACACATATATATACACACACACATATCTTATATAAAATAAGATATATAGTAAATGTATAAATATATCTCTTTATATATATAAATATATCCATATTATAAATCTATTTATATGGATATATCCATCCATCAACGCATGTCTCAAACATATAGTTATAGGATATATCCACAGCTAATTATCATTAAAATTCTGCAAATTGGATAAGTTCATTCCCATTTAGGAAGCAATAAGATATTTGTCCAAACAAAGAATTGTTAAAAACAGCTGTACTTGGATCAGACTTTGTCCATCTGCATTCATAATTGCATTGTATTTACTATGTGGTATTATCACTCTTATTTCTTATATACAAATCATATTCCTTTAATGAAGGGAATGCATAATATCTAAAACAAGTATTTTTTAATTTTTATGGATACATAGTAGATGTATATATGCATGGGGTACATGAGATATTTTAATACAAGCATACGATGTAATTATTACATGAGAGTAAATGAGGTATCCATCGACTCAAGCATTTATGATTTATTTGCATTAAAAACATTTTAATTATACTATTTTAGTTATTTTTAAATGTACAATAATTTAGTCTCTCTTTTGTGCAAATACTAGATTTTATTTATTCAATCTAACTATAATTTTGTACCCATTAACCAACCCCACTTCTTCCTCACACCCACTACCCTTCCCAGCCTCTAGTAGCCATCATTCTACTCTCTATCTCAAAGAGTCCAGTTGTGTCAATTTTTAGCACACAGAAATCAGTGAGAACATGTGAAGTTTGCTTTTCTGTGCCTAGCTTATTTCACTTACATAATGTCTTCCAGCTCTATCCATGTTGTTGCAAATGACAAAATCTCACTCTGTTTTATAGCTGAATAGTACTGGAACGTGTATATGTACCACACTTATTTTATCCATTCATCTGTTGATGGACACTTAGGTTTCTTCCAAATCTCAGCTATTGTGAATAGCACTGCAATCACTGCAATAAACACAGGAGTGCAGATATTCCTTTGATACACTAATTTCCTTTCTTTTGGTTATATACCTAGCAGTGGGATTGTCAAATCATACAGTAATTCTATTTTTAGTTTTCTGAAGAGCCTCCAACTGTTTTCCATAGTGGTTGTACTAATTAACATTCCCACCAACAGTGTATGAAGCTTTCCTTTTCTCCACATTCTCACAAGCATTTGTTATTTCCTGTCTTTTAGATAAAAGTTAATATAACTGAGGTGAGATAATATCTCACTGCAGTTTTGATTTGCATTTCTCAAATGATCAATTAAAATAATTCTCATCCTTAGGTCTAGGGATCTGGGGATATTCTAAAGAAAAACACACACACACATTTTTACAACTCTCACTACTCTCAGTACTTGCAGAACACTTCACTTCTAGTCACCTAATAGTGTGGGTTTTTTTTCCAAATCAAGCAATTCTTACTTTCTGGACACCAGCTAGGTGTCCTATAATTCAATTCAATGTAATTCTGACACAGTGTGCCTAGCGATAGCATCAGATCTCATAGCTTAATGGCCCTGTCACACTAGACTGACCCCACTTCTGATGACAATCCCAAGTTTTAGGGGGTGCCCTGTACTTCTGACCAACTGACTATAATTTGGGCTCACAATCCCTCCTTAGGTTTGAAAATTTGCTAGCTGCTTCATAAAACCCAGGGAAGTGCTTTATTTATGTGCACTAATTTACAAAGGATATTATAAAAAATATAGATACACAGACGAATGAAGAGACACATAAGGCAAGGCATGAGGGAAGGGGTGTAAACCTTTCATCCCCTCTCCTGGTGAGCCACGGTCCCAGAGTTGCATTCACCAATCTAGAAGTTTATCAAATCTTGTTGTTCAAGAGTTGCTACTTAATCTCTAGTCCCCTACCCCATTCCAGGAAGTCAAACTCGCAATCCTCTTATCACTTGGTGTGGTGACCATACTCATCCTGAGGCTGTCTAAAGGAACCTACCCTGTCATCTTATTAGCATAAACTCAAATGTAATAAAAAAGGGGCTCATAACAAATAACAAGGGCATTCCTATCACTCAGACATCTCCAAAAGTAGTAGGAACTCTATAGCAGGAACCTGGGATAATGACCAAAAATTTCATATTATATCACAGCATATAATAAATAGAGACTGTCACACATTTAAAATCAATTACTTGAAGACTTAGCTACTTTACTCAGAAACATACAAAATTATTTGAAAAATCCCCTCATATCACCTTAATGTGTCTCAAAAGAACCTGAACAATTATGTGTCTACATATTGGATCAACGTGGTTTAGAAGTTTTCTGAAAAATTAATCAGAATTACTTGCTCACACAAAGCTATGACCCTTTAGTAAAACACAAAACCAAATTGAGAAGAACTGGAGATATCTTATAATGTAATTAAAACAATGAGATTCCTTTTCCTGTTCCTGCTACAAGAATTAAATTGTACTTGACACTTATTCAATGTTATGTCATGGACTTTTAAAATATCTTCACTCTTAGTACAATATTTAATTTTTATCCTTGTTTCCTTTCTGCTTTCTAATTTACTTTTGATTTGCTATACTGTGGGAAATCTCCAAATTAGCAAATTTTGAATGTAATACAAAGAATATTTTTCTTTCTGAAGCATTTGTGAATAAGTTGCTGACATAATGCTGTATCACCCTTGGTTTCTTCAATGTGTATTTGATAAAACTAGTATATAATCTTACATAAATACCATTCAGCTCTCAGAATCAGAAAATTATTATTGATACATTACTAACACCTAATCTCAAGACCCTTTTCAATTGTCTCCAATTGTACCAACAATGTCCTCTATAGCAAGAATCTAGTTCAAAATCATATGTTACATTTAGCTGTATTTATAGTCCATCAATATAAACAGGTTTTTAGATTTTGTCTGACTAAATTGCCTTGGCAGTTGAACATTTATTGGCCAGTTATTTTGTAAATGTCCCTCAATTTGAATTTGTCTGATGGTTCCTCATATTTAGATTCGGGTTATACATTTTTGACAAGAAGGTGATTTTATTTTACCCTATCAGGAGGCACTGATTCAACTTTTTAATTACTGATGAGATCTCCTTAGATCACGTAATCTAGTTTCTATCTGCCAGGCTTCTCTTCTGTAAAGTTACACTTTTTTTTCTTTTGTAATTAACAAGTATTTTGTGGGAAGGCTCAGGGAAATTATGTAAATGTTTTGTTTCTCATCAAAGTTTCAACTTACTCGTTTATATATTCATATCTGTATGAAATCATGAAGTCCTATTTTATTAAATAGTTTATATATAATCAGTGATCAGTCATTATTAGTATTTATTTTGACACTCAGATTTTTCCATATTTCATCAATGGCTCATGCATGTTGGTTTCTGTTTCCTTATGACACGAGTCCAACGTTTTTGGAGTATGTCTTTACTTTCTCTCCTGACAAGATGTCCCACTCCCTTTGCCTTTTCTCTGAACTAGCAGAGAAACCAGTTACTTCTCCAAGGAGCCCTGGTTCCTTTTAGTGGAGGATGGTGTTTAGAAACCAAGATCTGGGATCACTATTCTCACTGTTTTTGAAGTATCACTACTGCCAAGCTCTCTCAGAAAACAGTCCTATGGAATGGATATCTCTATCTACACCTGCATCTATACCTAGTTCTATCTCTATGTATCTCTATGTATTTGTGTATATGTGCATCTCTGTATCTATATATGTATCTATCCATCTATTAATCTGAAAGAAATGGGTTCACACCAATATCTCAAATTCCAATCCAATACACTAGATTAATTCTAGTTTTCTTGTGTTCCCTATTTGTAATTTCATTCTCCAACAGAGAATGAATGTATTTTAATATATTTGCCTATTGATTGAGAACCTTGTAGATAACCCAGTCTGCCATATCGTTGGCCATCACCTCTCCTACTCAGATGCCCTCCTCTCCCCTGCTGTGCTCCAACACACTGCTATAGTCCACTCTCCCATACATATACTCTCCTCAAAACATGCATGCTCTGACACCTCACGTGTAGCTCACCCATGTGAATGCCTCTTCACTTGAAACATGACATTATTCCTTCCGGTCCTCAGTACCGGAAACTGTTCATTTATGCCATTTCCATTTTTTACCCCATCTTGATCTATTTCCAGCACCATAAGTCAACCTAACTTCCTGCATAGGCTATGACACTCCAAGGCAGGCCATTCTCTAATTCCCTGGAAGCTTTCCTCACCCTGCTTAGGCTCTACACCCCACACAAGACCAACTACTCACCTTGCAGACACCCTTCCCACCACACTTGGGTTCTGATTTTCTCCTCTGGGCCACCTGATCACTCAGATATCTTTGCAGCCTCCAAAAAGCTGAGCCAATTACCTCTCTCATGCACTGCACTCATTTACCCAATTAAGCCCCAATACCAGGCATTCTCTAGATCCCTTTATGGTCACTCTCCTTACCCTCTCAGGCCCCTAAACCCTGGGCCAGGCCTACCTCTGCCACTATGAACCTCCTTCTCACCTCACTCAGGATTCAAATTATTGAGCTGGGCAGCTACCTTATGTGATGTTTTTTTTTTTTTTCACACTGTGTGACTCTGATATTCCCCACTAGGCTGCCTCCTGTGTAGAAGTCTTGCACACTCAACCTGTGCTCTGACAGCTGCAGAGCTATGCCACCCTGCCCCATGTGCATACCTTCTTTAGCCTGCCTGGACTCTGACATCCAGCTCTAAACCACCACTTTTCCCCATACTTGCATGCACTGATGCTTACTGTGTTTGGCTCTATTAAATGCTCTTGGATTAGGGTGTTAGATATAAGAAGGGGAGATGAGGAAAGGGAAGGAAAGAGAAAGGAAGGAAATGGGAAAAGAAACAGGAAAGTGATGAGTACTCACCTTTAATTTATGTTTCTACGTTGTATTTTTCTTAAATGTGTAATATGTCTTAAATCTTATTTTAAAATTACATATGGATAAAATAAACAAACTGTTTAGGGTTAACAGAGTTATATATAGACATAAATACATTCCATGATGTTCAACAATTTGTGTCATAGAAACATATTTATCAGAGTAATGTCTCACAAATTTATAGTTTCAAAGATGATTCAGATTTAGGGCTGTCTCGGATGAAGGCCAGTTTTCCTTTTAAGTCTCTTTAAACCTTTATCTCAGATTTCTTAAGAAAACCACAAGCTCAATTTCCACTTCATAGTATTTATTCATGTAATATTGACAAGAACTTTGATTTAAGAGAAAAGAGCAGTGATAGGCAGAATGAGATAATTATTGATAAGCAGAATAATATAATGATTCTCATGTTTAATGATTTTAAATATTATATTTTTACAGAATGATTGGATCAAATGCTAATTAAAAAACTTTACATGTTCTCTACTTGAAGAAAGAATGTAGGCCCATTAAGTGTCATCCTATAATGGAAATGAAAAAGTCATAACTAAATTAGAGAAAAGCTTTTATCCATTAATATGCAGATAGCAGCAGCATCTGTTCTATCACTGCTATGAATCAGCATGAGAAATTCCCATTAGACTGAAATGACAGTAGAATTCAGTTCAACGTGTTGAGACCCATTCACAAGTTTTATGTATTTTTGTCTAGATAACCATTGAAAGTTAAGAAAATTAACTGAGATAGCAATCTCTAAGAATTCTTTGTATGAGCTCACAAATGTTACCTCTCAACTCTCCAAAGATGACTTTGATCCTTCGATTTCTTATATCATCCCCTCTAATATAGTTTCCCTCCACCTGAATCTCTCTTTCTCTGTCCTACTTCCATCCTCTTATTCAATAAATATTGTATACTTTCCCTAGAAACAAGCTGTTCTCTTTATACCTTGCTACAAAACAAACCACTCTAAATTTTAGTAGCTAAAATAAGAAAAATCATGAGCTTCATAAAGTTTCAACATTTATTCTTTGAACTTAAACGTTTACTCTTACACTGTGTGCACTTATTGCAATTTACAGAATTAATTCTGAAGAGGATTTCAAATTTTGCCACAGAACGATAGGCTTTACACCAAATTTAAGATTCATATCTGCCATGTCACAGTGAGATCTTCATTGTCTTCCTACCCCCATTCGTTTGTGATTCTGTATGTCTTTTACTTCGGTGGTTGCTATCTGTTAATGACACAAAATCTACAGATTGTTCAAGCCAGAAATTTCACTACTCTCATTCTCACAGGTGACCAGTCAGCAAGTTCAAGACTTTAAAATGTTTCTAAAATCTATCCCTCCCTTTATATTCTCCATCTGTGGCTTGGCTAATTGATTCCTTCTCATCAGTTAGAAAATCTAATCATTCTGTTTCTACTGTTTTCCCTTAGAAATCTACTGTCCACTATACCCCTAATACGTAACTATCATTCTTTTACTGATGAACATTTTCAAAGAGAGTTTATAAGAATAAGTCCAAAAGACAGCATTGTTTTAATACTTTTTTATCAATGCTAGTCAATCTTTCATTTCAAAAGGTTTTTCACCTGCTGCTGTACACTTTTCTCAGGGTACTTTTTAAGTACCCTGAGAAAAGTACAATAAGATTTTGTTCCATATGCGAGGAGTTTCATGCCTTTCCCACATTCTCATATATCAATGGCTAGCAAAAAGATTTTTTTTATTTACTAGAAATAAATGTAGCATTTCTTTAGCACTTCTGAAATGATTCTGCCATAGCAATTATCAGTCAGTCTTATGTTAAATTTACTTATTAATATGACTCTCTCATAAATGTTATTATTATTTTATCCTTATAACTTTTCCTTCAAGCATCTATAATGAAGAAATGGGCAATTCAGACATTTAATATATATAATATGATTATGGGAGGCACAGCAGGATGGTTGAATAGAACACTTCAGTATTATCCCTGGCATAGAAACAGCAAATTGAACAAATCTCCACACAAGAAAGCATCTTCATAAGAACCAAAAATGAGGTGAGCAATTATAGCACCTGGTTTTAACACCATATCAAGGAAAGAGGCACTGAAGAGGTAAGGAAAGGCCATCATGGATTGGTGACATCACCCCTCCTCCATCCCCAGGCAATGGCAGTGGCCACGTGACATGGAGAGAAAATCTGTGTACTTCAAGGAGAAAGAGTGTAGTAATTGCGGGACTTTGCATTGAAACTCAGTATTGCCCTATCACAGTGGAAAGCAACACTGGGGAGAATTCAGCTAGAGCTCACAGAAGGAGCATTCATGCCAGTCCTAGCCGGAAGGGAATTGTCCATTCCAGCAGCCGGAAACAGTTCTCACCGGCAACATCACCGTGGGCCAAAGTGCTGTGGGGTTCTAAATACACTTGAAAGGCAGTCCAGGCCACAAGAGCTAGAATTCCTGGGCAAGTCTTGGTGCTGTGCTGGACTCAGAGCCAGTGGGCTTAGGGAAAATACGACCTAGTGAGACGGCAGCCAGGGTGGCCAAGGCAATACTTGGGTCATCCATCCCTCAACCCCAGACACTACAGCTTGCAGCTCTGGAAGATATCTTTTCCTTCTTCTTGAGGAGAGGAAAGGGGAGAGAAGAGGATAGTGTCTTGTGTCTTGTATACCATCTCAGCCACAGTAGAATAGGGCAACAGGCAGAGTCCTGAGGCTCTCGTTGCAGGCTGTAGCTCCCAGTCGACATTTCTAGACATATCTTGGCCCAGAAGAGAACCTGCTGCTTGAACAGAAAAACTCAGTCCTGGAAGGAATCATCACCTACTGACTAAAGAGACCTTGGGCCTTGAATAAACATGAGTGGTACCCAGGCAGTAATTGCCTCGGGTCTTGGGGGAGAACTGTGCTGTGCTGGCTTCAGGTGTGACCCAGCACATTTCCAGCTGTTATAGCCATGGGAGAGACTCCTTTAGCTTGAGAAACAGAGATGGCAGAGTAAAGCGGACTTTGTTTTGCAGCTTTAACACCAGCTCAGTCACAGAGGGGTAGAACAACAAGAGGATTACTGGGGTCCCTTATTTAAGGCCTTGGCTCCTAGATGTCATTTCTGAAACTTTCCTGGGCCAGAGTGGAGCCCACTGCCCTGAAGGGAGAGACTTAGACCCAGCAGCATTCACCACTAGTTACTTGAAAGACCCTTGAGCCTTGAATAAACATCAGTGATAGCCAAGCAGTATTCACCCTGAGTCTGGGGCAGTGGTGGCAATGAGAAAAGAGTTCCCTGCATGAGAAAAGGAGAGGGAAGAATGAGAAGGAGTTTGTCTTGTGGCTTGGGTTCCAGCTAAGCTGAAGTAGAATAGAGCATCAAGTACATTCTTAAGGTTCCCCATTCCAGGCCCTGGGTCCTGGATGGCCTTACTGTACCTTCCCTGGGCTCTAGGGTAGCTTGCTACCCTGAAAGGAAGGACACAAGCCTGGCTTTGTTCTCTGATGACTGAGGAGCCCTTGGCCCTTGAATAAAACATTGGTGGTATCCAGGTAGTGGTTGCCGTGGACCTTGGATGAGAGGCAGTGTTATGTTGGCTTCAAGTCTGGCCCAGCACAATCCTAGTGGTGGTGGCCACAGCGGTGTTTGTGTCACCCCTTCCCCAGCACCAGACAGCTCAGCATGGGAAAAGAGTCTCTATTTGTTTGGGGGAAAGTAAGGGAAGAGGACAAGAGTCTCTGCCTGGTAGACCACCAAGTATGTACCCCTATGATTCTGCAAGATTCACAGCATCATTGGGCTTGAGGTGTCCCCTAATGCAGATATTACTGCAGTGACAAAAGAGTTAGATAACAACACTCAATTTCTTTTGAATACTTGCAATGCCTTCCCAAGGAGAATGGGTACAAATAGGCCCAGACTATGAAGATCACAATAAATACCTAACTTTTCAATACTCAGAACACAAAAATCCACAAGCATCAAGACTATCCAGAAAAAAAACGTGACTTCACCAAATGTACTAAATAAAGCACCAGTGACCAATCTTGGAATGATGGAGATATGTGACCTTTTAGACAAAGAATTTTAAATAGCTGCTTTGAGGTAGTTAAATGGAATTCAAAATGACACAGAGAAGGAATTAAGAATCTGATCAGACGAATTTCATAAATTCATTGAAATAATTTTTAAAAATCAAGCAGAAATTTGGGAGCTTAAAAATGCAATTGGAAAAGTGAAAAATGCACCAGAGTCTCTCAACAGAGGAATTGACCAAGCATAAGAAAGAAGTAGTAAGTGTAAAGACAGGCTATTTGCAAATACACAGAGAAGGCAGAAGAAAAAAGAATTAAAAATAATAAAGCATGCCTACAAGGTCTAGAAAATAACCTCAAAAGTGCAAATCTAAGAGTCATTGGCTTTAACAAAGAGGTAGAGAGAGATTGAGGTAGAACATTTATTCACGGGGTAGTAACAGAGAACATTACAAAACTAGAGAGAGATATAAATATTCAAGTACAAGAGGGTTATAGAACACTGAAATAATTTAACCCAAATAACACTACTGCAAGGCGGCATTTAATAATCAAACTTCCAAAGGGGAAAGATTTAAAGAAGTTTCTAAAAGCAGCAAGAGAAAAGAAACAAATAACATAAAAAGGAGCTCCAATATATCTGGCAGCAGACTTCTCAGTGGAAAACATATTGGCAAGGAGACAGTGGAAAGACATATTGTAAAAGCTGAAGGAAGAAAACCTTCTATCCTGGAATAGTATGTCCAGTGAAAAGATCCCTCAGATATGAAGAAGAAATAGATACCTTTCAAGACAAATAAAGCTGAAGGATTTTATCACCACCAGACCTGTCCTACAAGAAATGCTGTAGGAATTTCTTCAATCTGAAAGGAAAGAGTGTTAATGAGAAATAAGAAATCATATGAAGGTAAAAACTTACTATTGCACTAGTAATAATAAGTACACAGACAAACAAGGAATATTATAACACTGTAATTGTGGTGTGTAAACTACTCCTATCTTGAGTAAGAGGCGTAAAAGATGAATCTACCAAAAATAATAAGAACAATTTTTCAAGACATAGAAAGTATAATAAGATATAAATCAAAACAACAAAAAGTTAAAAATTAAGACGGATAAAGTATTGAGGTTTTAATTCCTTTTCTCTTGGCTTGTTTATTTTTTTGTTTGTTCGCTTGCTTATGTAATCAGGGTTAAGTTTAAAATAGTGGGTTATAAGATGTTATTTGCAAGCTTCGTGGTAATCTCAAATCAAAATACCTACAACAGATACAGGAAAAAAATAAAGAAATTAAAACATACCATCAGAGAAAATCACTTTTACAAAAAGGAACACAGGAATGAAGAAAGGAAGAAAGAGAAGACTCAAACACACACACACACACACACACACACACACACACAACAAATGGCAGAAATAAGTCCCAGTAATCTATAAGAACACTGAATCTAAATGGACTAAACCCTCCAATCAAAAGACATAGACTAGTTGAATTGATTAAAAATAAAAGCAACAACCAGTAATCTGTTGCCTGCAAGAAACACACTTCACTAAAAAGACACATATAGACAGAAAATAAAGGGGTAAAAAACATTTTTTTTACAATGGAAATGGAAAAAAAGGAGTAGCTAAATATATCAGAAAATTTTATTTGAAAAACAAAACTATAAATAGAAACAAAGAAGATCATTAGATAATAATAAAAGGGTCAATGAAGTAAGAGGGTATAACAATTTTAAAGATATATGAACCCAACACTGGAGCACCCAGATATATAATGCAAATATTATTACAGCTAAAGAGGGAGACAGACTCCAACACAATAACAGCTGGAGAATGAAACATCTCACTTTCAGCATTAAATAGATTATTAAGATAGAGAATCAACAAAGAAATATTAAACTTAATCTGCACAATAAAACAAATGGACCTAATATATACTTACAGAGCATTTCTTCCAATGGATAGAGAATACATATTCTTATCCTAAGCACATGGACCATTCTCAAGAATAGAACACATATTAGGCCACAAAACAAATAAAAAAATTTTTAAAAAATCAAGTATCTTCTCTGACCACAATAAAATACAACTAGAAACTAAAAAACAAGAGAAACTTTGGAAACAATAAAAAACAATGGAAACTAAATATTATGCTCCTGTATGACCAGTGGGTTAATTAAAAATCTAAGGAGAAAAAGTAAAAATGTCTTGAAACAAATGAAAATGGAAACACATTATAGCAAAATCTATGGGTTACAGGCAAAGTAGTACTAAGATGAAACTTTGTAGCAAAAAACATCTACATCAAAAAAGTAGAAAATATTCAAATAAACAATTTATTAATGCATCTTTAAAAAACTAGAAAATCAAGAGAAAACCAAACTCAAAATTAGTCGAAAAAAAGAAATAATAAAGTTCAGAGCAGAAATACATGATATGAAATAAATAAACAACGCAAAAGATTAATGAAACAAAAACTTGAGTGGTTTTTTTTTGGAAAAGATAAACAACATTGACAAACGTTGGGATAATGACAAATGGGATATGTATATATATATGTATATATACACATGGGATATGTATATATATATGTATATATACACATGGGATATGTATATATATATGTATATATACACATGGGATATGTATATATATATGTATATATACACATGGGATATGTATATATATGTGTGTATGTATACACACATGGGATATGTATATATACACATATATGCATAGATATGTATATATATACATATATGCATAGATATGTATATATATATATACACACACACATAGGATATGTATATTTATGGGATATGTGTGTGTGCGTGTGTGTGTGTGTGTGTGTGTATATACATTACATACATAAGTATATATATATAAATGGGAGTTTACTAAGTATTAATTTACATGATCACAAGGTCCCAAAATAGGCTGTCTGCAAGCTGAGGAGCAAGGAGAGCCAGTCCGAGTCCCAGAACGGAAGAACTTGGAATCTGATGTTCGAGGGCAGGAAGCAACCAGCATGTTAAAAAGGTGTAAGCTGGGAGTCTAGGCCCATCTCTCTTCACCTTTTTCTGCCTGCTTTATATTTCCTGAAAGCTGATTAGATTGTGCCCACCAGATTAATGGTGGCTCTGCCTTCCCCAATGCACTGACTCAAATATTAATCTCTTTTGGCAACACCCACACAGACACACCCAGAATTAATACTTTGTATCCCTCAATCCAATCAAGTTGACACTCAGTATTAACTATCACAGATAAATAACAGGTAATGAAATTGAAGCTGTAATAAAAAGACACTCAGCAAAGAAAAGCCTGAGACTTGATGACTTCATTGCTGAAATTTACAAAACAGTCAAAAATAAAATAATACAAATTCTACTCAAAGTACTCTGAAAAATAGAGGAGGAAGCAATACTTCCAATCTCATTCTATGAGGCCAGTATTACTCTGATATAAAAAACAGACAAAGACACATCAAAAAAAGAAAATGCCAGGCCAATATATTTGATGAACATTGAGACAAATATCCTCAACAAAATACTAGCAAACCAATTCAACAATACATTAAAAATATCTCTATAATGATCAAGTAGGATTTATCCCAGTGATGCAAAGATAGTTCAACATAGGCAAATCCAGGAATGTGATACATCATATCAATAGAATGAAAGACAAAAACTATATAATCATTTGCATGGATGCTGAAAAAGCATTTGATAAAATTTAACATTCCTTCATGATAAAAACTCCAAAAAAGTAGTAAGTAAATATTGCATCAACACAATTAAAGCCATATATGACAGACCAAAAACTAGTACTATATTGAATAGGCGAGAACCAAAAGCCTTTTCTCTAAAATCTAGAGCATGACAAGGATGCCTACCATCATGACTGTGATTGAACATAGTACTGGAAATCCTAGCTAGAGCAATCAGACAAGAGAGATAAATAAATGACATCCAAATTGGAATGGAAGAAGTCAAATTACCCTTGTTTGCACATGATATTATTTTATATTTAAAATAACCTAAAGACACCATCAAAAAACTATTAGAACTAATAAACAGATTCAGTAAAATTGCAGGATACAAAATCATACAAAAAATCAGTAACATTTCTTCATGCTAACAGTAAACAAACTGAAGAAATCAAGAAAGCACATAGCTACAATAAAATAAGATACCTAGAAATAAACTTAACTGACAAAGTGAAAGTTTAATTAAAACTATGAAACATTGATGCACAAATTTGAAGAGGACACAAACAAATGAAAAGATATTCTATGTTCATGGATTGGAAGAATCAATATTGTGAAAATGTCCATCCTACCCAAAGCAATCTACAGATTATATGAGCCCATTATCAAAATATTAATGACATTCTTCTCAGAAATAGAAAAAACAATTCTAAAATTTTTATGGAACCACAAGAAACCCAGAATACCCAAAGCCATTGTGAGCAAAAATTGGAGAAATCTTGTTACCTGATTTCAAATTACATTACAGAGCTATAGTAATCAAAACATCCTGGTACAGGCATAAAGACAGACATATAATCCAATGAAACAAAACAGAGAAACAGAAATAAATCTATACATTTAAAGTAATCTCATTTTTGACAAAGTTGCCAAGAATATACACTTGGAAAAAGACAGTCTTGGTAAACTTCATATCCATATGCAAAAAAAAATGAATCTAGACCATTATTGCTTACTGTATACATGAAGCAAATCAAAATGGGTTAAGGACTTACATCTAAGACCTCAAACTATGAAACCATTACATGAAAAGAAAATCTCCAGGACATTGGTATGGGCAAATAATTCTTGAATAATACCTGTAATACCTGCACAAGCACAGGCAATCAAAGCAAAAATGGACAAATGGGATCACATTAAATTAAAGAACTTCTGCACAGCAAAGTAAACAATAAACAAAATAAAAAGACAACACACAGAATGGAAGAAAATATTTGCAAACTACCCATCTGACAAAGTTTAAATGACCAAAATATATAAGGAGCTCAAACAATTCTATAGGAAAAAATTTAATAATCCAATTAAAACAAGGACAAAAGATCTGGATAGACATTTCTCAAAAGAATAAATGCAAATCACAAATAGGTATATTAAAGGTGCTAAATATCACTTATCACCAGAGAAATACAAGTCAAAACTACATGGAGATATCATCTCACCCCAGTTAAAATGGCTTTTATCAAAAAAAAACAGGCAATAACAAATGGAAATAAACAAACAGGATGTGGAGAAAAGGGAACCCTTGTATGCTGTTGGTGGGGATGTAAATGAGTACAGCCATTATGAAGAACAGAATGGAGGTTCCTCCAAAAACTAAAAAAAGAGCTACCATAAGATCCAGTAATCATACTGTTAGGTTTATACCCCCCAAAAAGGACATCAGTATATCAAAGAGATATCTGCACTCCGATGTTTACTACAGCACTATTCACAACAGCCAAAATTTGGAAGCAACCTAAGTTTCCATCAACAGATCAATATATAAAGAAAGTGCAGTACATATACACTATGGTTTAATATTTAGCCATAAAAATGAATGAGATCCCATAATTTACAGCAACATGAATAGAACTGGAGGATATTATGTTAAGTGAAGTAAGTTAGGTACAGAAAGAGAAACTTCACATGTTCTCAGTCATTTGTGGGAGCTAAAAATTAAAACAATTGAATTCATGCAGATAGAGAGTCGAATGATAGTTTCCAGAGGCTGGGACTGGAGGCAGGGGGGATTTGGGAATGGTTAATGGGTACAAAACTTTAGTTAGATAGAATGGATAAGATCCAATATTTGATTGCACAACTGGTGACTGCAGCCAACAATAATTTATTATAAATTTTTAAATAACTAAAAGACTATAATTGGAATGTTTATAACACAAAGAAATGATAAATGCTTGAGCTGATGCATACTCCATTTATTCTGTTGTAATTAGTACATATTGTATGCCTGTTTCAAAATATTTCATGTACCACACAAATATGAATAGCCACTATGTACCCACAGAAATTAAAAATTAAAAAATTTTAAAATATTTTTTAAACGTGATTATGGGATTTGTAAAAAAATGACAGTGTATTGCAATGGGAATGAGTTGACTTTTTGGTAAGTGGTACAAGTCAAACAAAAAATGATTTGAAATACACTGTACATCATGGAATGCTATTCAGCCATAAAAAGGGATAAAATCATATCTTTTGCAGCAATGTAAATTGAGCTGGAGGCCATTATTCTAAGTGAAGTAATTAAATAATGGAAAACCAAATATTATATGTTCTCATTTATAAGTGGGAGCTAAGCTATGAGGATACAAAGTCATAAGAATGATATAATGGACTTTGGGGACTCAGGGGTAGGGAAAGTTTAGGACTATAAGTGAGGGATAAAAGACTGAATATTGGGTACAGTGTACAATGCTCAGGTGATGCATGCACTAAAATCTCAGAAATCAGCACTAGAGAATTTATCCCTGTAACAAAAACTACCTGTACCCCCAAAAGCATTGAAATAAAAACAAAAATAAAGTAATAAAGCACTAGAGAAAATCTGCATGATCATAAAGAAGACAAAGATATTTTATAGGATATAAAAACACTACTCAGAACGACCTAAAAAATGATCCATTGAACTGTCAAAAAACATCATTACAAAAATGACAAGGCAACTGACAGTATGGAAGATGATATTTGCAAACAATGCATCTGACAAACGATTCCTTCCTGAATATAAAAAGAACTACTAAAGATCCAACTAAAAACAAACAGCCAACCCAATAGAAGCATAAACAAAATACTTAAATAGCTATTTCACAAGACAGGATCTCCTAAGGTAGGAAACTAAATCTTATGACTCAATAATAATTGTATTTTCTGGAAGTCTTACTAAGAGAGTATGGCTCTGAGGAGCAGACAGCATTCACATAAACTGTTGAGGTAATGTAAAACAGTCAACCATTTTTTTGGGAAATAAAGGTAGTATTTTTAAACTTCTAACTATATGCAAACCCTATAGTCCAGAATTCCACTCCTAGGTGTGTACCTAACATGATGTCACCAAATGATAGGCACAAGACTGCGAACTCCGTATTTACAATAGCCCCAACTTTGAGACTACTCAAATGTTCTTCTGCGGTGAATGAGGTAAATAAATTGTGGCATAATCACACAGTTGAATGCCATATACCTATTACAGTAAAAAACTATACCTACATGCAACAATACAGAGAAATCCTAAAAATAGAAAGATAACACAAGAAGCCTAAGATAACATTGTTTAATTTAATTTATGTAAAATTTAGAAACAAGCAAAATTAATCTTTTATGTTTAGAGATTCATTGGGAGAAGGTTCTGACTAGAAAGTGGCATCATGATTTTCTAGGACGCTAATAAAATCCTGTATTGTTTTTAGGTGTTCTATTTTGTTTGGTTATTTTTAAATTGGTTACATGAATATGCTTAATTTCAGTAATTCACTTATCTGTAAACTTACAATTTCTGTGTTTGTGACATGTATGCTGTACCTGAATAAAAGTATAAGCATTTTATATAAAAAAGTATTTACCTACATTGACATAATTATCTAAAGTAGACAAATAGTTACTAGTCTGCAAAAATGTTCTATTACTATAATTACAAACTAAGGCTATATGTTTGCAGCAATACTAGGTAAGTGGAAATAGTGAGAAGTCACAGGATAACTGAAATGCCATTGTAAATATTTGGGATGTAGGAAAACCCTAAGGCATGTTATATCTTCAGGAAATATGACAATGGGTTCCTGGCCTTTAGTTAATTGCATCTATACTCCAGACTAAAAAAGAAAACAGATTCGAAATATTAATGTTAATGTTAGTGACCTAAACACATAATATGCTCTAGTTGCTTTAGGTATTACTTTTATGCTTAATTTAACAAATATCCGGGATCCTTTAAAAATACTTTCTATTGACAGATAGTGCAGAATCCTGGAAGATGATTAATAAACAGAAAGAATTCTTTGTAATTTTCTGGAGAAAATAAAAAATAAGAGGTTGATCATTAATATACTTCTTTTCTATGCTTTTTTTTTTTTTTTTTTTTTTTTTTGAGATGGAGTGTTACTCTTGTTGGCCAGGCTGGAGTGCAGTGGCACAATCTCGGCTCACTGCAACCTCCGCCTCCCGCGTTCAAGTGATTCTCCTGCCTCAGCCTCCAGAGTAGCTGGGATTACAGGTGCCGACTACCACACCTGGCAATTTTTGTATTTTTAGTAGAGATGGGGTTTCACCATGTTGCTCAGGCTGGTTTTGAACTCCTGACCTCAGGTGATCCGCCTGCCTTGGCCTCCCAAAGTGCTAGGATTACAGGAGTGAGCCACTACAACCGGCCTCTATACTTGGTTTTTAAAGATATCTTAGATTAGAATCCATTTACTTTTTCACATTTAAATATTAGTAAATTTTCTAATTTTGTGGTGAACTTGTGTAAAGATGATGACACATGTTAAAAAGACAAAGACTGTAAAGACTTAGAGTAAATATACTTTAGGCTTTAACCTTCCTATGATTTATTGGTATACTATGACATAAGAAAATGTAAGTTAAGAATCAACAAATGATAGGGATTACAGTATATCAGTAATAATAAAACATAGGAATTACTATTAATATTGTTTGTTAAAATAGGAAAAAAATTTTCATTCATTGTTAATAGATTGACAGTATACAGCAAAATAAAATGCTTAAGAGGAGCACTTTATTTAAACCTTAGAATGCAATTTTCCTCAAATTTCTGAACCTCCTCAAATTTTTTAAT
The DNA here is from genome assembly GCF_028885655.2 of Pongo abelii. Classification (NCBI taxonomy): domain Eukaryota; kingdom Metazoa; phylum Chordata; class Mammalia; order Primates; family Hominidae; genus Pongo; species Pongo abelii. The sequence goes on along the minus strand of NC_071988.2, from coordinate 57,336,460 downwards.
TTCTACTACCTGGTTATCCTTTTCTCTACTCTTTTTTATTCTTTTTAAAGCTTCCAAGAAAGCATATTTAATGTCCAGGGTAAAAGAAGATTACAAAAAAATTGAAGTTTTTTTTCTACTTAGATGTCAACTTGGTAATTAGTACATTTATTTTACCATATAACTTGAATCTAAGAATTGATATAATTAAAGAGTTTGGATTTTGGAGGAAGAAAGATCTGAGTTTAATCCATGTTAGCTATTCTGAATAAATTTACAATGTTCTGGATTTCTGGCTAACCGAGAGCGTTTTGTATACTCATATGTATGTGGAGCTGTGCGTGTGTATGTGTGTGTACATACACACTTACTTAACCGTATGTACTTATCCAAGTACATAGATAGTACATAGACCATAACATACAGTTATGATCATATATCTCTTAGAAATGGAAGGAGCCCTCCCCTTATTATTTGTCTTTCTGGTGATGCAGCCTGAGGAGTATTTATTAGTTCATTGTCTAAGGCAGAAATTCAAGAGGTGGTCCTTATATACAAAAAGTAGATCATCTTTTTTGATTATTAAACATTTAAACTCTATCTTTAAAAATAGCTGTTATTATGTTAATGTTAAATGTGGCTAACTCAGAAATCTGACTACTTACGAAAATTTTATTCCCATGTTTCTTCCAAACAAAGTGTACTCACTACATTATTTATATTTTCATTATGCTGTACCTGCAAATTTAGGGAAAACACATACCAGTTGAAACACAAACTAATTGTGTGATCATGGAGAACTAGCTTACTCTCTGAATGATTGGTACATAGGTGGCATTATGCTATGCATTTAATAGCACAGAACTTCATTTTATTAGTTTGTGAGATGTAAATAAGAACACTTAGGCTATAAGTAAAAATAAGTCCAGGCATGGTGGCTCATGCTTTTAATCTCAATACTTTGGGAAGCCAGGTTGGGAGAATCACTTGAAGCCAGGAGTTTGAGATCAGCCTGGGCAACATAGCAAGACCCCATCTCTACAAACAACTCTAAAAATTAGCCAGGTCCAGTGGTGTATACCTGTAATCCCAGTTACTCAGCAGACTGAGGAGGGAAGATCATTTGAGCCTAGGTTCGAGGCTGCAGTGAGCTATGACGGTGCCACTGCATTTCAGCCTGTGTTACAGAAAGAGATCTTGTCCAAAAAAAAATGAATAAAATAAAAAGAAAGAAATTCAACACTAACATAAGGTAGCTATTATCATTGATAATTATTAAAATACATAATACATAAATGATTAATTAAAATTAATATATAGTTAAATATTGCTTATCATTTACCGTTCATAGGCTACGAAATACATAACACAATGACTTAGAAGATGAATGGATATATCTAAGATGCACATTTAAAAATTAGAGGTGGGCTACCAAATATCTTTTTTCCTTTCCTTCATCCATTTATTCAAAATACTTACTGAGAACATGTCAACCTATTACATGTTAGACACTAGTAATAACATATTTTTAAAAAAATAAAAATTCCAAGTCTAATAGAGGAAACAGACAAGTAAACCACATGTTGCAATGCAATAAGACCATAGTTATGACAGAAATATAGATAAAAAAGCATGGTGTGGATAGAATACCATCTGAAGTAGTGAACTGGGTAATCTGGGAAGGCTGAATAGATGATGAATTGCCTAAAAGAACAAGTGTGAGGTTAGGTACTACCTGAATGGGAAGCAGTAATAGCAAACATAGCAGTATGAAAGGAGAGTAATTTGTGCGCAAGCAGTAGCATCTGACTTAGAATTCTGGTATATTTTCAAAAGTAGATTACAAATAATTTTTTAAATGCCCGTATAGTGGTTAATCTAAACAAGTTTTTTACTTATTGAAGTAATTTTATTTATTATAATTTTGATAGGATGCTAACCTTTCCATTAGTTTCTCAATTCCTTGATATAGTGCAGAACAGTGTTGCACTCCAAACCATTACCCCTAAGCAAGGACAGCAAACTCATCCAGCACCCTCTAACAGTTGACAGATATTTTCCTGTCTGTGAATTGCGTTCAGTTAGAGGAAGTTGCCCTGTCCAATGTTCTGTCCCCGCCTTGAAATGGTCCAAACACCCAGCTGAAGTGGGTAAACAAAGACTCAGCCCTTGTCTCAATTTTGGATAACTTCAAAGGACACTCTCAGGTTCACAGTTCCATGTAGGATGGCTTCAGCAACAGTTGCAACTGCATCTCGGTTCAGCTTCTTCTTTCCTCTTCCTCCTGCTTTTGTCACCTCCCTGACCAAATGTTTTCCAAAAACACTCTTCAATGAGCAACTTGTGCACAAGTTGCAAATTTAGTCTATTTGAAATTCAATTGTAGACATTTATTTCTGAAGTGGTGTGAGAAATAAACATTAACTGGTCATCTTGTAATGAGGACCCCATCTTGTTGATAGGTGAAGGGATAATAACACCCAGCAACTTAGTTGTTAAACTAGTGTAAGATGATGTACTGGCTAGTGTGAAATTATTAGCTCTTGATAGGCATGAAGGAAATATTACCTATAAGGAAAATTGGCTAGGATGACTGTTGTAATACATCATGGGTTTATTGAAGAGTGAAAAATGGCAGTTACAGGGAAATTATCACCAATTTAAGGCAAAATGTGAAAGTCCAAGGGCCTCTTTGTCAGCAGTTAAGGAAATCTCAATCTCCTGCAGAGAGGAAGGCTAGGCTTAGAATTAAAACATAAATGTACCAGAACTTCAGAGAATTTATAATTATCAGTCATGTTAGTTCTCTGATATCAACATCAGTATCTAATAGAGAAGAAATTAAACCCTTAGACTTGAGATGGACACATCTGGGAAGATCCAATAAAGAACCTTGAACTTGTGGATTTTCTAAACTATGGGAGCTTGCAGATATGAGTTCATTTTCTCTTCTTAAAAGATAATACTTGAGGTTTATTCAGAGGAAACACTTGACTTAGGTGTGCTTGTTAACTTTTTAGCACCTACTTCCACTTCTCCTCCTGGTAGCTTCCTCAACTGAGAGCAACCAGAATAATAACAAGTTTCAAATTCTTTCACTGAGTTATTCTGGTTATGCAGGGCCTGCTAAGAGGAGCTTATATGCTGGGTGCTATGAAATAACTGCAGGATTTACTTAATATTAATATGTATCAGCAGGAGAAGAAATTGTATTTGGGGTTAAATCCTGAAAGTGCTAGATCAAGAGGAGGGCTAAAATGGTTGTATTAAAGAAAACTTATAATTATGCCACCCCATGAAACAGGATTAGATGCTTTGGCAAGGACCTGGGTAAGAGTGTTTGCAAGTTTTTAAGGCGCATCTTGGCAACTTGGGAAAAAGATAAGTAGAAACATCAGAAGTGCTACTATGGTAGATGGTGGAGGAAGGGATTACAAACCTTAGAGAGGTGAGTATACCAGAATGGATACACTATGGAAATCTGAGAAAATCACCTGTTGTCTAAGCTCTGTAAGAAAGTCTAGAAGAACATTTATTTACCAGAATGATAAGGAATACATGAGGGGTGGTGGCGAGCATCAGCAAGAGCCTCCATGGTGCCTATTCCGTAGGCCCTGGCTGAGAGTATGGGGTTTCTGTTATAAAACTAGATTTCATGATAGCAATAAGATAATAAAACCCTAAGTGACAGAAGCCACATAGAGACACTCATCTATCAGAAGAAAAGTGAGTACAAATATTATATTGTAAAATCAGCAGCGAAATCAGTGTGGCCAGCAGAGGCTGCCATAAAGAAGGCGATGGAGATAGTTAAAAGTGCATGGCAATCCCCCGAGGTAAGAGAGATGGATGCACAAAGGTTTACTTTATATAATCAAAAGAAATCAAGGATTTGTGATGGCTATGTTAATTAGCTTGATTGTGGTAATCATCTCACAATGTATATGCGTATCAAATCATTGTATACCTGAAATACGTACAATTTTTATTTGATAATTGTACTTCAATATAGCTGGGAAAAGTGTTTCTAAAAAAGAAATCAAGTCAACCTGGGTAACATGGCGAAACCCTGTCTCTACAAAAAATACCAAAAAATTAGCTGGGAGTGGTAGTGAGCCCTGTAGTCCTAGCTACTTGAGGAAATCGGAGGATTGCTTGAGACCAGGAGGTTGAGGTTGCAGTGAGCTGTGATTGTGCCACCGCACTCCAGCCTAGGTAACAGAATGAGACCCTGACTCAAAAAAAAAAAAAAAAAAAAAAGCAAAAGAAAAGAATAATGTTACTCATTGTCCTATATTTTATTGGGATTCTGCAAAAGGACCAAGTTGGAGAGTGGTGCTGGAGGGACACATTGAGACAGTCAGGAAGCAGGGGTGCCGTGAGTGTAAAAGAGAGAGCAGGGTCCAAATCTTGGGCTACAGAAAAACAAGTTTGAAAAATAAATAGTCTCCAAGGGACTGGACTGCCAAAAAAAAAAAAAAAAAAAAAAGAAAAGAAAAGAAATCAAGGATATATTATCAGGAAACTGAGCAATTCAGTGACAAGTCACTGTCCCTTGCTAAATTTTTAGACTTGAATTACTCCCCTAACCTAGAATCCTTTGGACTGAGGAAAAAATCAAGCCATTTGGAGGAAGGACCTGCAATATCATGGCAAGTACGTTGATTAAGTCATTGTCTTCTTCTTTCCACTAAGTGGCCTATGGAAATTTACTCAAGTAACCATACATTCGGGAAAAATATAGAATATACTTAGGTCTTTCAGTAATTACTGGGTGTAGATATTTATTTCACATTTTTACCTAGGACTCACAGTGCCATTTTAATCTCTCACTAAACTAATATTTCACACATAAAAATATGAGAGCTTGGTATTTAATGGAGCCCAGAGCCAATGCCAGTTCCCAGTGAGTTCACTGGATCTACAGACACACTATGTCGTCTTCAGTCATGTTTGTCCTCAGTCATATCTGTCCTCATAGCTATACATATAGTCAAAATTAGTATACTTAGTAGTATTTGTTAGGACCTTAAATTAGTTTCTTGGCCTTTAAGAGCTATTATAGGAGAGAAAACCCCATTCAAGCTCCCTATCACCAGTGTTACCCCACAACCCAAGATAGTAAATCAAAAACACTATCACAACTCAGGGAAAATGGCAAATATTAAGTGTCATCCTCAGAGACTTAAGGATTCCAGTAATGGTGGCCCTTGTTTTCATTTACCAATCTAGCTCTTAAAAACTAAACGAATCATGGCATATGACATGGACTACTTCAGATTTAAACAAGCAGTGGCCTTAATTACAGTTGCATTATGTGCAGTGGTATCTTTCTCAGACTAGTTTAACACAGTCTTTGATGCATGGCATGTTGAAATTGATCTTACAGGTGCAATATTTTTCATTCTTATTGGGACAAGGGCAAATAATAAATTCCCATTTATACTTAATGAACAATAGAATGAATTTAAAGTCTTGGTCCAGAAAAATGTCCTAGACTATGAACAATTTACAGAAAAACCACATTGATCTATGAATCAGACCAAAGAACAAGAATTGGCAAGTATACTGCAAGCCTATCATACGTATGTGTGAGAATGTGAGAGATAAACATTTTGAAGATTCAGAGATAAGTCATATTAGTAAAGGTTTTAGGGGTCTGGTAAAACTGGTGGTTCAGGGTATGCTTAATCTCCTTTTGGAGTATAGAACAAATACTTGCATCTTTTTTTTTGAGACAGAGTCTCACTCTGTCACCCAGGCTGGAGTGCAGTGGCACCATCTGGGCTCACTGCAAGCTCCACCTCCCAGGTTCATGCCATTCTCTTGCCTCAGCCTCTTGAGTAGCTGGGACTACAGGCGCCCGCCACCACACCTGGCCAATTTTTTTTATTTTTGCTAGAGACAGAGTTTCACCGTGTTAGCCAGGATGGTCTCAATCTCCTGGCCTCGTGATCCGCCTACCTTGGCCTCCCAAAGTGCTGGGATTACAGGCGTGAGCCACTGCACCTGGCCAATAATTGCATCTCTTATATCTCACTTCTAAAAAGGAAGTTTAAAGGCCCCATATTGAGTTCTAGAGGCACCTTATTCCATACTTGAGAATTCTGCTCTGCCCTATTTTCTAGATGAACTGCAAGACTGTCAGCTTTGAGTGGGGCCTAGAGAAACAAAAGTTTTTGCAACAGGTCCAGGCTTCAGTGCAAGTAGGTTTGACTTTTGGGTTTTACTACCTTTCAAATCTTATGATACCAAACCTAACTGGTAGCAAAATGTGTCCCAATAAGAGAATCTCAATTTTATGGGTACGTGTGAATTTATAAAACAAAATGTGTTGATTGAAATACTAAATTTATCTAAAACTAAACTTTTCACATAGGTCTGTACCAGTCATAGAGACAAGTATTCCAAAGTAGTTGCATTTTATCTCAACCATCCTTGATTTCTGAATGATTTTGCTTCATATATTTAGCTGTCCTGTTATTTGGTGCAAACAAATTTATATTATTATTTACTTTTCTTTATAAATTGTGCTTTCCAGTGTGTGTATTAGAGACAAAATAAAGAGGATAATATAAAAGAGTTATTTTAAGAAGGAAGCTACTTTTAATTCACCATGTTACCAAAATCAGTCATTTTTGGAATCAATAATTATTCTACAGAAATGTATATGTTACAGAAAACTTTTTTTTAAAGTTTTTGTGTTTTTCTCCTATGCTAATTTATGTTTTAATTCTTCAACTTTACTTTGTTCATCTGTTTAACTTTAAGACTCTGATATAGTTTACATTTATAACCATGAAATATGCAAAATTATATGTAATTATAAATTTATATTCCCAAATCAATTTTGAAAACTGGGACAAACATTTTCCAGAAGGAATTTTCAGATAATTAAAGCATTAAAGACTCATATTTTAATATTTACCAAAAAGATGACAGGTCTAAACATATGCATAATATTCTAATATGTGCTGATACCTTTTCTCATAGTTTCCCAGTATTTTTTGTGGTTTGTATATGTCTGTTCACTAAAATTTGAAAATAAATCCCCATCTCTGTCTCTTTCCACTTTCCTCTTATTTTAGTGTGGGGTAAAGTTATATGAGTTTGAATGTATGTATGTATTTAAGATAAAATATAATTTGATTAAATAATTCTTAAAGTTTGACTTATGACATAAATATCATTCATTTGTAAGTATTGGAATTAACAAAATGTATTAGTCCATTCTCACGCTGCTATAAAGAAATACCCAAGAATAAGTAATTTATAAAGAAAAAGGCTTAATTGACTTACAGTTCTGCATGGCTAGGGAGGCCTCAGGAAACTTACAATCATGGAGGAAGGCATCTCTTCACAGGGCAGCAGCCAGACACTTACAAATCCATCAGATCTCCTGAGACTCAGTCATTATCACAAGAAGAGCATGAGAGAAACTGCCCCCATGATTCATTACCTCCACCTGGTCCCACCCTTGACATGTGGGGATTGTTATAATTCAAGGTAAGAGTTGGGTGGAGACACAGAGCCAAACCATATCACAAAGTTTATTTACTTTGACCACAACAACATTAAAAAAGAGCCTACTTATTACCATTAGCAAGACATCCATTATACTTACAATTGAATCAGATAAGTAGTAAGTTATGTTGGGTAAATGAGTAGAGTATTCTCGATTTGTATTCTCAGTATAGTACTATATATATATTTTTTGAGATGGAATCTCATTCTGTCATCCAGGCTGGAGTGCAGTGGCACAATCTAGGCTCATTGCAATCTCTGCCTCCCAGGTTTAAGTGATCCTCTCACCTCAGCCTCCCTAGTAGTTGAGATTACAGGTGTGCCCCACCATAGCTGGCTAATTTTTGTATTTTTAGTAGAGATGAGGTTTCACCATGTTGGCCAAGCTGGTCTTGAACTCCTGACCTCAAGTGATCCACCCACTTGTGATTACAGGTGTGAGCAACCACACCCAGTCCTGAATTTTTTATTATGAGATAATTTGAGCTAATTGAAAAAGCAAAAAAGTACAAAGTGTGGGAAATATACCAAGTATTAAAATTAGAATCTACAAATCATCTTAATAAATATTTCTGTATAATAGGTTTACTTCATGTCTGTGTGTATATGTCTCTTTATATTTTCTAAAAATTTGGATTCTACATTATCTAGTGCTTTGCTTCCTTTCTTAAGCATTAGATCATAAACATCCTCTCATATCTTTAAATATTATTTGAAAATATAATTAAAACCCATCAAGTAATACTTATTTACACCTTGTTTGAAAATACTTAAGCTGTTTTTATAATTGTATTTACGTCATCTACTTAGACATTGTAAAATTCTACTTGGAACTCTCTATATAACTTTTATAGCTATATACTTCAACGTCTAACTCTTTTCATGCCATAAATTCTTAAGTGAGATAAATGGACAAAAGATGAATTACATATAGATGCCTTTGACCACATTACAGAAACCTGCTACAAACATCCTAGAAGATAATACAATTAAGTATATCACAAGAGAGAACGTTCAGAATTATGTAGGCTTCAGATATAATACCATCAAAATTTCACCTCTGCTTCTCAGTACTATGTGGTCTCTGCCTTTTCACCATGCTGGTCTATGCCGCGTTGCTTCTCTCATGGCTTTAAGAATGTTGCCAGCAACAAATAAGACAATGTGCTTTCCTGGTCATGCCCAAGAGAAGAGAGATCTCAATCTCAATTCATTTGAGCTAAGACATATTTTCACTTCTGGACCAATAACATTTACCAGAACGAAGGCATGGAAATTATTGACGACCACAGAAACATAAAAGGAATAGAGTCTTCATCCCAGGTTTTGCCATGAAGATTCCTCTGCATAGGGCACCCTTTTCTAAGGCTGACATATTTGACTTCCTTTGCATTATTCAGGTATGGACTCATTTGTTTTCTCATTAAAATATTTTCTAAATTCTCTATCTAAAATTTCTAGTTTAGGTGTCCCATCACAGCAAACGTTTCATGTTATATTGATTTCATAAGACTTCTTACTATCTAAACTTACATTATTAATTATTGTATGTACATATTTATTGTCTATTTTCTTTGTAAAAATGAAAGTACCATGTTTATGCCACCCCTACCCCCACCAGAATCTAAGTAGAGTAAACATCTCTGCCTTATTACTGAATTATCTGCATCTGACACATGGAAGAGATTCAAAAAATATTTTCAGAAAGAAAAATTTTAAAATTCGACAAAAAGAACGTGGAGAAGGATGGAAGTGAGGGAAGAAAGGAGGGAAGGAGGGTGGAAGGAAGGAAAAAGAGAGAAAAAGTAAGGAAGGTGAATGTATAAATAAATTTTAGATGATGCATCAAGACAATTCCAATGTCTAACTCTCCTGTAAATGGCCATATTGTACTTATAATAGTTATCTACTACTATATAACAAGTTGCCCCATACTAATCAACTGCTGGAAATAAACATTTATTATCTCAAACAGTTTCTGAAGGTCCAGAATGTTGGGTCGACTTTACTGGGTGTTTCTGGCCTAAGAACTCTCATGGGGTAGCAGTCAAGCTGTCAACAGAGACTGCAGTCATCTAAAGAATTGACTGGAGCTTAATGAACTACTCCCAAGCTTACTAATATGGTTGTTGATAAAAGGGTTCAGCTCCTGACCACATGGACTTATCATGGGGCTGCTCATAATATGACAAATGGATTCCCCCAAAATTGTATTCCAAAAAGAGAAAGAGTAAGGCAGAAGCCAAAATGACTTTTATATCCTAATTTCAGAATTGACATACCATCATATGTGCAATATTCTACCAGGCACACAGACAAACCATGGGACAATATAATACAGGAATACACAAGGAATCACTGGGAAGTATGTTGGAGGCTGGATAACACAATTCACTCTCTGCCTCTCAGTGATTCATTCCAGTCAACCTTTCCAAAGTCCCATAGTAGATAAATATCATAACAGCTCAGTGTCTAGAATCTTATCATTTAAAATAGGGTCTGGAGGCAGATATAGCTCCTTTGACGTAGTCGCTCAAATACAGCTTCTTAGGTGCAGTCCCTCTGAATCTGTAGCGGTATAAACTACAGAGACAAAACACACACACAAATACGCATACACCAAGTGTAGAAAAGTAAGCCTAGGATCATCACCAGGAATGTTCTTATTCAAAAAGCGGAAAACAGGAGGCACAAAAGAATCATTCCTCCATTTGAAGTCCAGCCAGGCAAATATTGGATATTCATTGATTAGAACTCAGTTCTCTGGCCCAGGAGTTATTCTCCAAGACTCTTATTGAGCTCTCTGAGTCATCCTTACTGTTTGTTTGCTTTTTAAATCAAAAACAGCACATGTGTATAGCTGAGTAGTATTCTCACCTGGAGGTAGAAATTTGCAACAGCCTCTTTCTTTTCTTTTTTCTTTTCTTTTCTTTCTTTTTTTTTCAGAGTCTCACTCTTGTCGCCCAGGCTGGAGTGCAATGTCACACTCTAGGCTCACTGCAACCTCTGCCTCCTGGGTTCAAGTAATTCTCTTGCCTCAGCCTCCCAAGTAGCTGGGGTTACAGGCGTGTGCCACCACACCTGACGTGTTTTTTGTATTTGTAGTAGAGACAGGGTTTCCCCATGTTGCCCGGGTTGGTCTTGAACTCCTGAGCTCAGGTGATCCACCTGCCTTGGCCTCCCAAAATGCTAGGATAACATGCGTGAGCCACCGTGCCCGGACCCTCTTCCTTTTGAACTGTGTCTGTGCCATTCAGCTCTAGCTGCTCATGCTTCAGTTGACATAATTATTTTAGAATCTTTGTAGTTATTCTGATAATCTTACTGGTGTTCACTCCGTTAGACAAATCCACATCCACAAATTTCTACTTTTGGTGTCTTATGAAACAGCTGGGGGACAGCAGCCTTCAGAAACTTAAACACTCTATTGTTTAACTGAAAGATATCTAGCATATCTTAAACTCCTTAAAATGGCTTTTGTCTGTCTCAATGCTCTGAAAAACTGTCTTTGGTCTTTTGAGATTTTAACAAAGGAATTTACAGTCATATTTTTATCTCATCTTTAGATCACGCTTTCCAATCACTTTCCAAAGAGTGTCCTGGATTTCATGCTTGCTTGGAAACAGTTTGTTATTTTCATTTGCATTATGGCATCGTTTGACATTTGTAGAGGCTAAGAATTTTCAACACCATCAAGTCCTGGCTTCTTTTTGCTTAACAATTCATCTGTCAATTTATCTTTCTCATCTAACTTTTTTCTCGAAGCAATAAGAAACACCCATGCAACACCTTCCTGCAAAGCACCTCTACAGTGGATGCCTTTGCTTGAAAAACTCCTTTAATTAAATCACTCTGTTCATTAGGCACATTTTCTACTGTACTCATTCTCGCAAGCAAGAATGCTGCTAACCTTTGTGTCACACTACATAACAATGATACCCCTTTAGTTTTTTCAGATCTTATTTTCCTAAAAGTCCTCAATTGACTGCAATAACAAAGATTATGAGGCTTCTGGTTAAAATTTTTAAAGATACTTTCAGCTCTGAGTTACACTGTCCTCATACCTACTACCACGCTCCAAAGACATACCCATTTTACTTTTATTTAGCACAGCAGCCCACTCTTGGTACAAAAATTACATTAATTTTCTATTTTTGAATTTAAAAATTGCTCCAAAACATAGTGGCATAAAACAACAGACATATGTTTTCACAGCTGATGTGGGTTAGAAATCTGGGCTCAGCTTCACTGAATACCTTCAGTGCAAGGCAGGTCATGAGGTAGCACTCAACATTTTGGTTGAGACTATAGTCCTATCTGAAGGACTAACTGTGAGGGTCTATTTCTAAATTTACCCATGCAGTTGTTTCCTGGCCTGGTCACTTGCCATGTGGACCTTTCCACAGGGCTAATTCACAATTAGGAACTTGGATTCTCCTATGGTGAATGATTTAAGACCAAATGAGAACGCTCAGAACAAAAGCCACAATCTTTTGATAAACTGATCCCAGAAATTACATTCTATCACTTATACTCTATAACCTTCATTAGAGGGGGTCAATAAGCCCAAACCACATTTAAGAGAAGATATTACATCCAGGCATAAAAATCAGGAGTGGGAATTACTAGGGACCATCTTAGTGGCCGTCTACCACAGAACCTATCCAGTTAAAACATGGTCCAGAAGAAGGCACAAGCAAGACATTCATAGTCCAATAAAAGTCTTCTGGGAGAAAGGTGTAAAAATGAGAAGTTGGATCTTTGAGGTGGAGGTTGGAGCAAAAGAGATTCCTTTTACCTGTTTATCTACATATGTGAATATATTATATATATATATAAACTACATATATATATTTTCATGTGCATATATATATTTTGTGTGTGTGTGTGTGTGCTTGTGTGTGAGACAGAGTTTTGCTGTCTCCCAGGCTGAAGTGCAGTGGCACGATCTCAGCTCACTGCAACCTCCACCTCCTGGGTTCAAGCAATTCTCATGCCTCAGCCTCCTGAGTAGCTTGGATTACAAATGTGTGCCACCACATTTACTAATTTTTGTGTTTTTAGTAGAGACAGGTTTGACTATATTGACCAGGCTGGTCTATAACTCCTGGCCTCAAGTGACCTGCCCACCTGGGCCTCCCAATGTGTTGGGATTACAGGCGTGAGTCACTGCCCCCAGTCCATATATTAATATGCTTTTTTAGAGTTTATTCTTTGATTTAAATTTCTGTTGTGATAGCGTCTTTATCTATGTAAAAAATTTAAGTAAGCTAGGGATAATTCCTGAAGATAGCTATGAAAGCAATCCAAAATATCCTGGGAAGTCAAATATAAATGTAGTCTTTACAATTCATGGGTGTGTTAACACCTAAGAATCCAACTTCTATTGTAATTATCATTTATTTTAACACCAGTAATGTATGCTTCTACTGCATATTCAGTATGACAATTCCAAAGTTAGTGTCTTTATGATTTATTCTCTAAGACATTGAAAGTACAATTTAGAAAGTACACCTCTTACTTTTTGAATTCTATCATATCTATTTTTCAGTTTTACAGCATGACCTCTATCATCCCCCACTTCTCTATGTTGATCCCTCAGCCTGGAACTCTCTATACACATCGATTTCTCATCTCCATGCCTTCCCTCCACTAAGCTTTATATACATAAACTTACTAGTCTAATTTCTGTTCACCATTTAGTCTTTATCTTAAACTTAATTATCCCCAGATTCTAATGTGTAGGAACATAAAAGAGACCTACAAAAGGCTTCTCTAGGTACTACTCAAAAGGCTTTGAATTCTATTTTTTTAAATTAGTTTATAAAGACATATTAGTTAACTCTATAGGATGTATTATGACCCTCAGGGCTTGATTGCTTTTTGTTTTGTTATAGTATTCCATTTTCTACTCTCAACTCCTATTTCCTCTAATCATCAAATGTGATCACTCTATCTTTTATTTGTGATGTTAGAAATAAAGAAATGTCATGTTTGCTTTATTCCCGTATTCTTTGAATCACATTGTTTGGGCAAAGTGTGAGCAAACAAGAATTCACTGTTAATTAGCATTCGAACAATCTAGTCATTTAAATATTTGCATGCGCTGAAAATTGTCAAATCTCTGCATAAATGAAGTGCAATGGGATTTCAGAACAATGAAGGAAAAAACTAAAATTTTCAGTTAGATATAAATCCAGACTCAAAAGTAGTATCTACTGATGAAACTACTAAATTTTCCTGGCCAATCTTTTTAAATGCACTTTTTTTTTTTTTTTTTTTTTGAGATAAGATCTTGCTTTGCAGCTCAGGCTAGAGTGCAGTTGTGGATAACAGCTCACCACAACCCAAACTCCTGGGCTCAAGTGATCCTCTGAGTAGCTGGGACTACAGGCATATGTCACCATGCTCAACTAATTTTTAAATCTTTTGTAGAGATGAGGCCTCTCTATATTGCCCAGGCTGGTCTTAAACTCCTGGGTTCAAGCGATCCTCCCATCTCGGCCTCCCAGAGTTCTGAGATTATAGGCATAAGCCACCACACCCGGCCTCAGATGTTATTTCTAATAACATACAATAAGGATACACTAAAAGCATACCTAAATATTAACATTTCTTATCTAACTATAAGAATTTAAGTATAATGACCAGGTAGATATGTTTTTCTTTTTTTTTTTTTTTTTTTTGGTACGTGTTTTTCTTTTAGGAGTGAACCTGAGCAGGAAAACTTTTTCAGTGTTTTATTTATATTGTAACAATACTTAAAAAGTGGAAATTCCTTATCATGAAAGCTATTATTAATCCTGAATACAAAGAATAAAATGTGAAAATGTGATGTTTCCCACAAAAATTGATGATCATTTGTCTAATTGTGAAAATGGATGACTTGCTTAGAATAAATGAAGCAAATAAATGCAACTGACAAGTGTGTATGTTTCCCCAGTGTGCTCATGAATACCTTTGAAAGCGAATTAATTTGCTCACCATTGAATATGTCCTTTTGCCCATATGCATTGTTAGAAAATATGAAAACTACTGTGATTATAGTTTTTATAATTTCTATACTGGAATTAGTCATTACAAACAGTAGTTCTTTTCCTGAATATCAAAATATATGTAAAATATATATCGAACTAATTAGGTATTCTGGCCATTGGAGTAGAAGGCATGCAAGTCAGAGTCAACATAGGTTAACAAATGAAGAACTCAGTTACAAAGAATGTAGAAATGAAACAATTTAAGGAGTAAAGCAAAGTATTACATTCCCTAAAGTTTCATACTTTGTGAGTTCTAGGATGAGGGCAGGGAAAAAGAGACAGGGAAGGGTTTGAGTTTTTGAAAATGCCAACAACCTCTGGGAATAAGTTAAAAACCGTATTTTTTTCAAATGTCTAATATATGCATATGCTTTGTAATTATGAACATATGTAGAACGTGGTCATATGCTACTCTTCAGTAAGCTGGAATTTATTAGACTAATGATAACCAGTTTTTGTGTAGTTTTTTAAAGAGCATAAATTTTTGCCCATATTAAATTCTAAGAATATCTCTAATAATAACTTATAACACCACTGAGTCTGGGAAAGCAGATCAAAATAAATATTCACATAGTGATAAACATGAGAGTTTTAAAAAACATATATTTAAAGCCTCTAATACAATATATTGACTCCTGTTTGTCAAGACCTGATAATTATTAAGGATGTCAAAAATGATAGAACAAGACTAATGGAAACAGCAAAAATATAACTATTGGGATGATGCAAGCACTATCAAATTTAAGTAATCAGCACGTCACGTAACTCTTTGGAAGAATACTATAAAGCAATGGTTCAGCACTATGACATCAATTAAAACTAGACTCTGACAGAAAAAGCACTTTCTCCAGCTGTGTAGGCCCTGTCAGAATGTCAGAGTGTGCACACAGGTAGCCACATAGACAGTGCTTCAAATGTTTATAAGATAGCAAAGCTATGAATAATAAAATCTGACATGAAATGTAGCAAAAAGATTTCACTGATTTCAAATCCTTAGTTTTGCCTCTACCTCTTTATTGACTTTTACATTTATAATGCAAATGTTTATTTTTACTGAAAAATTTAAACTGGTATTTAAACAAAATTTAAAAATAGTACTTTTTTGATGATAAAAATACTATATCCTTTTTCTGTATCGCTTTTCCAAATATTTTCTACAATTAGTTTGCTGTTTAAAAAATCCTATAATTTAGTTTGCATATTTATAATTATTTCATGTGAATATATTATTCGGTAACCACATGTAAGTTATAAAACTATTAAATTTATGTTAACTCTTTTTTTCTGAGTGAATTTTTCAAGAATAACTTGACTCCTCCTTTATTATAAAATTTTAGGTTAAAAAGTCTGCAATATTTTGAGAATGCAATCAAATTTATAACTGTCTATCCTTACACTTAAACTTTACACTGGTAATTCATATATAAAAGCAAGAGAAAGTAATATACGTTAAATATTTAAAATTAATTCTGTGATAGCAGTGAACATATAACCCATAAACAAATGTAATTTTCATCACTTGGTAAATAATCAGACTACTAATTTGCCTCTATAGTAAACTCTAGATGTAGAAACTGCTGATCATGTAGCAATCTGTCGATGATTTTATTGTGGAACTACATTCAGAGCAAATAAAAGAAACTGAGATTGGAGAGAGCTCATTATGTTAATTAGGATGACGTGAGAAGAAATCATTGAGGAAGAAAGGCCAAAGATTAAATAGAAGCTACTCTGAGTTTCTTAAATCTCACAATGCTCTCTGTGCCACATATGACAGTGTCCTGCTTGTGGTTAGGTAAAAGAAGCTTAATTTAACGAATGAGGAGGCATTTTTGGATAGACCATGAAATATACCATATGTTAACCAAATTTTTCATATTTCTTTTATATTCACCACAACACTTTATTTAAACATGCTCTTGGCTTGTAAAGTATACATTTCTAGTTAGTTGCCAATGTTGTGCTTTGTTAGAGTGAAAGTTTTTGCAACGTGATGTGTGTCATGGAGAATTGACACAAACCAAGTGCATAAACATGGATGAATGACCATCGATCTATAAATTGGTCTTCTGTCTTCATTAAAAACAAGAAAAATGAAAAATTATTAAACATTTTATTTCTTCTGATATATCAGGATTTCTAGGCTGGTAGAATCATGCAATCCGATATAAACAATACAAGTTTTTTGATTAACTAAAAAATGGTCGTGGAGTTCTCTGACAAGTAGAGAAAGCCATTTTTCAGAGTGAAGTCTGGTATTGGGAAAAAGTTTGAACTAAAAAAAAAAATTGTAAGAAATGCTGAAGACTAATAAGGCACAAAATGCATTTAGGGCGTTTAGGGTGATCTATGTGTGTATTAATTCCATTTTAATTCATTCAAGTGATGAATGTGTGAATAGTCTGATATTAAATAAGAAATTTAATTAAATTTTGCCCAAATTTTGAGTTGAACTTGTACTTATTTGCAGTTTAGGAAGATATTTTAAGAAATCTTCAACTTTTTAACTCTCCTATTCTCCAATGATACAGCAGACACTGTAAATTATCTAACAGTCATCATTGCCTCGTCCCCATTTCCATGTTTACAGAAACTCAGTGTTACTTAGGTGTCAGGCACAGATGAATTCAGAAAAGATGAAATTTTCCTCATCCTCGAGAGAAATAATAATTATAGTATAAACAAATTGTTACAAAACCACACTCTTTGCTAGTGATTTCAGAAAGTTGAGCATTTCATCCAACTCTAGGTATTTTGATGCAGTCAAAAGCCTGCTGGAGGGCAGGTGTTTTGGGGATTTATGTGACCAAGATCACATAAAGAAATATTTTATGAGCTTATTCACTTAGGTATGTTATCTCTACCACTTATTGGATTCAACCTCTTATTTCTTACTTCTTCTATTGCAATTGCAGTATAAGTGGTTTCCCAGTACCTTTCTCATCCCACTCACATTCATCTTCTTCACAGTTGGCAGAGTATGATATTAAAAATATAATTCTGATCATGTAAATCCTGTGCTTAAATTCACTCAGTCACTTCGCAATTGTCTACAAGACCCACACTTCATTATTCTTCAGGAAATTCTCTTCTACTC
Organism: Pongo abelii; assembly: GCF_028885655.2. NCBI lineage: Eukaryota > Metazoa > Chordata > Mammalia > Primates > Hominidae > Pongo > Pongo abelii. The sequence continues at coordinate 57,318,823 of NC_071988.2, read as the reverse complement.
TTTTTATTGTTTCTCAAAAATGATTAAAATGCCCATTTTCCATTGCACTTTCCATAGTAAACTATAAATGTCAGTGTATGTGACTTTTCAGGAGAATGAGCCTTTTGCTTTGGCAATTTATTTATTTATTTTTTGCCCAGTACACAGGACAGCATAGTTAACATAAAAGAATATCATAAATATTTGTTGAATTATAAAATTAATAGTATAATTATTTCATAGGAAATATAAATTTTAATTTTTAAGGTTTAAATAGATCTCTAATCAACAAGAAAAATAGATTTTAGGACACATCATTTGTAACAGTACGCAGTTTCATCCTTGCCTGTGACATGGTACTTTAAACTCATTTCACACTATATTCTGGCAACAATTTGAGTATTATTCAGCCTGATTTGAAATTCTGAAAGGAGATTTTGAGCTTCAGAAATTTTTACTTCCCCCAGCTACATGGGAGTCAGAAAGGTAGTGACTGCATTTCACTAGACTCTCCTAAACTCTCTTTGCTAATGCAAATATCTCAATAATATTAGCATCTCTATGTACTTTTGGTCAATATTTCTTGAATCTTTGCGCTATTTGTATTGTGCTTTTTACCGGATCTTCAGTCTACCTTGTGCACCTTAACCTGAAATATATCTTAAATTCCAAAGTAAGTATAACGTCTGTCCTGTTCTTTTTCTTACATCACAAGAAAAAATTTATCTTACAACTCTAACATTCATAGATTGAACAGGCATTATTGAAAAAGGAACTGACAAACCGCTGAAACACAGCAAGTTCACCATTTTCAGAGGATATGGCCAAATGAAATAAAGTAATAATTCTTCCAAAAAATTGCATATTAACTCTACTGAAAAGATTATCTTTCAAAGCCCAGGCTTCCACTATTTTTTTCAAGGTAGCTTTTTTGGTTCTATGTAAAACTTAACGATATTTTACTTTAGTATAATTATAAGTGAAAAGTTTGATGAATTTTTAAACCGCACCAATGAAACTACCAATCTGTTAAAATATTTGAACATTAGCAGCCCTCAAGAAATTCCTCATGTGTTCCTTCTGAGTTACTAATCGACACAAAGGTAAACATTCTCCTGACTTTTATCAACATGGATTAGTGTATTTTTGAACTGTAAATCAACCAAATTATACATTATGTCATATTTTATGTCTGATTTCAATTGATTAACATTACCTTGTAAAAGTCATATAGATCATTGAAGGTAGCAATAATTTTTTTCTCATTTCTGTATAATATTTATTGTTTAACAATAATATAGCATATGTACTTATTTTACTTTGAGTGGCTATTTCATTTGTATCCATATTGAGGGTAATATAAATAATCCAATTATAAACATTCTACATTTGTTTTGGTGCACACATACATGCATTTTAGTTGTATAAATTTAACATTGCAATTACTGTGTCATGGGAAATGCATATGTCTAGTTTAATGGAAAAAGACAAATGATTTTTAAGGTGCTTTCTATGAATTTTAACTTCCACCTGAAGTATATGAATGTTCCAGTCATTCAACACTGTTACAAAACAGTGGCAAAACTTTCCTTTTAAAGTTGTAGCCATTCTAATGAGTATACAGTAGTAAAGCACTTAGGTTTAGGTCCTATTTCCCTAGTAACAAACGAGGTTAAACAAAGTGTCACATTTATTGACCATTTGAATATTGCCTTCTTGAAATATAAAGAGCCTTTTCAACCTTTTGTTCGTTTGTATTAAATTTCTTTTTTCATATTCATGTGTACAGTTTTTTAAAATATTTTCTGCATTTGAATCATTTGCTGGATATGTTTTTAAAATTATTTCTATGACTCCTTGACCTACATTTTCACATTTAATAGTGGCTTGTGATAAATGTAATTTTTAAAATCAAATACATTTCAGTTAATCGATCTTTTTTCTTTATGTTCAATTCTGTTTTATTCTGTTTAAGGAATATTTGTCTCATCAAGGACATTAAGATATTCTCCTATGTTATATTAAGTAGCTCTTTTTGTCCTCCCTCATTTATGTATGCTATCTACTTCATATAAATATATTTATGGTTCAAAGTAATACAGGTAGCCACAAGGCACATAGCTAATTTAAATTAAATATATTCAAGTCAAAAATTTAGTTTCTCTATCACATATTGAGAGAAGTGCTCAACAACTTCATGTGGCTAATGGCTACCATATTGAAGCAGATGGAAAACTTTTCCATCCTACAGATACTTTTGGACTGTGCTCATCTTGAGTCATTTTTTTCTCTCATAAATATTTAATTGTTCCAACATCGTTTGTTAAAAAGTACTGTTTGTCCCAAATCCACTTGAGAAGCATATCATCATAAAACAACTGTCACTATATGTGTAGATTTTCTATTTTGTTCCAGAGAATTATTTTCTACTTTTTTTGGCAAAACCTCATGCTGTTAACTGTGTAACTTATACTAAGTATTACTGTGAGTATTAATTATCCAAATGTGCTCTTCTTCCTCAAGAGTCTCTGGTTATTCTTAGGCCATTGTATTTTCACAAAAACTGCAGAATAAACTTGCCACTCTAGAACCACCCATTGACAAGTTGCTGGGGTTCTGTTTGTGATTGTCTAATATCCAAATATTAATTTGAGAGTAATTAATATGGTATAATATTTAATTTCTCCAATCCATAAACTTGGATTCATTTTATTTATTTAGGTTTTTAAATTCTGTCATTAATACTCTGTAGCAGTCTTCATAGATGCCTTTCATAACTTTTTAAAACATATTCTTTGGTGTTTGATATCACCAAAATATTGACTGTCTATTGCTTATCTATAGAAATATGACTAATTTATGAATATTGACACTGTATTTTGTAACCTTTTAAAGTTTACACATTCATTTTTAAAATATGTAGATTTTTAAAATATTCTCTAATTAAAGAATTGTCAGCTGCAAGTAATAATATTTTCACTTAATCTTTTCCAGAATGTTTTGCATTTTATTTTATTTTTGCTTTATTTCAATGACTTGAACATCCAGTTCAGTGTTGAATAAAAGTGTCTCTAATGAAGATGGGTTTTTTCCTAGTGATTTTGAAGAAAAACTTTAGTTTTTTTGTTTGGTTGTTTGTTGTTGGTTTGCCATTGTTTCTAAGAAACCAGTAAATAGTCTTCCCTTACACCTTAATTCTTACGTTTTAAATTTAGTTCACTGGAATTTCAACATTTAATATCAGCATCATCAATGCGGAGGGTTTTTCTGGAAAGCTGCCCTGTCCAGCCACTTGGCAGGCTTAGAAATACCAGGAAATTAACACCTCAAGAAGCAGCTTTTAACTACTCACTGAATCACAGTGGTATATAAATACTTCTTTCCCTTGAGTCATGTTTTTTGAAGCATTTCCCTATTTCTCCATTGAATTAAGCTTCAATTACCTACTGTAGAAGACTGCTCAAAAATCTACTCTTTATTGAGTTCCTTCCCTGTATCACTTTCCCTCTTTTCTACCGTTGTTCCCTTCAAAACCCACTACTTGCCCTCCATTCTTTAGTCCTTACCTCTGCTATTGGCATTGCAAACTAAGGAAAGTGTAAATTTTTTTCAGTTCTTTACTAGGTTAAGGAATTTCCTTTTCATTCGTACTTTTTAAAGATTTTTCCCATGAATACATATTAAAACAAATGGTTTTCTCCTTTGTTCTGTGAGTATGGGAAATTACATTGATTGATTTTCAAATAATCAAGTAAATTTGTGTTTCTGGAATAAGTTCAAGCTGGCCATCAGATAGTATTTACTTAATAGATCTCTGGTTTGCTACTATTTTCTTTAGCATTTTTGCACATATGTTTACAAGAGATCAGTCTGTGATTTTCCTTTCTAATCACATGTGTGATACATTTTGCAATTGTCAAAGAAAAAATGCACACAATGGAGTTAAAAAGTCAAGGAAGACTTTGTTAGAGACTCTTTTTTTTTTTTTTTTTTGAGACCGAGTCTTGCTCTGTTGCCCAGGCTGGAGTACAAAGGCACAATCTCGGCTCACTGCAACCTCTGCCTCCCAGGTTCAAGTGATTCTCCTGCCTCAGTCTCCTGAGTAGCTGGGATTACAGGCGTGTGCCACCACACCTGGTTAATTTTTGTATTGTTAGTAGAAATGGGGTTTCACCATGCTGGCCAGGCTGGTCTCAAACTCCTGACCTCAAGTGATCCGCCTGCCTTGGCCTCCCAAAGTCCTGGGATTACAGGCTTGAGCCACCGCACCTGGCTGTTAGAGACTACTAAAACAGGGGTCAAGACTATTGTAATAATTGACATTCAGTTCAACTCTGCTGAAACAAAAGATTGGGAGTTTTAGGCACTAGAGTGAGCTAGTAGAAAAGTACTGGGAGAGCTAGGAAAAGACTGGTCAATATGATCAGGCTATCCTTGTTAACTGGTATTTAGGAAAGTTAGGTTAAGACAGATCTTGGGAGATATAAGGATAGCACTTTCCTTAGTTCTGTAAGTCATTATAGTAGATAATTAAATCTGACTGTGGATTTGGAAAACCTTCAAATTTGCAGTTAGTTTCTGAAGTCTTCGGCAGACTTGGCCGTCTGGAGCACTGTACCCTAACCTCAAGTTTTGCTAATTTCAAGTATTCAAGTTAATCAAGTATTTTTGTTTCATTCACACTTATTAAGATATTTATTTTTTTTTCTTTTGCTATTGTTGGGTCTCAGAAAAAAAAAAATGCCCCAAAATATGGTAGGTTGATATGCTGTACTCAAGAAGCCTAAAGGTCTTTCTGGTCTTCATGCTCCACCATCTCTCCCAAAGCACAAGATGAAGTTATTCAGTTCCTTTATCTGCCTGAAGTCTGGATCCCCTAAGGAGAACAATTGTTTTATTCTTCTCCACCCTATAGAACCAAGAATGTAACCACATCTGAACAGAGCCTTCACAAAATAATGTGCAAGGTAATCTCTGTTTTCTGATCCATTCATTCTCCCTAGCAATCCCTTTAACAGATTTCTCCTCCCACTCCCATAACCTATTTTGCCAGGATGGTATAGAGGCTTCCAAACCGTGTTATGGGGTGAGTTATAACTCTAGTTCTCCTGGTGCACACATTAATACAATTTGTATTCTTTCTTTCCAGTTAATCTGCCATTTGTGAGTTAATTTTTCAGTGAACCTTCTGAAGGTGAAGGGGAAGTTTCCCTTGACCACTACACTATTTCTTTAATGATTACCCTACACTTTATAATGTGCATGCCTGGCTCAGAGTATTCTTTTACTTCAGGTCTATTAATGATGAATGTCCTTAGTTTTTGTGTCCCAAAAAGATTTCACTTTAGCATCATATTTGAAGGGTGTTTTCACAGTGTAAAAATCTAGGTTAAGCCTCTTTTCTTTCACTATTTAAAAAATATCAATCTGTCCATTGTAATCGGGACTACATTATTTATCTGTTGAGAAATAAGGTGCATTATTATTGCTTATTTGACTCTAATTTTTTTTCTGGCTTCTTTGTATATTTCTTCTTGTCTTGTTCATCTGTTTTATTATTATGATATGCCTAGACATTTGTTTTGTTGTAATTTTATTACTTGGATTTGTAATTTCTTTTTGAATCTGTAGATTGATGTCTTTGAAATATACTTTAAAATATTATCAGCTATCATATCTTCAAATATTTTTCTTCTTTTTTTATTGCTCTTCTCATTCTAAGATTCTAAATACATATATGTTCAAATTTTTCTCAAATTCCTATATATCCCTTAAAATCTTTTCAGAATTTCCTATGCTTCTTCTCTCTGTGGTAGAGTCTTAATATTTTCACCTTTCAATTTATTGATTTTTCTCTGTGGAAGATGAAATACACAGCCAATTAATGAGATAATTTTATCCAGATTATATGATACAGAGAACACTTAACAAGCAACATCTCCACAATAATAAGGCAAACAGTCTTAGTGGTTTCTGCTGCTATAACAGAATGCCACAAACTTTGAAGAATAGAAGTTTATTTTGCTCATTGTTCTGGATGCTGGGAAGTTGAAGAGTATGATGCTCACATCTGGTGAGAATCATCCCATGGCAGAAGGCATCATATGGCAAGGGAGATTAGGAAACAGAGAGCTAAATTCATCCTTTTATCAGGAGGCTACTCCGATGATAACTAACCTACTCACATGATAAAGGTATGAATTCGTTCATGACAGTGGAGGTCACATGACCGAATGACGCTTGTTTGTTTGTATTGTTTGTTTGTTTGTTTGACGGAGTCTTGCTCTGTCACCGAGGCTGGACAAGCTGGAGTGCAATGGTGCAATCTTGGCTCACTGCAACCTCTGCCTCCCAGGTTCAAGGGATTCTCCTGCCTCAGCCTCCTGAGTAGCTGGGATTACAGGCATGCATCACCACACCCAGCTAATTTTTGTATTTTTAGTAGAGACAAGGTTTCACCATGTTGACCAGGCTGGTCTTGAACTCCTGACCTCAGGTGATCTACCAGCCTCAGCCTCCCAAAGTTCTGGGATTATAGGCGTGAGCCACCGTGCCCGGCCCTAATCACCTCTTGAAGGCCCACCTCCCAATATCATTACATTGGCAATTAAGTTTCAAACATGAGTTTTGGAGGAGACATTGAAAACATAAGAGGATCCTAAGGATTTTTAGAGGCAGGTTAACAAGGGAGTCATCAGTGAGTTTTGCAGAAGTCATAAGAAAGAATAGAAGCGAGGCTCATCTGAGTCAATGAGGAAAAGTGAGTTGGGTTCTGTGCCTTTTCTCAGAACACAAAAGGACTGAGATTTCTCAACCTTAAGTATTGTTTGGAAAAACTGGAGTTAGATAAAGTTTAACATTGTCATCTCTAGCTATGTTTTAGTTTACTTCATGGACTCTCATGTTAAATCATGAATTCTACTTATTTTGTTTTTTTTTTCTACTTTATCTATTTGATGTTTTAGTAGATACAACTTCCCTAAGGAGATACTACATTTTGTCACTTGTTTCCTTGAACATTTTAACTATAGTAATGTCAAAGTGTCTGTATAATATCCAGTATTCATATCTGTGTTATCTATGTCTATTTCTTTTTTTTCTCATGATGCATTTTTTTCCTTTCTCAGTATGTTTGGTGATTTTTAATCCATTTTAGGAAAATGTATCATCTTCATGAACATCTTCATGATGTTGTCATTCCTAGAAAAGATTCCCTATCCTCTATCAAGAGGCTAGCAGAGAGATAATCATTTCTATACTGTCAGCCACTGTTAGATTCAAGCTGGATCTGTAATCTTTATAAGTCTCAGTGTACCTCTATTTTGCTTTATTTTCGTTAAGTGTTACAACTGAAAGCATACCATTTTTACTATGGCCTGTCTTCCTTGACTTCTTAATCTTCTACTTTTGTTTCTTCAGAATCATAAGGCTTAAAAAATCTTCTCTCTTGAATTTATGTATTCCTTAGGTTATTAACCAGCTGTCTTTCACATATTTTTTATTTCTTTCTTGAGCTTCCCTTTTTGCAAGTATCTTGCTCCTTATATGCTAGCTTCATTGTCACATTTGAACCAAGCCTTTTTTCTAAATTGATTTTACTTTTTTTTTAATTCTTGGCAGAAAAGAGCATTTGCCTAGTATAAGCTACCCTATCATAGCCAGAGGAGGAAGTCTATTTCCACTTATTTTTTGCTACTTTCTTCATTTGAAACAAAATTGTTTAGAAAGATTCCAGAGATACATTGACCTGCAATTTATTTTTATTACAGTGGCAAGTAACTGTCTCTTGATGGTTGTACTTAAGCATATTTGTTAACATTTTAAGCTATATCCAATCTTAAATCATAATCTGCAGAATCATAGTAAGATGATTTTTTAAACAACCCAACTGGACTGAAAACAACAATATCCTTTTATACTGTGTAGTTGTTTTCCTTGTGTTATTACTGCTTCCACCCATGAATAGAACTATTAAGTGTTTTGAATAATTTAAAAAGATGTGTTGCTTGTTGATTTTGGATTTATTTTCCTGGCATATTGAATAAAATATTCAGTGAGTGAATGACATATTGCCTTTCTTCACTGAAATATGGCAAATATGTCTTTTTCCTGGTGCACAGATCTTGTTTTCTACCAGTTTTACAAGCTACACACGGTGAGTGAATTCAATAAAAGATTGTTAAAGACTTACAAATAACATACATTCAATGATTGTGTTCTGCAACAAAGTAAATTTAGACTAGTGGATAATAAATATTTATGAAGATGAAAACCTTTTCAGAATTCTAAATTTGGAAGCCATATGCTGGCTAACTGTCTCACTGTACCTGTCTTCTGTCTTTGTTAGATTGATATTGTCCAGTTTACAACATTTTTCATGATACCCTACTGGCCCAATTTTATCTACTACTGTCAGTATGATCTGGCATGTGAAAAAATGCACATCACTGTAATATGCAACCACATAATCCAATCATGCACACTGCTACTATATCTACATATTAAACAAATAGGATTTTGTGTTTTAATCCTATTCTTAGAGCATTTGGCATGAAATGTTATCTTAATCATTTGTATATTTCCCTATATTTAAGTACTTCAATAAAAAATGTAAAAGAAAAACATATTAAATCATTTTATGTAAGTAGGTGGAAACAGGTTAACAATAATAATTAACAAACTGTATGCATTTTGTGCTGTAATTCTACCAGGTAATCACAGTGGGAAATACTACAGCATGAAAATTATTCTGAAGGTGGGACAATCATGTAAATTTTACCATCTTTGAAGGCAAAGATTTTAGTCTACATAGATTCTTTACATGTTTTTCATGTAACTATGAATTGTGCATACCATATTTGAAGCTCAAATATGTTTCGTATGTATGAATTGTTTCTTCACGAGTGTTCCTTAGAACTTAGCTGTAACTGAAAGACAATAAAGATAAGTGCCCTTCTGGCGTTCTTGATTAGAAAATAAATAATTCTGTCCTTATTCAGTCTCTAGTCTTCCTTGATTTGCTCCTAGGAATGTCCCTCCCAATGATGCAACTTTGTATCATATCAAACATTTCTCAGGTTTCCTTTCCTCATATGGTTCTGGGTAAATTCAGCCACAAGGGAAATTTGTGTGAGAGGTGGAAGGCTAAAGTAAATAGTTGATTTTTTGCCTTTTTTTGTTGTTAGCTCAACATTCTGAAAGTCCCAGTAAGGCCATGACCCCTGCACCTGATGCAAGCTTTCAGTGTGCTGGCTCATCTTGCTGGTGTGGGGAAGCAGCTGGACCCTTAGTTTCTTTGGTTCTTGGTGGATCTTTTGTTTTAGCTTCTGCAAATCACAGCACTGGCACATGTGCAGCTCTTTGTTGAAGCATGTTCAGACTATAACATAGGTTGCACACATCATCAAGGCTGCAGGCTATGAATAACAGATGTGCATTCTACTTTGTTCTTGTGGGTTCCATTTAGTCCTCACGTGTTCCTGTTTAAGTCACAGGTTCCTGTGCATTCACATGCATTTCAATTTGTCTTTAATTTTCCCAGGTTTAAATCCAATATTTCTTTCTATATCCTGGTTCTTACCTCAAGACCAATAACAGCTGCAGAAGCAACAGCCTTATGTAAACTACTTAGCCAGCTCTGACAAATGTATAAGTTTTAATCCCTATAACAGATTATTTATGCTATATATCAGTATAGATACATATCACTTATCATCATTCCATATATCACTCATTGTGGTTCCTATTATTTGATCCAAGCCTAAATCATACAGATTTTGGCACCCAATTCATTCTGGGGATTACAACCTTGAGAGTCAGTTCTTTGAATTGATTCTGGTTTGCACAGAACTGCTTTTCTGATCTACTGATTTAAAATATATTAATGAATCAGTTTTCAGTGGTAATTTGGTTAGTGGTAGTCTATGGCATGCATTGGCAAACTGTTTCTTACATTATTTGTAGATAATCTGCAATCAAGTGCTATAGAAAAGAAATCTTTGGGAGGCTATAGAGTTCCTCCCATGGAACGCAGTAGTAAAAATATGGAACACAATGGGTTATTTAGTTATTTTTATATATACCAGACACTTGGAGAAAGAAACAGCCAAGCTTGGCTCAAATCTGTGTCCAGGTAAGGAACCAAAAAGTTTCAAAATGAAACTGTTTTATTCTCTCTCCATAGAACTTGGATTTCTGAAAATAAAATCTAAGACTTATCCCATAAGTGACTAAATTACAATGCAAATTACATTTCTAATATAATGTGTGTCTCTGTTAAAGTTAGGGCATTGATCTGGAAAGATAAAGATCCTCACAATGGTATGGATACTTATGAGTATATTCTGTTGAAGCTGGGGCCTTTGAACCCATAAATTATCCTGAGATGCTTTTGACATTAAAAGTAAATTTTCTTCCCTTATGAGGTTAATCTCCTTTTGCCTGAATAACCAGTAATGTCCTCTCTGATGTATGTGATTGTAGGGAACTCTGATGCTCTTTAATACCTACTCCATAACCTCTCATTGCTTCTGAATTTGTAGATAGATTTAAGTCTGTTAGGCCAGAAAACGTAAACCCAAACGTATAATGCAATCAGCATCAAAAAAGTGACATTTTTGCCATTTTGTATCAGCAGAAGTCTGAAGAACATGTCTGCGAACAAACCCTAACAGTGTTGGCACAGAGTGGTGTGAATATAACATTGGACTGGGCTGAATTATTTATCATGAGTGCACTAAACAGATTCTGGATTCAACATATTACCATGAAGGACTGAGAATGGTTTCAACACTGTGTTTAGGGTAACCGAACATAGACCCAAAGATAGCCTAACTACATTGATAAAGTTAAAATGTTTGACCTTCCTTGGTATTATAGAGGACAGTATCTAAAGACTTAAGCTGTTTGAAATACTAGAATGGATTCATTAAATGATATCTGTTCACAAATACCTTAACTCCATACTAACTACATCCACTAAGAAGATGCTGCTCTCTTTTAGTGGATGCAGTCTTCACCAAGAGGATACTATCTTCACCAAGACTAATTCTCACTCATAGGTGGGAACTGAACAGTGAGAACACTTGGACACAGGAAGGGGAACATCACACACCGGGGCTTGTTGTGGGGTGGGGGGAGGCGGGAGGGATAGCATTAGGAGATATACCTAATGTAAATGACGAGTTAATGGGTGCAGCACACCAACATGGCACATGTATACATATGTAACAAACCTGCACATTGTGCACATGTGCCCTAGAGCTTAAAGTATAATAAAATATATATATACATATAAAATAAATACATACATGAGAGAAGCTTGAGAATTCTCAAGAGTAATTGGGTGTCTATTCTTTGCAAGCAGAAGCTAGAGAAGCTGCAAGATCTGCTGTCCAGGCTGGTACAGAGCCAGATGCTCTTGCAGTGCACACATATGGCTGCCCATCCACCGGCTCAACTCATTGTCATGAAGCAGCAGCCAGACCTGCAGTTCCTCCAGTTCCCACTGGATCATATCATTCGATTTTTTTCCAAACTCTGAGTCAGGTGTGTATGTAAACCCATTGTGAAGTGAAGTGTACCAACTTCTGCAGATCTCTGACATTATTGAAATCTGAGTTAGTGAAAGACAAATGTGTTTTCCAGTTTGAATGCATGGGGGTTTCGGGTTCCCTGATCTCCTTCACTCTGTGTCTGTTTTTTCTTTTCAACTACAAGCTTGTTAACTGCCAGCCCATATTAGACACACAAGTCAATCTTACATAGAACCTTTAACTAGCTTCCACAGTTTTTTTTTTAATTTTACTATAAACCTCTTACTCTGTGTTACTCATAGTGACTCTGATTCTCTGACAAATCCTAACTGGTGCACCTATTTGCTAACTCTGAAATATAGAGATTATCCAACAGGATCTCTTCATCATATATATATATAACACTTAATATTATATAATCACTATGCCTAAGATAATTTAATGTTTCATTTGTATTTCTATTAGAAAACTCATCATTTCTGAGTTTCACAAGCCAACATGGCTGAACATAAGCCAAAATGACAAATACAAATGGGAAGAGTTGCTGCTTGTTTAAAAATGAAAATCTTTGTGGGGTAAAATTAATTAATAAATATATTTAATCAATTTTATTTTTATGGGCAGTGACATTAAGGAATCATCTTTAGAGATACAGTTTTCCACTTTATGGATTGGTAAATACATATGAGGAGTGTAATATTTGGAAAAGCAATTTATTAAATAACAGGAAGGAAATTTCTAATTCTGTAAAGCCCAGTGGAAGAACAGCCAGAGATATAATCAGGGATACATTTGGATATAACATAATTAAAGATTGGCCCCCTTATTCATGCCTATGTTTATGTATCAAAGGATGAAGTTCATACAATTATTAGAATTAGAGGCTGTGGGAGTGGGACAAGGAAGGGAGTGGTAGGCTATGGATTGGAAGGCAGTACTGGTGGGGGAAATGGCAGGAAATCTTTTATCAGGATATCAAGTATGAATCCCTTCCCCCCACCATTCACTCAGTCAATTCTCTTTGAGTATGCTAATAAAATTAAGGCCAAGAAGTTGGGAACCCCCAGAAATAAATAGAAACCGTTGTTTCTATTATCTACAAGGTCTAACTATTTACAGGACCAGAATTGTCCCCACTGATATTAAATCCAAATTAGGTAAATGCCACCAAGTGTTGCCAAAATGCAACCAGGACTAGGAGAGACTTGGGTTGTTCAGCTATTCTTCCTCTACTCAACTCTCAGTGTTCTACTTGCGCAGACTGACCCAGATCAATTAATAAAACTCCAGAAATCCGAATCCATATTTTTAACCACATTGTCTGCATTATAACTGTGTTTCCTTTTATTTAATTGATCTTCTCTCTTGGGCATAACATTTATAGTCCTAGATAACCAATGGGCTTGGATACTTAATATGTTCAGCCAAGAGAAAAAAAGGAGCAAAATGCAGTGGAATGATCATTAGCTGGTCTAACTTCTTGTGGATGCTAAACGCGTCCTCTCGTCCCATCTCACAGATTTGCCTGGGAAGAAGATATTTATAAGCACAAACATAAAAATGATCTTGCCCTAAGGACATCAGAGGTTACTGAATGATAACTATGATAAGTGGGTAGTGAACTTACTTCAGGATTCCCGACCATTGAAGACCTTATCTGGGGAGGTAAGAAAGTTTAATATTAAATCATGCTAAACTTTTGAAATCATTACATAGGGCTGCACATTTTAAATTTTACTAAATTAAGATGTTTTCAAATTACAAGGGCTATAAGACTTTCTGTTCCTTTAGGATCAATGGATAATCATGGACGCCGCTGAGATTTCAGCCAAAAACAAGGCAAATAAATAGTTCTCCTGAGTAAATAGTTTGTACATATCCCAAGCCATTGTTATTCAAGGCCCTGGTTAAATGGTAAATACACATCTATTTTTTATTTTTAAAAATATGCACATGTATAGGTAAATGTCTGCAAATACAAACATAAATATCTGCATATATACATATGTAAATCATACATTCATACATGAATTCATTCATATATGAATCGTATACATATGTATGTATATATACATTTACACAAACACAAGCACATATACGCACATAAAGGTCCAGACATGTTTTCACTTAAATGCTGATAGTAATTGGGGTAAATGAATGTAATAGATATGTCCAAATAGTTTTTTAAATGTTTCCTCATTTGTCTACAACAGCATAGTGTTTAAAAGCACACATTATAGAAACAAAGAGTCTGGGTTTGGATTCTAAGTCCACTATTGTGTGAAATGATTCAAGTCACTTAACTTCTCCCTGCCTCAGTTTTCTTATCTGCATATTGGTCATATTAATAGTGACTATTCCATAAGGTAGTTGTGAAGATGTCAGGAGTTAACAGATTTTAAGAATTGTAAACAGTGTCTGGCATATTTTAAACTCTATAGGCCTAACTCTTTGATTGTATCTGGGATTTTATGTTTTTTCTCTATAAAAATAAAATCATTTTTATACATATTTTAAGTGAGGAATTACATGTTTAGTTCAGAGAAGAATGAGAAAATGCAACTACTTTTCAGTCTCTAATCATCACTATATTTCTATTGCTCAAATGTGCAAGAAGTACTTTATAAAATTTTGTGGTCACTTACACAACTCCCCACTCTTCCAAATTAGCTATGATTGTCTTTAAGTCAACCCACTGGTCTTTCAGCTGACATAAAGTTGAATACAAATATGTTATTTTTACCTAGGAATTTTCTTTTTTCCCACTGATTTATAGTTATTTTGGCACTGCATAAATTACAAGTGAAACAATTACATGATTCGAAAGACTAGAGTTAAGAAAAATTGCATCTGCATGAAAAAATAACAGCAACTTGAAAGACGGTCCATCTTCTCAACATATTTAACAATGAAAGATTATTTTGGGAAGGAAAGATGCATGTTATTAGTTGCAATTTGAACGGTTTTCTACCAAGAGAAATGAAATAAGGCAGAAAAGAAAAAGTAAAAATTTGGAAGAAATGAGAAGTATTCCCTTTTGATATTTGTGTTTTTGAAATGAGATTACTTTTCTACCTACATTAATATTGGTTTCCATTTGAAATAAATGATACAAGAACAGCAATATGCTAATTTAAAATATATAGATATAATTATAATGATTTTAAATTTGTGTATTAATATGTTTGTATTTATTCCTATACAGTCAGTTAAGTGAAATTGATAAGAGTACATCACAAAAGGAAATGCTATGAATTGGAAATTCACATAAAAATATAATTAATGTATTTATTGAATCCCTATCATTAAGCTAGGGGCGAAGAAAAAGAAGAGATAAAAAATATAACGAAATTATTGATATACAGGGGTGTTTGTGGTTGGTTTTTCAGACAAAAGTAAGAAAATCAGGTCTTGTGTATATGTGGGTGTGTGTGCACCCCCATTATAGCTAAAAGTATTTTGCCTAAAATTCTCTTTACATAAAATAAAAATGGTAATATGTTACCCTTTCTATTTCAGAATAAATACAATGCTGTGTGAAATCGTGTTTCTTCATTAGAAGGGTAATTGTATATTGTTTAATATCTCTATTAGCTAGATGTTTCATTGTAGAAGGAGTAAACCCTCTTCCATTTGTCTCAGGAAAAGTAAAAATTTTTCTCCTTCCTTCTGTATTATTTGACTAATAAATATGATTATTTTGGTATAGTTCATTCATTTTACTGAGGAAAACAAAACATTTTAAAATGTATTAAAATTGCAATTCAAAATATCACAAAACTTAGTACAAAGATTTTAACCCACAGCTTCATTATATAATACAAGAGCAAAAGTCAATTAAATAAAATGACAATTTTGCCTTAAGATTAAATGAATTCCTGACATTAATCTTTATTACTATGGCTGACGGTAAATTATTAATTCCAAGGACTCCTTTTATTGGACATAATTATTCAGATTTACCAGGTGTCTCTGAAGAAGATGTTAACAAATAACTTGTTCGACTTCAGTGTTGTAAATATTTAGGACAGAATGGTTCTCAGCCAAGATAGTATAAAAAAAAAAATAGAGCACACAGGAATATCTGTCAAGGTAATAAGTCCATAAAATCTATCAACTTTCCTGAAGCAGTGAGAAATTTCTATTGTAAATGTGATATTCTCTATTATGTGTATACTTGAATATAATATTACTTTAAGAATGAATAGATCTAAAACATATCTAAGGTATGCTTTCTCAAGAGTGGAAGTACAGCTGACAGAATTGAAATATTTTTGAAATAAATCATGTTAAAATGGATGACTAGAAAAATGTGAATAGAAAAAAAGTATTGTTTTTCCTACTCTTCATTATATAAATAGACTTTCACTTTTTGAAACATTCATCTTCCAAAAATCGTTCATAGTTGAAAATGTTCTAGTAACAACATGTCCTTTTGCATTTATACCTCTCTCGCAGTATGAGAAGGAGTAGACCTGACTCTTTGCCTATACCTACAGACATATCACGATCTTTAGACTGAAAACACAGATATATACATGCAAATAAAAAATTGTTGCAAATTAAAATAAATTAATCCAAGAAGGGTTAAGGGCTTGACTCAAAAATATCAAATAAAAATAAACTAATTTCGATGAGGTTAATTTTAACAAGTAGATATTATGAATAAAAACATATTTTAAGACAGTTTTATTGACCCTCAAATTAGTCTTAATATATGGTTAACTTGCACAAACTAAAGCATTCATTGACTTAAATGACTATTCAAGGTCTAATTCAGGACTCCATTGAGATTTTTTTCTCCAATAAGCTCTACCTCGCCTTCAGAGTAGATGCAATTTCTTCACCCTCTGAATTCCCCAAACACTTTTTATCTCTCCCATTCACTTGTAAATTAATCATGCATGGCAGGATGACATTTTTTAAAATCATGCCATACTAATTTAATTTGCCTGTGGGTTTTGTTTCAGCAATAGCGATGAGTTGTGTCTTACCTTCTCTATTAGGGTAAAATGCCACATATTTGATGCCTCATCATAATTCTTTACCTTATCATTGTACATACCCAATAGCTTTTTTCTATTTTCTCCAAAGAATAGCAGAAAGTACAATTAATTATTAATTACTGACTACTACACTAATCTCAATAATTAGTAGTTTATATTAATGCTAATTTATTTAGAAAATAAATTCTATGAAATCAATGATATATGTAAAAACCGTTATTTGCCTAATTTACAAAGATAATTTCCTCATGGCATTTTACCATCACTCTGTTTAGTACTTTTTTAATAACCCTATACATTTTGAAGAATCAACTCAGATATTACCTCCTCCCGGAAGTGTTCCCTTTTCCCCACTCTCCTTCCCCAGCCTGGTCTAGGTGCCCTTCAGCTATACTTCTGTAATCACTACGTATCTCATAGACTTCATTTTGTAATGCGTAATTTCTTATCTGTATTTCCACTGTGCTGTGATTATTTTTCAGGTAAGACTTTCACTTCCTTCTACCTCTGCTATGACAAGCAATATCTGGCATATCCGGGCTATGCAAATCCCACCAAAAATGTAAAATTTGAGATTAGGAATTTAATTTACTCATCTCTCTATCTAGCTACACATCTATCTAACTGTACCCAGCTCTGCGCCTGACACAGTGACATCACAACAATACATAACAAGTTTTTAAATGATGAGCATTTGAGGAAGTCCAATACAGATGCTCCTTTATTTACTATGAGGTAACGTCCCAATAAATCCACCATAAGTTGAAAATGTGAGTAGAAAATGCATTTAATACACTTAACCTGCTGAACATCATAGCTCAGCCTAGTCTACTTTAAACATTCTCAGAACATTACCCTACAGTAGGGAAAATCATCTGGAAATACTGTATGCTGTAGATTATGAGCTTCAAGATCATGTTGCTGACTGGGAGCTGCTCCTCACTGCTTCTGCCCAGCATCATGGGAGTGTCTTACAACATATCATTAGCCTTTGATCAAAAGATCGAAATTCAGAGCACATTTTTATTGAATGTATGCCACTTTTGCACCATCATAAAGTTGAAAAATCATAAATCAAACTTCAGTAAGTTAGGGACCATCTATATATGGCAGTATGAAAAGTAACACAAAGGATTAAAGGTCATTCAGAACACCAAAAACATTAATGAGGAGGGTGAAGTATTGGAGAAAGGATTTATTTTATGAGTAAATGGCTACTTCATACTGGATACTAAAATTGTGTAGATTCACCCACAGAATCACAGGGACTGCTAGACCAGTGAAACATCCTGCTGTCTGGGTATGGATGTGGGTGTGGCAGGTAAGGGATATTTTAGAAGGAACACAAAAGGTTGGTTCTCTTCAGGAAAACTGGCTCCGAAAGAAAGGAAAGGAAGATAGAATGAACATGATCAAATTGTTCTCCCAATGTTAAAGTTACCTATCAAGCATGTCTTCATCTTCCTCTGATGCAGAGAGAATTAATTGGTGGAGAGAGGCCATATTATTATATTCTGCATACGGACAAAGATAGTAGAAGCAAGGGAGTGGAATCTTTTAGGCATATTGAATAAATACAAAAAATAAACAAATGTATTATTATCAGATTCCTGCATCAGAAGGAATAATAACACAGGACTTTTCTCAACCACTTTTGCCAGCTGGAAACTCCCAGCCAGCAATGCCCTTGTCCCACCTCGACTTGTGGTTTTGGGCTGGCTTGGCCACACTGTTGCTTCCCATGGTGTGGGGCAGTTGCCCTCTGCTGGTGGAGGGCAGAGGGCCACAGTGTTATAGCCTTCTGCATAACTCCATTTGGTGGGTCCTGAGCTCTTGTCCTGCATACAAGAAAAATGAGGATACACTGGACCATTGAAGAGTGAGGAGGGTGCAGGATAATTTTATTGAATAACAGAACAGCTCTCAACAAAGAGGGGATGCAGAGGTAGTCCCCATCCCCACAGTTGGGTGGTTTCTCTCTCAGTGGCTGAGTCCAGGGCTTTTATGAGCTCAGATAGGGCAATACTTGCTAATTGGTTTGTGAGAAAGGCTAAAGCAAAGGCGCCACTCAAAGGTGAGCACAGCAGTGTAGAAAATCAATTAGGAAACAGTAGTTATGTGTAGGGTGGGGAGCCATCAGAGGAAAGTGTGTCACAAAGGAAGACAGATTCTCAATCTGGTCTGTAGATTTGACTCGTAGCTTGGCTTTCAGGCTTTGTCTTCAGCTTGAAGGTAGGGTTTCACTGGAGAACTGCCCCTATTTGCCTAGGCATTTGTCTGCCTCCTGCTAATATCAATTTCCCCCTCTGAAGAGGTACATCTAATTGCCATTAGGATAAGAACAGTGACAGATCTTAACTGCTTCCTGCTGACAGGGGTCACCATTTTGGGAAGATGGGAAATAAGTTCTCCCTCAGAGGCCTATCTAACGGTCCCCAGTGAAAGTGAGCCATCATCCAAGGCTCCAGTTGCATGACTGTTTGGAGTTTGATGGCCTGAAGTTGAGAAGAGACAAATTGGGTTATTAGAAGTTATGTATCAAAATGAAACAAGGGGATAAAAACAGTTAAAATATCCAGAAGCTGCTGGCACACCCAGATAACTGGTGGCTATTAGCTATGCCTGCTAAGATTTGGGTGCATGAGGCCTGGCTTTGGTTAGCTCCAATTTGTTCTTATTTTCCGATCAAAGAAACCTCTGGGTTATGAGGACCCTACTGCTATCACCTGGCAGGATTTGCAGGATAATTGCCCAGAACTAGAATATTAATCCAGATTTTGATGTTGCTCATCACTATTGTTTCTTCTGAGCTGCAGCCAGAGATCACTGGTTGGTTCACAGGAACAGGCAAAGTTAGTCTAAAATGCAGACAAAAACTTAAAAACAACTAAAGAGACTAGAATTTAATGGTGAGTGTATAATAAGTTTTGAAACATCATTTTCTCTCTTCAATACCATTTTTGTTAAAAACAAATCATGATAGGACTGAATTGTTTGCAAAATAAACTTTGCTCTTATACTTAGCTGATTATAAGCATAAAGTGCAGCAAGAAAAATTATTTTCGCATAGGCTTTTCTAAATTGGCTTTGATAAAACTTTGTTACAGAAGGAATCTGAGATGAGATTGTTTAAAATCCAAGTTCAGTCATGAGTTTATGCCCTCAGATACCTATGAATTGGGTAAATTCCTCTCTGTCTGAGATCCCAAGATAACTTGGGGATTGTTGGCCTGTTAGAAAGTGACATTCTTTACACATCACAGATTAGAAATTCTGTACGGGGACTGAGTGAACAAGGTATAAGGCCAGTTTTCCTAATGGGATTTTATTGGCTCAGCAAATCAAGTTTGATTCCATAAAGGAAAGCATGCCATTCCAGTGAAAGCCTTTGTAAAGCAACCAGTTTTTCTAATTGTGTCGTGCTGCAAAAAAAAAAAAAAAAAAAAAAAAGGATTTTTATTGCACTCATGCAAATAACTATATTGCTGTAAGTTAAGAATACTCACAAATAGTTTCCAAATTCTATTTGGAATTTGGAAACCAGGCAGAGAAACAAGTAAACTCCAAATTTTGTTCACAGGAGTGTAACTTACTCAATTATTAAAAGCTGCAAATAGTTCAAAAGTTTTCTTGACTCAACTGTCAGCAATATTTTAAACAAAGTCAAAAAGATTTCTTCATTCTCCTACTAGTTCATTCCATGCAGTTAACTCCTGTCCTATTTGATATTCACAAACATTTTAGCTCTTTAAGAGTCCTGAATATTTTTCCTTTATTTCAATGTCACAGTCTCTGAAGTCATTAGAAACTTGCTTTTATAAGCACCTATCAAAGTCATATAGCCGATTATAAACCATCTTTTGAAGATAATCGAAGCAAGACAACAATTGTCTATGAATGACAAAATGTCCAGGGTAGTTACATTCAAAATTACAATTGGCAAAAAAATTTGGTAATTTTTGTGGTTTATAATAACTTAACATAATTACTTTATGATTGATACTATATCTTCAGCCATTAGAATTTTAGAAATCCCATATAATTTTGGAACATATATTAATATTATTAATTATAATATAATCTAAAGAGGATTCAACTTTATTTTTATTTTGCAATCCCATTTCACTAAACATGTCAAATAATCCTGTTTACCTCTCTTTTGGATTCTCCAGGGGCCCTCTTTAGCATCCAAAAGTTAGGGGCCAGGAAAGACAACTTTTGAAGCTGAAATTTGATTTTGGGAAGACTATTTAATAAGTTAGAGGGTTAAAACACTTGATATTATGAAATAGGATTCCAAATTACAAAAGTCATTTATTTAGCCAAAATGATGACTCAAAAATTTTAAAACAAGGCAAAATCCTTTACTCATTATGAGGGAAGTTTTAGCTTTCCAAACAAGCTGTCTCTTGTCTTCTCTCTCTCTTTTTGGTAGTTTATTTGCAAGGCAAACAAACAAAAATCTTTTATTATCCTTTACTGTTACATAAAATTCTTGTACAAGGGAGAGAAAGCCAAATTTGACACTGCCATTAGTTTATTAGTAATGTTAACCCCAATCTTATAACAAAACCTTACAGATAATTCTATCTAATCTCAGGCAGTTTGACCATGATGTGAGATTCTTATAAACTTTTTTATAACCCTTACTAATTTTTGTTAAAGAGCAGATTGGTGCCTTAAGAAAATCTTGTGATTTTATTTCAATTTTCAATTTAGAGGAAAACCAAATCATACCCTTTTGAATTTAGTCAATATGTTCACATACAGAATTTCTTTTACAAGATTAATTTTTGTAAACCTCCTATGACTTGTTTAAATCTTTGACTTTATCTTATCTAATTTAAAACAATCTTTTAGCCCTCTAAGCTTGGCAAAAATTTTCATCCCCATGCTTTCTTATAATCTTTAACTAAAAACACATTTTACTTTCCTTACACACATTGTATGTAAATCTATTTTTAGTAGTCTCAATTACATGTTATAATGGTAAACCTTAGCAATTTTTAATTATAATGTAAAACTTGGTAAGTTATTTAATTACATACTAAGCTCAGATAAGGTCTAACTCTTCCCAGCATTGTTGGGGTGTGGTTAACTCCATATGCCCCAGGCCCTACCAAACTGTAAAGCAGGCAATTTGAACAGTTTTCAAAAGGCAAAGAAGCTGTTTTTAACCTTAAAGCATTTAGCAAGCCTGGTATCTGACCTTCAAAATTTAGACCACATGTTTACATCTGAAAACATTTGTATTTAAAACAGCTTTTATTTCGCAAAGTTTAAAGGCACTTTAACTAAAAGGTATTACAGCTCTTATTTTCCTTCAAAAAATATTTGATCTAAATTCTTTTTTTCTTTAAGTCAACTAATTAAAGCTCTATTTTACATAAACATTACACACATAACACATATAACTACACAGACAGAAAGAAGATTCAGTAGTTGTAAGATTTTTCAATTGCCAATCTCTTATCGGCCTCAGGGTAAAGCCTTTCAAGAAACAGGGCTAGGAAAGCATAAAATTTCCAGGGCCTAATAAGCAGATACAGCTGTAAGACAAAAACAGATTTTAAGAGGGATTTATCTGCTTTTAATTCTTGGGATTCTATAAGGAAAACAGAGGTTTTCCCAAAAATGAGGTCTGTGGTGCCTCCTCTGTTTTTCGCAAAAAGTCCCGTGCTCTCAGAAGTTACCTTAGGGCCTCTCATGTGTGCATTAAGTGTGGCAAGACAGAATTGGAAAAATAATTCAGTTGACTGAGAAGAACCAAACCTTTTTCCAGCAAAACAAGATCCAAGAAAAGAGAAAAAAAATAAACCATTTAAATATACCTATAGCGTGGGTATCCATTTTTGATTAAGTTGACTTTTAACCATAGCACTCTTTTAAAAAAAAGTCCTTTTAAACCCTTTATCACCCGACTTTAGCTAAGCCAAGTGGCCAATATTTCTGGCTTTTGAACTTTACCAAAAGTAAGTTCACAGGTGAAACTAACAAGCCTCAGCTAAGGTTATGATTTAACCACAGGCGTACAAGGTATTTTCAAGGAGGTGGTAAGTAGTTTTTACAAAATCTATAATATTTAAAGGTAGCTCAGAGAAAAGACGATTAAAGAAAAGAAGCTAGATATTGTTCATGGAGGGGAAGAGAATCAGCAAATGGTCAAAGTCACACAGATATTGACCAGAAAGTACTCATTCCCTAAGCCGGGACTGAACTTGGGTTGCCATTGTATAATGAAAGAGAACAAAAGAAAGAACTGCCACATGGCTAAAGGTCAAGGTCCCAAAGACATAAAACAAAATGGAGACCTCATCCAATTTTGTTATACTATTCTTTTTTTTTTTTTTCTTCAGAAACCTATAGCAAAGTTTGCTACTGACCAGTTTTCTGTGCTGGCTTAAACAGTGGGCTTATGGGGTCCTAGGCCAGCATTCTATCCTAAGATAGCCCTCTTTCTGATAGAAAGATAGAAAAAGACAAATTTCTAGTACAACAGATTTGCTATAGCTTAAGACTAACCTTGCAAATCCTTTTTCCGTTAATCAAAATTTTACACAGAGAATATAAACAGTGATCTTTACCATTCATTCTACAGGTTTGCACAGAGAGGGAGAGGGAGGCCAGAAGTCTAACTACTAAAAAAGAAACATTTACCTTTTTACTTGCATGTCAGAGTTCTGGGTTCCCTTCTCTTGAGCTATGGAGCCCTCTTGACCCTGGCGTCCTGTAAAGGGGGAGCAGACAAAGAGTTTATTCACCTACTGTAAAAGTTGTCCATCCTCAAGAGATTTGCTCTGTTAGATCTGTAATTTCTTCCCAGTTCATTTTTATGCCAAAGATTTTAAGGTTTGGGGAAATTAAACCTTTCCTAGTTTGGGGATACATCCCAGGGGAGTGTCCTATGGTATGAAGATGTGATTACCCAGCTGTGAAGAGAGGACAGAGGAGAAAATGGGAAAAAGAAGACTCCATTTTTTTTCAATGGAGTCTCAATGGTTCAGGATGCACTCGAGAGAAGTGCAGACTGAAGATAGTTGGTTACCCATCTGGAAGAGGGAAAACAGACGTCCCTTCATTTCTTTCTCTTCCCAGCAAATATCCAGGGTATGTGAGGGAGATAAAAAAAAAAAAAAGCATCCCCTTTTTTTCTTTCATCCTTATATCCCTGCATTTCAGTGAACTTGGCAGTTGCCATCCCTAGGTGCTAATGCAGCTTTCTCTGATGTAACAGTGATGCCTAGAGGGTAGCAATTATCCACACTCACCTACGCACTGGCCTATCCTCCCTGTTGTTGGTAACCTTATCTATGCCAGGGATATGGATATGACCTCCATCCATGAAACAAGGTAGGAAGGGCTAGTTGGGCAGAAATTAGTCATGCTACCTACACTATGCCCCTTGACTTCCATCGTTGCCCACCTCTGGGTCCCTCAGATACAATTTTTCTTTCTAGGGCTTCAACTTGAAGTTTAGAATTGAGTTTGGGACAAAAACGTGCCTCAGAAGGGTGCACAGACATATTATTAAGTTAAGTTCCAGGTGGCTTTCTCCAAATTTGCAGCCAGTAGCCAGTGGGGCCACTTCTTCATTGCTTTCTTATCACAAGCAGAGTGCTAAGGTGAAGCTGTGGAACTGGGTCTTCCCCAAACAAGGCCTAGTAAGATGCCTTCCAAAAGGAAAATAAAACTCTCACATAGAAAAGCGCCCTGTATTTGCAGGGCTGAGTTTACTCTTGACAATGTGAAGAAAAGAAAAAAAGTGCCTGTGGGAAAAAGCCTCTTGCTCTTTTGCAAATGGGTTCCATCAACAGGAAAACAAAACAAAACACATCCAATCACTGTTTTTTCCCTGCTTCTAAGAATAACTAGAAACCATATTGTTCTGAATTATGTTTTTGATGACTGGGCCAAGTGCCCGTTCTACCCAGTAATATCTCTGTAGTTTGCAACAACATTCTTAACATTGTAAAAGAGAAGATAGGCGCCATTACAGCCCCAAAAAGAAGAAGAAAAATACCATAGAAAAGTCTGGATTGGTACAAAACCAACATTCCCAACCCCTGAGAGTGATGGGGGTAGGGAGTTCCTCTTCTGCATCCTATCCTCTATAGCTGTGCTGTTCAATTCACTCTTAACTGACTAACCAGAAGTTCAGTGCTTCATCTGCCTTCAGAAAAATGTCTGAGGACAAGAAACTTCGGAAAAAAATGAAGAGTCCTGGTCTGCATTTAACCACCCTTCAGGGATCATGGACAAGCCCCCAGAGAATATCACTTTTTGATATGTGTCCTGCTAGCAAGTATGAATATTAAATTTAAGAGCATTGAACATTTTCAAGATGTAGCTCACAGTTTATAAACCATTAGTTCATTATCATTCAATTCCCTCATTCCTTAAATTCTTCTGCTGTCTCCTGACTGACCATTTTCTGCTTCTGTAATTACTTGATTCTTTCTTTCCATCTAGTCTCAGATCAGTTATGTTTTGATCTTCATAATTCTTCTCAGAAATATATGGCACCACCAAGTTTTCCTCTTCTCTAAATCTCTGTTTTACCTTGAGACAGATGTGCATATGTATATGTAATACATTTTGGACTAAAGTTCCTTGATAGCTTTTTTTTCTTACTGCTCAATAATGTTATACTGCTCTATTTTACAGGAAGCAGAAAATTTTATGAGTTCAATTTAGTTTGCATTCCAAAGCAGTAAGTAAAACTGTGAATTTGCTCCATTTGCTTACAAATAAGCAATTTATGGCTTGAATGAACTCTTTTAGTGATTACAGTTTACAGTAGGAAGACATGGTATTTAATATCTTAAAAAATAAACACACCGCTCATAAATTTAGGAAGTCATATGATAAATAACATGAGAGCATTCATGTTGCAAAGGGACAAAGAAGTTTGCATC
The DNA here is from genome assembly GCF_028885655.2 of Pongo abelii. Classification (NCBI taxonomy): domain Eukaryota; kingdom Metazoa; phylum Chordata; class Mammalia; order Primates; family Hominidae; genus Pongo; species Pongo abelii. The sequence continues at coordinate 57,293,389 of NC_071988.2, read as the reverse complement.
GCACTAGAACAATTTATATGCAAGAATAATGAAAGCGCTGCAGTGTTATTATTACCCATGGTGATGATCCTCTGTCTTACCCAGGTACCTCCCTGAAATAATAAGTTCTTCATTCTACCCAATTAATAAAAATCTTAAAGTATGTGATGGTGGTAGGAGTGAACTCTGCTTTGAAATGTTCATATGAAAAGCATTATTTAAATACAATATCACAACAAGCAGAGTTTAATGTTCTAATAGAAAACAGCCCTGTTTTTACTTTCTGATATTTGACGGATATGTAAATTTGGAGAACAATAGCATACAGTAATTTGCGTCCTGAAGGATGAGTTTAAAGAAAAACTTAAACACTTCAACTTCCTTACGTTTTTTCACTTTTGATTTTTTTTTCTAATTGCAAGTAAGCAACACATCTAGCTTCCAAAAATGAAATTATCTGTTAATTTTAAATATAAGAGTTGTTTTTTAAAGTCTTATTGTGACTATAAACTTCTATTGTCTCAATGTAAATGGGATAAGGTGATTAAAGTGCTTTAGAAGATATCTTAAAATTTTTAGTAATTTAGATTTAGTCCAGCATTGTAACAAAAATTGCTGGACAACTGCATTACTATTTTGTAAATTTTCAAACAAGTATAATAATGAAAAGAGATTCTACAATAGCATCTCCGCTGAGTGGATTTTTTAAAAAGAAATGTAATATATGATACATTTTATTGGTCAAATTAATTTTGATATGGATGTAGCTGATATATTGGTAGTAATAAAACTGCATAATCTATATATTCTTGAGTTACTTGTTACATAAGGCCATGGTCAACAAATGTCTAATACCTCAATATCTGGTATGATTTTACAGCATAAATTAATTCAAAATCACTTTATCAGTCTAGGTGCTTTAAATGCTATAGGTCAAATGTATGTATAATCATAAAGACATTTCAAAAATATATTTTTCTCCATGCTTTGATTCTGAAGTAATAATTTTTGAATCTGAGGTGTCTTTCAGATTATTTAATTTTAAAATACACCACCCTTTTCATATATTATTTTTTAAATTATTATTTTATTTTTATTATTTTAGAGATAGGGTCTCACTCTGTCACCCAGGCTGGAATGTAGTGGCACAATCATAGCTGACTGCAGCCTCAAAATCCTGGGCTTAAGTGATCCTCCCACCTCAGCCTCCTGCATAGCTAGAATGACAGGTGCATGCCATGATGTCTGAATATTATTTTTTTAATTTCTTTTATAGAGATGGAGTCTTGCTGTGTTGCCCAGTCTGGTGGTCAAACTTTCAGCCTCAAGCAGTCTTCTCTCTTCAGCCTCTGGAAGCTCTGGAATTACAGGCATGAGCTGCTGCACCCAGTCCTTATTCATATACTTGTAACTTTATCTATCTGTCTTTTCAGCTAGTATCTATAATGGTTGGTAATAGATATATCACCACCCTTTTTTTTAAAAAAAAATGGTCATTTGAAATCTAAGAATACTTTAGAATTAATCTCAATTTGACAAGTGTCAATGTGAGTGGTTTTGTTGTTCCTTATACTGCTATATATTTTCATTAAAAACAAACAATCCAGGACCTTAAGTTTGTCTCAATGTGTAGATAGACCTTTTCTTGCTCAACATTTACGTAGTTCACAAGAAGTCCTCTCCCCTGCCAGAATATTTGTCCAATATTTACATAGTTCACAAGAACACCTCTTTCCTTCCAGAATATTAAACAAGCTTCTTTCAAGTTTAGGCCTCCTGACATACCATTTATTGTGTGTAATGGAGTGGCAGAGCAAGAGGCATATTATTAGAGAGGCTGGTTACAACTACTTTTCCAGATCCTTTTGTTTTGTCCTAGGAGAGATTCTGTCATTTTATCTTTGTAAATTTTTTTGGCATCGTATCACCTTTACCATTAGCTCATAAGCACTCAAGATTATGGTGCATGGATTCCTCTCACTGATCCAGAAGAGTATTAAAATTAGAAAGCCAAGAATAAAGGATAAATAATATTTCAGACAGTCATATAATCTTTGACAAAGTTGGTAAAAATAAGTCATGGGGAAAAGGTCTCCCTATTCAATAAATGGTGCTGGAATAACCAGCTGGCTGTATGCAGATGAATGAAACCGGACACCTACCTTTCACTATTGTACTAGTTCATTCTCTCTTTGTTATAAAAAACTGTCTGAGACTGGGTAGTTTATAAAAGAAAGAGGTTTAATTGACTCACAATTCTGCATGGCTGAGGAGGCCTCAGGAAACTTACAATCACGACAGAAGGGGAAGTAAACACATCCTTTTTCACATGGCAGCAGGAGAGAGAAATGCAGAGTGAAGCATAGGAATGCCCCTTATAAAACCCTAAGGTCTCATAAGAACTCATTCACTATCATGAAAACAGCATAAGGGAAAAGCCCTCATGATCTAATCACCTCCCATGAGGTCCCTCCCCCAACATGTGTGGATTATAATTCAGATTACAATTCAAGATGAGACTTTGAGTGGGGACACAGCTAAGTTATACCAACCATATACAAAAATTAACCCAAGATGGATTAAAAATCTAGTGGAAGACCTCAAAGAATCCTAGAAGAAAATCTAGGCAACAACATTCTGTATATCAGCCTTGGGAAATAATTTGTGACTAAGTCTTCAACAGCAATTGCCACTAAAACAAAAATCAACAAGTGTGACCTAATTAAAATAATGAGTTCTACACAGCAAAATAAACTGTCAAGAGAATAAACAGACATTCTACAGAATGAAAAAAAAATTCACAAACTATGCCTCTGACAAGGTATTAATATCCAGAATTTATAAGGAAGTTAAACAAACCAACAAGCAACCCTCCCAAAACAAAACATTAAAAATGGTCAAAGAACATGAACAGGCACTTCTCAACAGAAGACATACAAGCAGCCGACAAACATACGAAAGAATTTTCAATATTGCTAATCATCAGAGAAATGCAAATCAAAACCACAGCGAGATACCATCTCACATCACTCAGAATGGCTATCATTAAAAAGTAAAAAAATAATAGATTCTGGAGAGGCTGTGAAGAAAATAAAATACTTATAGATTGTTGGTTGAATGTAAATTATTTCAGACACTGTGGTGAAATATAGTGGTTAATCAAATAACTTAAAACAGAACTACCAATTTCATTACTGGATGAAATATATATATAATATTTATAATACATATATTATATATTATTATATATAAATAATATATAATAATATATAATAATATATATAATAATATATAATAATATATATAATAATATATAATAATATATAATAATATATATAATAATATATATAATAATATATATAAATAATATATATAAATAATATATATTATAATATATATAAATAATATATATTATAATATATAAATAATATATATTATAATATATATAAATAATATATATTATAATATATATAAATAATATATATTATAATATATATAAATAATATATATTATAATATATATAAATAATATATATTATAATATATATAAATAATATATATATATATATTTCTTCCAAAAATATTGATGCACTTGTATGTTCATCACAGCACTCTTCAAAATAGCAAGAACACAGAATCAACGTAGGTGCCCACTGATGGTGGATTGGATAAAGAAAATGTGGTACATATACTCCATGGAATACTACGCAGCCATGGAAAAGAATGAAATTATGTCCTTTGCAGCAACATGAATGAAGCTGGAGGCCATAAACCTAAGTGAATTAACACAGGAACAGAAAACCAAATATCGTATGTTCTCACTTATAAGTAGGAGCTAAACATTGGGTACATGTGTACATAAAGATGGTAACAACAGACCCTAGAGAGGTCTGTCTGAGTTGAGAGGGTTGAAAAACTAAATAGTGGGTACTATGATCACTACATGCATGATGGGGCCGATTGTACCCCAAAACCTCAGCATCATGCAATATACAGCCATGTAAAATCCTGTACATGTAACCCTTGAATCTAAAATAAAAGTAAAATTAAAATATTGACATATATTCCAAGTCAAGAGGACTGGCATTTGGCATGGGGTGGGTGTGGGAGGGGGAGTCAAGAAAAATTAAGGTGGAAAATTTAAAGCCAAATGATAAGGAGTCAAAATAGTGCATTTTTCTACTCCAATTGCTTATGTGAGGACCCAAGAATATAACTCCAGTTTGATTACCACACTGTCATTTATAATTTAATACAATCTAAAACAAAAATGTGATCAGCCACCTTTTTTTCAGGTATTGTGCTAATAACTGAGAATTTACTGGCAATAACACTTAATACAAACTTTCAAGGAACTATTGCTTACAATTACAAAAGCAGAGATTCAGAATACGTTTAAAGAAACACAATAATTAAGAGACATTGATAAAGTTCAAGGTGAATGCATTTGCAGTAGTTCTTGACTATGTTATGTTTCCAGAATCTGTGCTGATTTTATTAACCCTGAATATGGTTAATGTTTGAAGCACTAGGACATGCGTAGTATAGTCAGCTTTGGGCCCCTGAGGAAATACAAACAATTAATAAAAGTAAAGTCTTCATTTATTTAATGTTGAAAAATATTAACTTGATTAGTTGTTGGAGAGCTTGTTGATATAACTTAGCAAATTCTGAGGGTTAAAGAGAAGTTATGGTTTAAGGAAAAGAGCAAGTATTCATATAGGTTCATGCCAATGATTCATGTAGATGTTTATTTTCTCAAAATCAGGTACAATAAAAATAAAATAAAATAATTACATAAAATATGTAGCATATTAGTCAATATGTTACTGCTATAAATGTAATTTTTTAAAAAAATTAAATTAATTCATGTGGCTTATAAGAGAGTTTGTATTTTATGTGATAATTATCTGTTGAAAAATGTTGCCAATACCTTTTTTACCAAGTTCAGATTTACTTATTCATTTTGACCTGAATCCTCAGTATGAAATGCAATATCTGCAGATGACATATCACACAAATGAGCAGAAGAATAGGTGTGAAAGACTTAATGATAAGCTGTAGAATTTAATACAGATATGAGATACATACTTTTAAAGGCTTCAATTCATTTCCTATTTGAGTATAGATAACACTGGAAAAAATAATTCTTCTTCATAATACAATTCCAAAATATAATGACTAGCTACTGCATACATGCTATACTTCTTGATATTGCACATTATTTAAAATTGGATGCAGTATCTTTAGCAATCGGGGTAAGCCTAGGACTAGACAAGTCAGATTGATAAAATAGAAATGAATCAACACATTCTTATATAGAAGATCATATGAGGACTTTCCTTATTATACCTCTCCCCTCTGATCTCTCGCTTAACTTCTTTCCAGAATTTAGTATTTATCAACATGGTCTTCAATCTCAGAATTGTTCCACTTTTCTAAATTAAACCAATTTCTTGATGCCATTTATCTTTTAAAATATGTGCCTTTCCTTATTCCAGGATTCCTCCAGGCCTGCCTAATAAACATAGCAGTAAAATGGTTAGTTATATGTGCTAATGAAAATGCAAATATATGCAACTATATTGATTAAAGTCAGAGTTCTTACCTTCAAGGTTCTCATAATCTAGTGGGGAATCAAATAAATTAGCAGATAACTGCAATAGAGCATGAAAGAGATGTCAGAGCCTATCAGAGAACTGTCTTACACAATATGTCCATGATATACAAGGTTGAAGAGAGGTCCTAAGCATTTAAAAACATTTTCTTTTCTAATAATTATATTGTGCATAATTATAATGTATGATTATAATGTATGTATGTATAATTATACATGTGTAATTATATTATACATGTAAAAATACATGTAGGAGCTGGGCACGGTGGCTCAAGCCTGTAATCCCAAAACCTTAGGAGGACGAGGTGGGTAAATCACAAGGTCAAGAGTTCGAAACCAGCCTGGCCAACATGGTGAAGCCCAATCTCTACTAAAAATACAAAAAAGTTAGCCTGGCGTGTTGGTATGTGCCTGTAATCCCAGCTACTTAGGAGGCTGAGGCAGGAGAATCGCTTGTACCTAGGAGGCAGAGGTTGCAGTTAGCCAAGATCATGCCACTGCATTCTAGCTTGGGCAAGAGAGTAAGACTCCGTTTCAGAAAAAAAAAATATATATATGTCAGCAACATTTACTGAACACTTACTATGTGTTCAGCACTGTTATGAACGTTTTACGTGGATTAACTTATAAGGGACTTAAAAGACAGTTATACACAGCTAATAGGTGGCAGAGTCAGGACTTCAACTTAGTGTAACTCTTGAGACTATGCTATTAATTATTATACTACATTTGAATAATTAAATAAGAAGTCCAAAAAATTTTTGATTTTTCCCTTAATAAACACATTGATGCCTAATAGACACGTTAATTTAAAAACAGAAAATATCTTCATTTCTTTCAAAAAATGTGTTTTTTGTCTGTTGTCTTTTTGTAGTATCCATAGCTTACCCATTGGATAATGCAACAGTAGGGGGTGAGAACTACAAGAGCTCCTTGCTATATCGTGTTAATTTGGAGCTGCCCTTACCAAGAAAGGCCTGGAAGAGAAACCATGTAATAGAGACAGAAGAAAGAGTACGTGCAGTATAGAAACACACTAAAGAACAAGGAATGTTCAGAAAACTAAGAAATATGTAGACACAAATTACAAGGTGAAGAAGTAGCACAGAAATAGATAATTTAACACTGAATATAATAAGGAGTCAACAAAGAACTTAAAAACTCCATATTCAGACATGAACGTCAGAAGGCCCCTCTGACTGAAGGATTCTTCTAAGAGAGTAGGTAAGAACAATTGTAGTTACACATGGTATAATGAGAGTGAAGTAGTGAGGGCTAAACTAAGACAACAGCAGAGAGAAGATAAATAAGAAACATGAAAGAGAGCAAGGATGATGAATCAACAAGTCTTGAAGTTTGCCTAAAATTAGAAGCCAAGTAAGGAGATCACAGCCAACATATGGCTTGGTTGAGTGGATAGATTCTGTCCCTTCAATGGTGAAGAAAAAGAGGCAAAGGGCCGTGGCAATGTTGGGACTCACCTTATGGGTATCTTTCTCTCAAGGATTATCCTCTGGTCCTGACAGTTGTCCAAAACTTAAAATCAGAGCCTCATACTATGTTCAAGATTATGGCTGCTCATATGGCAGGAAGACTCGTTTTCTACTAGTGAACCTATTGTATGAGAAAGCAGTAATCCCCAATCACCAACTTTTTCATCACAAAGAATAAAATTTATTAATAAAACAGTTTGAAAAGATGGAAGGTGCATTTTTATCAAGTTAAAGGAATAAACAAGCAGCAAGCCTTGTACAAGACAGTTTTCAGACGTATAGAGTGTAAAACATTCTTATATTGATTCTAAAAATAGAAAACATGTATCTGAAAGAGTTTTTATCTTTGTATAAACATTATGTCCAACTAAAATATTATCAGTGCTAGTACTACTAATTAGTATACATAGACTAAAATACTTTTCATTATTGTGTAGCTCTCTCTCATGTTTTGACAAAGTATATCTGACTATGTATATGTAACATATGTGTATACATTTAGACACTGTTTTTGACCTCATCTGGGCATAGCATGTTCTGTCTTCCAATAGTCCACTCTATATTTATATTCTTGTTAACCAAATTAAATAAAAACACATGCTGCCATCACTCTTTACAAAGTAATGTTCTGATTCCACTAAGAAAATACCATGTATTTTGAAATATACCTTGATTTACTTCTGGATTAGGAGAAATAACAAACAAGAAGATAAAATTATAACTTTTTAAATTTTTCTTAAGAATCATTTAAGATGCTAATAGTCATTTGACATAATTCTGAGTATACAAACACTGCATATTTTAAACTTCTGCATTTGAACTCAAACCGTGTACCACAAAGAATTTAGCGATGAAAAAATCAGAATAACAAAAGCCTCAGGACTTTTACACATGGTGATATGGTTTGATTGTGTCCTCACCCAAATCTCATCTTGAATTGTAGCTCCCATAATTCCCATGTGTCTTGGGAGGGACCCAGTGAGAGGTAATTTAATCATAGTAGAGGGTATTTCTCATACTGTTCTCATGATAGTGAATAAGTCTCACGAGATCTGATGATTTTATAAAGGGTAGTTCCTTTACACATGCTCTCTCTTGCCTGCCGTCATGTAAGATGTGTCTTGCTTCCACTTCACTTTCCCTCATGACTGTTGAGGTCTCCCCAGGCACGTGGAACTGAGAGTCAGTTAAACCTCTCCTTTATAAATTACCCAGTCTGGAGTATGTCTTTATTAGCAATGTGAGAACAGACTAATACAAATATATTATACTAATACATGCTAATATATAAACTCCCTAGATTCATATTCAGTAAGAGTTTAAGCATGATTTAGGAGACTGAATCTAAGTATCATATGGTGTCTTAGAGATTCATTCATTACCATTTAATCACTGAAGCTTAATTTCCTTATTTTTAAAATGAGAATGATATTTGTAGTCATAGCTATACTAGCTTCCTGTGGCTGCCTTAACAAATTACCAAAACCTTCTTAGCTTATTTTAAGCAGAACTTTATTCTCTCACAGTTACGGAGATTAGAAGTTTGAAATCAAGGTATTGGCATGCTCCTACTGAGGTCTAGGGCAAAATTCTTCCCTGCCTCTTCCAGCTTATGGTAGTTCCAGACATTCTGTGGCTTATGGCTGCAAACCTCCGTTCTCTGCTTCCATCTGCATAGCCTTGTATTCTCTTTGTCCCTCTGCTTTTCCTTGATTAAAACACCTGCTATGGGATTTAGGACTCACCTAAATGCACGATGATCTCATCTAGAGTTCAGTATTTTAATTATATTGGCAAAGACCTCCCCCTCCCCCAACTTAGTTTATATTTATAGATTCTGGTTGGGTATATGTTTTTTAAGTGGGCAAGAATAAGAGTAAAAATTCAATGCAATACAATGTCATACAGGTAATGCAGAAGTGGCTTAGAGTTGTAAAATTATAATACATCAACCATAGAAGAACTGTATTCTGTGTTTTCAGTATTTGACCAGATGAACTACAAGATTTTCTAAATTCTGAGAATTTTTGTTTTCATATTTTCCTCTTCTCCTTTTTCATCTTCAATTATATTTCTAGTATTAGAATGCTCTGAAATCTTCCACAAAAGTCATTCCTTGTACAGTGTTTGACATTAAGTTAATAAGGTAAGTAATGTTACTTACATAGAGTTTAGTACATGCTAGGCTCTTAATAAGTAATAACTATTATTTTACTATTATTGGACTTCTGTGTGCAAAGAATAGTTCCTAAAGAGTTCAGACTCAGTACGTTATTTAAATCCCTTGCAATGACTTAAATCAATGATATAATATATAACTTAAAAAATCCTCCCATTTATTCTAAATTCTTCTCACAATTATCAAGAAATCTTTATTAGAAGTTTGCTCTGCGGAAGATATTCTACTGAGCTAATTTACAAAGATAACTAAAAATGATCTGAAAGTTTCATAGATTCTAATAAGTGGGAAAGAGTAGCTTATTCCTTGCAGAGTCAGTGTTTGACAATACAAACAAAGTTAGTAAAAAAAAACCTGAAAATAAAAATGAGAATAATAAAACTAAGACACAGAACAATTTTATAGTAGAAAAATAGCCTATTAGACCTGCTAACCAAAAAATGCATTTAATAATTGAGCTTAAATTCTAGATGTAATATTTTCAGCTGAAATAACATTGGATTAATCAATTTTAATCTTAATTTTGAAAAATCTATAAAAACCCAGTAATGGGATGGCTGGGTCAAATGGTATTTCTAGTTCTAGATCCTTGAGGAATCACCACACTGTCTTCCACAATGGTTGAACTAATTTACGGTCCCACCAACAGTGTAAAAGTGTTCCTATTTCTCCACATCCTCTCCAGCACCTGTTGTTTCCTGACTTTTTAATGATCACCATTCTAACTGGAGTGAGATGGTATATCACTGTGGTTTTGATTTGCATTTCTCTGACGGCCAGCTATGATGGGCATTTTTTCATGTGCTTGCTGACTGCATAAATGTCTTCTTTTGAGAAGTGTCTGTTCATAACCTTTGTCCACTTTTTGATGGAGTTGTTTGATTTTTTCTTGTAAATGTGTTTAAGTTCTTTGCAGATTCTGGATATTAGCCCTTTTTCAAATGGGTAGATTATAAAAATTTTCTCCCATTCTGGATTATAAATCATGCTGCTATAAAGACACATGCACACGTATGTTTATTGCGGCACTATTCACAATTGCAAAGACCTGGAACCAACCCAAATGTGCATCAATGATAGACTGGATTAAGAAAATGTGGCACATATACACCATGGAATACTATGCAGCCATAAAAAATGATGAGTTCATGTCCTTTGTAGGGACATGGATGAAGCTGGAAACCATCATTCTGAGCAAACTATCACAAGGACAGAAAACCAAACACCATATGTTCTCACTCATAGGTGGGAATTGAACAATGAGAACACTTGGACACGGGGTGGGGAACATCACACAGCGGGGCCTGTTGTGGGGTAGGGGGAGGGGGGAGGGGGGAGGGATAGCATTAGGAGGTATACCTAATGTAAATGACGAGTTAATGGGTGCAGCACACCAACATGGCACATGTATACATATGTAGCAAACCTACACATTGTGCACATGTACCCCAGAACTGAAAGTATAATAATAATTGAAAAAAATCTATAAAACCTTTGAGGGGACACATGAGAAAATTTGAATTCGATTATGTATTAGATGACATTATAGATTTATTGTTAATTTTCCTAGGAGTTGTTATGTTGGTGAATTTTTAGGTGACAGGCTGAAAATTTAAGAGTGAATTTTCATGGTGTTAATGAGCTATTTCAAAGTGATTCAGATATGAGTACGTATGTGTATTTATATGTTTGTATGAGTATGTATAAAACAACTATTGACCAATGCTAACACATTTAAATTGAAGGTGGAGAGCAAATGGGCATTGGTTGAACACTTGTGTAATTTTCTATATATTCTAATATGAATATATATTATGAAAAATATAAAAAATAAATCAAAGACTTCAATATTATTTCTAATAATTATTAATGTATCTCATTGCTTAAAACAGTGAGTGGGACACAGTAGGTGCTCAGTAAATTTTTTTTTTTTGAGACGGAGTCTTGCTCTGTCGCCCAGGCTGGAGTGCAACCAGCGCAGTCTCGGCTCACTGCAAGCTCCACCTCCAGAGTTCACACCATTCTCCTGCCTCAGCCTCCCAAGTAGCTGAGACTACAAGCACCCACCACCACGCCCGGCTAATTTTTTTATATTTTTAGTAGAGACGGGGTTTCTCTGTGTTAGCCAGGATGGTCTCGATCTCCTGACCTCACGATCTGCCTGCCTCGGCCTGCCAAAGTGCTGGGATTACAGGCGTGAGCCACTGCGCCCAGCCGGTGCTCGGTAAATATTTAATGAATGCAAAAATTACTGAATTAATAAAATAGTTATCATAATCCTTTCATGTTTGTAACTGGGAAAATAAGTAATTATTGAAATAAAATATATTATTATATAAGTTATAACAGAGATAAGGTTTAAAAATACAAGCGTATTTTACTATACATATAAAATTGGGCCGGGCACGGTGGTGTCATAAAATGTCAGTGTGCTAGACTATAGATATTTTTTTCTTCTGTGGACATTTAGATGACTATATTTTATACAGCACTGAATAAGCTCATTGTCCTCTGGCTCATTCCCATTTAGATGGCAACATCAAATGGATCACTTTTCAGAATTACTTTCTGCCGTCAACTTCTGATACTCATCAATCTAAAAAGTAACTGTTTAACCATGTCTACTGAAGGCTAAAGGTCTCAGACTCCAGTCAAAGGCCTAATGGGAATTCAGCTATGTGATTCAGCTAGGACTAAGGGGTTACCTAAGGAAGCTCTGGCAAATTGAAATATCAATAAGTTTGGTTTTATAACTATAGATTTAAATATGAGTTTATTATATGCCTCTTGTATTTTGCAGTTTCCCCAAATGTATGTTATAATAATGATATAAAATTAGATGATTGGTGAAGAATTTCATTCTAACAATGTAAGTGTTAAATAAATAAAATAAAACAATGAATGTATCATAACCTTTCCACCTCCTAATGGACACCATGTTATGCTGTAGAAAAATATATACATATATTTATATATAATAAATACAAATTTAGTTTATGTGATATGAGGGCCCAGGGTTTCAGATTATTATGTCATTATTTCCTCCCACTAATCTCTAAACCAAATAGGCCAATTGTTATCTAATCCCCTAGAACTTTGTCCTCGTAGAACTGATCAGTAATTGATATTCATTAATTATTATTTTTTTTAAATATGTGTTTATACCTCCCTAAATCATAGCTCCTTGTGGGTAGGGTCTATGAGATTATTCAATTATATCTCAATGTTTAATCATAGGACTTAGTACACAATGAAAGTTCAATAAGTGTTTGTTGGATGAATGAATGAGTGAATGAATAAATGGAAAACTCACACAAGAAAAAAAGAAAAAACAACCTTAGAAACAATAAAATTGTAAATGATTCTTTTATAATAAATGAAAATTTAATTTCCCTTTAGTCTCATGGAAATGTACAACAAATAACTAATCTCTTAACAACTGGACATTCCCTCAATCAGGAGTTTGCAAAATACAGTTCACTGCCTATGTTTGTATTTAAACTTTTATATAAAAACAACTATGCCTATTTGCTTAATTATTATCTACAACTGCTTTCCAGTGACAACAGCAATGTAGAGTTGCAACAGAGACTTTTGACACTCAAAGCCTGAAATAAGTATTATTTGTTTTTTCACAAAACAATCTGCTGATTCTTGTTCTAAATGCTAGCTACATATTGACATATAAAAACAAGTAATTTTAAATTTTGTCAAATTCTCCTGGTTTCTAATAACTGTGAATTATTTATTACTACCAATAAGGTTTTTGGGTTAGAAACTATTCTAAAATATCTATCTTAATGCCTTGTTCTCTAAGTTAATTAATAATGGTACTATCAGAACTCTCAGCAATTTTTTAAGTGTGAATCATTTGCAAGATACCAGGATTCCTGTCTAACTCGCAGAGATAAAACAGAACCGAGCCATTTAGTGAAGGAACATTTTAGTTTCTCATGATATAAAACTAAAACATTGGACATGTAATCATATTAGATATTCTTCTTCTTTACTTTTTTTGTTACAAGTATATAGTCATATCTCCAGGAAAATAACAGCAATGTATATAATCAGAAGGATAAAATAACAAATATTATTTTACTTTTTATTGTGTCCTTGTCTTAAAATTTATTTTCAACATTATTAAACAGAAAAAATGACAATTATGTGCATAAAAGTGCTTATGATTATATTACTAATAGTCTTTATTAATTAAGGTTTGCAGCACATACAGCAAGAAGAATGTGCTTATCATTCACTGTCTTAATTGAATATTGTGTAGCTGAAAATATGAAACTTATATAACATACTGGGCAAAGATATAGGATATTCTCATACCTGAAGGAAAGAAGAAAAGCTGTATTAATTATATTATGTATAAGGTAGGCATCTTGAGGGACAAGAATGAGAAAAGTCTGAATATATCCTCTAATTCCCTCTTGTTTTATTTATCATTGCAGCCTATTTATGTTCATGTTCAATTCTTTGTAATATTTCTTCCACTTAATGATTCTGGTTGCCAATGCCTTATTAACTTTGACCATCCTCTTTAATTCATCTATTAATTTTTTTAAATTTTAATGCTCAAAAGATTTTCTTTCTTAATGCTTCATTTGAATTTTTTAATATAATGGCTTCATTTATTATTATTGAATGATTCATCTATCTAATCCAGGACTTTATTTCAATGGTTTATCTTCTGATTCTTCAGTCTGATTTGCTACTTGGTGGCTGCCAAGCTCACTAATGTTAATTGATCATTGACTTTGCCAGCTCAATGTACCTGGAGTTGGGACACTCTAAAGGATGGTTATTTGGACATGCTAAAACTGATGTTATTTATCTTTTTTACAAATTTTATTTTAGGTTCAATGTTACATATGCAGGTTTATTATAGGTAAATTGCATGTCATGGGTGTTTGGTATACAGATTATTTTCACACCTAGATAATAAGCATAGTATCCAATAGGATCTTCACCTTGCTCCCATCCTCCACCTTCGAAAGTAGGCCCCAGTGTCTGTTTTTCTCTTCTTTGTACACATATGTACTTGATGTTTAGCTCCCACTTATAAGTGAGAACATTCAGTATTTGCTTTTTTGTTCATGTATTAGTTTGGTTAGGATAATGGCCTTCAGTTGCATCCATGTTGCTGCTAGAACATGATCTTGGTTTTCTTATGGCTGCATAGTATTCCATGGTGTGTTATGTACCACATTTTCTTTATCTAATTGTATTAGTCCATTCTCACACTGCTGTAAAGGACTATCTGAGATCAGGTAATTTATAAAGAAAATAAATTTAATTGGCTCACAGTTATACATGGCTGGGGAGGCTTCAGGAAATTTTTGATCATAGTAGAAAGTGAAAGGGAAGAGAGGCACATTTTCCCATGGCAGATCAGGAAAGAGAGAAAGGAGGGAAGTGCCACACTTCAGATCTGAGGGCTCACTCACCATAACGAGAACAGTATGGGGGAAATTCGTCCCCATGAATGTCACCTCCCACCAGGCCCCTCCCCTGACATGTGGGAATTACAATTCAACATGAGATCTGGGTGGGGACAAAGAACCAAACCATATCACTAGTCTACCATTGATGGACATTTAGGTTGATTCCATGTCTTTGCTATTGCGAATAGTGCCTCAATGCACATTCACATGCATGTGTCTTTATGGTAGAATGATTTGTATTTCTCTGAGTGTATACCCAGTAATGGGATTGTTGGGTTGAATGGTAGTCCACTTTTAGCTCTTTGAAGTATTGCCATACTGCTTTCCATGATGTTTGAACTAATTTACATTCCCCTCAGCAGTGTATAAGTGTTCCCTTTTCTCCACAACTTTACAAGCATCTGTTATATTTGACTTTCTAATAATAGCCAGTGTGACTGGTGTGAGATAGTATCTCATTGAAGTTTAGATTTGCGTTTCTCTAATAATTAGTGATGTTGAACTGTTTTTCATATAATTTTTGCCCCATATATGCCTATTTTTGAAGTGTCCCTTATGTTCTTTGCCCACTTTTTAATGGGGTCATTTTTCTCTTGTAAATATGTTTAAGTTCCTTATAGAGTCTGTATTTTAGGCCTTGGTTAGGTTCATAGTTTGCAAATATTTTCTCCCATTCTGTAGGTTTTCTATTTATTTTGTTGATGGATTATTTTTCTATGTGGAAACTCTTTAGTTTAATTAGGTCTCCTTTGTCAATTTTTGTTTCTGTTGTAGTTGCTTTTAGCATATTCATCATGAAATCTTTGTCAACTTCTGTTTCCAGAATAGAATCGCCTAGGTTTTATTCCAGGCTTTTTATAGTTTGGGGTTTTACATTTAAGTCTTTATTCCATTTTGAATTGATTTCTGTAAATGGTATAAGGAAGAGATCCAGTTTCAGTCTTCTGCATATGGCTAGCCAGTTATCCCAGCACCGTTTATTTAATAGGGAGTCTTCTGCATTAGTTGTTTTTGTCAACTTTGTCAAATATCAGATGATTGTGGGTGTGCAGTATCTTTTCTGGGCTCTCTATTCTGTTCATTGGTCTGTGTGTCTATTTGGGTACCAGTACCAGGCTATTTTGTTTACCATAGCCTTGTAGTATAGTTTGAAGTCAGGTAATGTGATGTCTTAAGCTCTGTGTTTTTGCTTAGGATTGTCTTGGCTATTAGGGCTCTTTACTAATTCTATATGAATTTTAACATAGTTTGTTCTAATTCAGCGAAGAATATCAAAAATAGTTTGGTAGGAATAGCATTGAATCTATTAACCACTTTGGGCAATATGGCCATTTTGACAATATTGATTCTTCCCATCCATGAATGTGGATTGTTCTTCCATTTGTTTAAATCATCTTTCATTTCTTTGAGCAGTGTTTTGTAATTCTCATTGTAGAGGTGTTTTACCTCCCTGGTTCACTATATTCCTAGGTATTTCATTCTTTTTGTGGCTATAGTGAATGGGATTGTGCTCTTGATTTGGCTGTCAGCTTGGATGTTGATGTTGTATAAAAACACTAATGATTTTGTACATTGATTTTATATACTGAAACTTTTCTGAAGTTGTTTATTATATCAAGGAGCTTTGGGGCAAAGAGTGAGGGGTTTTCTATGTATAGAATCATATTGTCTGCAAACAGGAATACTTTTACTTCCTCTCTCCCTATGTAGATGTATTTTATTTCTTTCTCTTGCCTGATTGCTTTGGCCAGGACTTCCAACACTATATTGAATAGAAGTGGTGAGAAAGAACACTCTTGTCTTCCTTCAGTTTTCAAGGGGGATGTTTCCAGCTTTTGTCCATTCAGCATGATATTGGCTATGCATTTGTCAAAGATGGCTCTTATTATTTTGAAGTATGTTTCTTCAATGCCTGGTTTGTTGAGAATTTTTAACATGAAGAGATGTTTAATTTTATTGAAATACTTCTCCACATCTATTGAAATAATCATGTTGTTTTTGTATATAGTTCTGTTTATGTGATGAATCACATTAACTTATTTGCATATGTTGAACCAACCTTTCATCCCAAGGATAAAACCTATTTGATCATAGTAGACTAATTTTCTGTTCTATTTGGTTGGCTAATATTTGTTGAGAATTTTTGCATTTATGTTCATCAAAGATATTGACCTGAAGTTTCCTTTTTCTGTTGTGTCTCTGAAAGGTTTTGATATCAGGATGATGCTGCCCTCATAGAATGACTTAGGAAGAAGACCTTCCTTCTCAATTTTTTGAAACAGTTTCTTTAGGAGTGGTGCCATCTCCTCTTTGTACATCTGGTAGAATTTAGCTGTGAATCTGCCTGGTCATGGGCTTTTTTTGCTTGGCAGGCTTTTATTATTAATTAAATTTTGGAGCTCATTATTGGTCTGTTCAGGGATTATATTACTTAAGCGGACTTTACAGTACTTAAGCGAAACAAAGTAGTTTAGTAATATAACTAATAGTGATCAAGGTAGTACATTTTATAATCTTGTATTTATCCTTCTTAAATATAAATGTCACCAAACAAAATGGTATTTGGTTGAATTAATAATGAAAGTTTGAGGTTATTGTGCAACCGAGTCATAAGAACAGGCCTTCTTTTCAATAATGTGTTACCAGTTTAGGCAGTTAAAAACAGCAACAAAACAAAAACAACAAAACTTTATTCCTAAAGAATACTTTGAAAATAATAAAACAGCATCTGAAGATGTTAGTGTAAACTCTCAAAATTTTGAGGATTATTATATCTTAAAACTTATGTTCAAGGAAACGAATGAATAAATTGTGCTTTAAATTGACCACTTTTACTTATCATTTGTTTTTTACATAACACAACACACATAAAAGGAAAATCACTGTTTTTGAGCCCCATTTTTTATATAACAGAGAATTTTTGCCTATTTATTGTTAGCATCTCTCAATACTGCAAGAACTTTTTTGTTGAAACTTCTCTAGTAATATTTCTAATTATTTGAAAAATATATTCAAAATCAATACAGAGACAATGCTAGTATTTGAAATATCTTACTTCTTAAGGAATGAAGTAAGAGAATAAAAATATCTCTCTCCAGAAATTAATGTTTTGGCCTTGATTTGAAAGCTAAATTCAAAAATACATACACCTGAATAAGATATACAAAAAAGTTATATTTAACTGCATAACGTTTTTGAGATTTAAAAATATCATCTGTGCAATAACAGCTTCATTTTGCTGGTTCAGTTCACTGTGCACACCTATTTGCATATTCCTTCATGTTAAAATTCAAAAAGAGTGACTCTGAATGAATGTTAAATGTGTGCTGTATAGGTTCCATTATTGAGAACATAATTACCATATACAGTGCCTTGCCCAGTTAATAATGCAGGAAAACTAAATGACAGGGCTGCAGTGAGAAGGTGGTCACAGCTTTAATGACTGTATGCAAGAGGTTTCATAAATCTCCACTCAAATAAAAGACTAACTCCTGGAAGAAAATGTCATTAAAGTTGAGAAGTACTAACACAATTGATTATAAATGGATTGAACCAGAATATTCATAAACAATCCCTTTTAGTATTTTTTATCTTGATATTTCAGAGAGATATATATTACATTATATGCTCCGTAACTCAGAAAAGGAAGATGAAGTGCAAACCCAATTTTCATTTCAAATTTAGTATATCTTTCTTCTCTCTCTCTCATTTTATCTTTCTATGCACACACACACGTATATCTATATGTATCTACACATAGATATTTATATCACTACATAACATATATGTGTAGATACATATATGCATTGCTTTGTGATTTTTTCTTTTATATAAGCAGAATGATACTTGAATAAGACTTCCTGTTAAAAAAATTACCATTTTTATTTAGTATAATTTTTAGAATGATGAAAGGCATATGTATAACTCTGCCCCTGAAATGAATATAAGCATTCAAATTCTCAGAAAAATTATGTGCATGAATTTGTAGATGCAGATGTCTGGTAATTAAGGTGCTGTAATTGCCTTACAATTAACTTTCCATTTAATAATAGAGAAGATATAGGCTTTCTATCACAAATAATACAGCCTTTTTTTAAATTGATAATGTGTCTTTAGATTTTCTGAATGGAATACTCTACAAGTCAAGAATTCAGTTCAGAAAACAGCAACCACTCTAGGCATTTTTAAACATGAAGAAATTAAGTGCAGAAAACTGTGCTGACCAGAGCATTGTCGCAGTTAAAAGGCTGAAAGAACAGCTTTGAAGCTGGGTCTACTGGAATAATACCCAGACCTAAAAAGGAAATATGCCAGAAACAAGAGCCCCTGTCTTTGCCAAAACAGACTAACATTCCCGAGGCTGGAAAATGTGCTGTTGGTGCTGCAATACAGGGATAAACCATCAGATCAAGATGCTGTACCTCTTCTGCTTATCAACACCTAGGAAGCTGTGGATTGGACCCTTCAACCCTACTGTAGGGGACCCTTACACTTCTTGAGTATCAATTGCCATTAGCAACCACAGGAAGATGGTTTCTGCTTAACTCTTGCCTTTCAGATTTTGCTGCCTGTCATCCAAAAAGTGGATTAAATTTACATTCAGGAGCTTTGTTAAAAGGGCATCTTGAAAATGTAGTTTTTAGGTTTCAAATCTGTGATAAAGGAAGGTTAGTATAAGATAATGTATTGGGAAGCTAATGTGAGTTACATATAACAAGGATATCCCCACATGGAAATGAAATATGCTTAAAACATGATGAAACAGCACACTATATTAATATTTACTCCATAAAAACAAATACATCTCAAATTCTCAAAGTATCTCTGTTCTGGCAAGCAGAACAATTATTTTGGTAGCGTGTATTTTTAAAAAAAGAAATTGAATGAATTTTGCAAAGATAAGTTAAAATAGGTGACAACCCAAAGATATCAACATACTGTTACAATTTGATCCAAATTCAGTGTGTTTTTATTGAGATCAGTAGTGACTGATAATCATGTGAAAATTAAAAGTTGAGACCACTTGTGATTAAGATCATTTCCCAAATGCTTCACCTCATTAAACTTAGAAGGTAATGACATTCATGGCACTATGGGGTGGGGCATTTTTACTAGATATTTACTACACAATAGCACAATATGCTAATTGAAGGAAAAAATCTAAATCTTTCCCTGGTAATTATTTTATTTCTTTATTAGTGTTCTACTGCTGTTGTAAACACTTTTCAGAAACTTACTGGCTTAAGAAAACAAAAATCTCTTCTTTTAGATTAGTTTTGTTTGTTAGAGGCCCAATATGGTTTCACTGGACCATATGAAGATAAAATGAAGGCAAAATGAATGTAGGGCTGCCTTCCTCTTCTGGGACTCTATGGGAGAATCGGGTTCCTTATGATTTTCAGCTTCTAGAAGCTTCTAGAATTCCTTGATTCCCTTTCTCCTTCTCAAAATGCAACAGTTTTGCATTTTATCCTGCCTTTTTTTTTTTTTCTTAGTTAACAGATCTCCTGTTTCTGTTCTGTCTGCATCTTTCACTTTTAAAGATCCTTGTGATTCCATTGATGTCACTTGGGTAATCCAACACAATGTCCCCATCTAAAGGTCTGTACCCATAATCACATCGGCAACATTCCTTTTGCCATGTAAAGAACCATAATTAGCTTCTGGAAATTAGGACACATTTTTGGGGTCAGTTATTCTGCCTACAATTCTGCTTAGAGTAAGAATAACAAACATTGCCTGAAATTTGTTATGCAGAGAAAAGCTCTTAGTTGTGATCTCTAGTTTATTCTCATATGATTTATGTTATTATTACATATACAATAAAAAGGTTGCATTGTAATATATCCTATAGGATTTTCTGAAAGTCCATATCCTATTTGATTTTTGGACATCAAATATATGCAATTTTATTAAATCTAGTTGAAATACTCAAAAAGAATGTACTTCATTGTAATAACTGCATGTGAAAAACTATATTTTATTTGTAAATGGTTTTATTAGCAAACATAAGCTTGTTCATATGCTAGGAAAATTATTTCATGAAAATTTCTGAACACTTAAATTATGTTTTATCATTCAGATATTCATTGAATCTAATACTTGAATATATTTACTATTTATAAAATAGAATGTCACTGTTACAAAATATTTAGAAATGTGCCTATTACCTGCATCAGCATGGTTGTATCTATATGAGGACATTGATTTAGATAAACTAAAAGTAATCTGAATGTGATTTCAATTTGGAAGAAACAACAAGAGGTATAATGTGAAGCTTAGAGGTTATAGTTCTTGAGGCAGAGAAAGTGCGTACTGTTGACAAAAACATAACATGGGAATGTGAAGGCAGAGATTAAACAGGAACATGACACGAGCTTTGCTTAGTATGTGTAAACTGATAAAATACAGATGTGTGACCCCTCCAAAAAGCAAATTAGGTATGGATGCAAAATATCCATACATAACGTATAATTCTCAAAGGAGGTGGAAATACACATGTGTAATTCACATTTCTGTCAAAACATATTAAGAATAGCACCACTGCTGCTAGTAGAGTTTCCACAGGTCTCACCAGCCTATGGGGCACCATTAACAGTAATAACTTACATTTCTCTGGCCCTTTTCTTCACTGGCTTATGTGGAACATCGTCCTCCCATCTGCTCTCTATTTTTTCTACCTAAATATTGTGAATTTTCTAGACTGTCTCACATGCAGAACAAGTACATAGAGTGACCTCCTTTGCCTGAGACTGCCACTTCTGGTGGGTGCTGTCACTCTGTGTACTCACTGGGAAGTGAGTTCACTGGGAATCGCCCTCTGAAGTCTCTGTGGTCTCCTGGACATGCTGTTTCTTTCACTGAACAGCACCTCATTCATGGTCTCCCAGACAGCAACCCAGGTGCATGAAAAATAGCCATAAGCTCTTCTTAGGTGGAACAAAATAGGACAGTGCTTTATTAATTCTTCAGCATGGGAGTACGTTTAAAAACTATCAAAACTTTGTAATTTGGTGCTGAGATGTAGCATTTTGTTGACACAATTTTCTCTTTTTGCTGACAGTCTTCCCTTTCCCTTGGATTTAGAGGAGAGAGGCTCAAATGACTGATCTATTCCAACATATTTTCTCTACTTTGTGACAACAAAGGCTTTATTATTCAGACAACCTTCTTTTCTGCCTGGGGCCTTCTTCCCTTCCAATGAGTTTTCTTAGGAAAGCCTCAAATCTCTATGCATGTGGGCTTTGCATAGACTACCCCACCAACTCACCAGACACTGCTGAAAAAAAAAAGGCACAGCTAAGACTTAAGCTAAAATCTATGTGCATTCACATGTACCACCTTTAATAGAAGAGCTGTCACAAGGCACTGAAACTTTTAAAAAGCAGAGGAATATTTTTAAAATGGTGAGTAAGCCTCATTGACCTGAACCTGAAAATACAGTAACCAAATATAAAGTTGATCTAGATAGTGCTCAGAAAACATTTAATCCAATCAGATGAAAACATAAATCTCCTTTTCTCTATGTTTGGGAGGAGTTAATACCTATGAAGAGTTTCTGGGATACATTGAGCATAACTGTGTCTGAAAGAGGAAGTAACAATTTCTAAACTTAGCTTTACTTCACCTAAACTAGAGATGTCCTGTTTTGTAATCATCTTGCATTCTACAGGTATCTGTGGACAAATTCCCAGAATGTCTTTGTAGTGAAGGAATTTTGTGGAATACAATTTCTATCTGTGAAGTACTTCTGCAATCATGATTTCCACCTGACAATATTACTAGAAAATGTTCTATTCATTTAAATTGAATACAAATCTCTTATAAATGAATTCAAAAATCAAGATAAAAAATTGGAACTAATATTACCTCTCTATACTTGTAGGAGGAGAATATGTTCTGTAATTAATTGAAACATTGATTAGCTGTTTAATTTTATTTTTTGACATATGAAATTAGGGTGTAGTTTATGACTTAAAATTTGTCACATTTGTGGAGAAATAAAGTTTATCTTTTATATTCCCAAGTTCAACACCATATTATTTATAGTAGAGGAACTTAAAACGATCCTGTTATTTTGTTGCTTTCCCTTTAAATAGATTATTTTTTGCATGTTTACTAATGTGTTTTTTTTTAACATGTTTTATTCACAAGTCAGTCAGGAAACTATTATTCAACCTAAATTATAATTATATTGTTTAAACTATTATTGAAAACTAACAGAATATGTGTTTTACACTCATATTTTATAATACTCTATATTATATAATTCGTTTATTTAAATTATAGTTATGTTATTTAAACTTTGAAAACTAATAGGATATATTTTTCCTACTCATATTTTATATTTTAAAATACTATACATTTTATAACTTATTTAATTATATTCTAAAGCTTTAAAAAATGAATATTTAATTAATATAGATAATGGAATTAAATGAGAATGGAAGAATCTTAAAAGTAAGTCCTGTCATCATCTCTCCATTCTATAACAGATAAATACCTAAGGGTTAGTGAAATCCCTTTGTCACTTTGCCGAATTTCAATATTAAATAATTCTATGTCCAGATGCAGTGGCTCAGGCCTGTAATCCCAACACTTTGGGAGGTCGAGGAGGGTGGGTCACCTGAGGTCAGGAATTGGAGACCAGCTTCGCCAACATGGCGAAACCCCATCTCTATTAAATATGCAAAAAATTAGCCAGATATGGTGGCAGGCACCTGTAATCCCAGCTACTTGAGAGGCTGAGGCAGAAGAATTGCTTGAACCTGGGAGGTGGAGTTTGCAGTGAGCCGAGATCACGCCACTGCACTCCAGCCTGAGTGACAGAGTGAGACTCTCTCAAAAAAATAATAACGATAATTTTATTTTGTATTTGGAGATTTTCTGTAATGAGAAATACGTGTAGCTTAACAAAATTTTCTTCAATATTTTGAAATAGGAGAACACAGAAGAATAAAAGAAACTATGAAACAAATAATTGGAAGGTTAAATATATCGCATACATAAATCTGTTCTGTATGCATTCCATAAGGCATTTTGTGTGTGTGTGTGTGCTTTCAAATTGAAAGTAAATTTATTTGACAAATATTTGAGCACCTACTCTGGGCCATACCCCGCACTGTTGCTGGTGACTTACAGGAGTGAATTCTAGCCAAGGGACTTTATATCTGAAAACTGGATGGTGTCATGGGGAGTGTCTTTTCTTCCCAACTTCTGGAAAATGGGGCAATAAAAACAACAGGAACCAAATTTACTTGCATTCAACTCTCATTTTCTGAGCATCTTTAGGATGAAAAGCATTTATTCAGCACTCTAGGATTAAATACAAGTCAAATAATACATTATCACTTCCCTCACAGATACTACAAACGACTTAGGAAGGCCAACGTTTAGACAGAACATATACATGGCATATGACTTGAGGCCTTCAGCACCAGATTAAGTTGAGCCAAAACTTCTGGGTAAAAGCCATCTGTGGACGCTCTTTGGGCTAATCTTTTGACTTCCTTTTGTTAAGAGTTTTATTTTCTATTTAAAATTGCTCCTCCTTAGGTCTTGATGAGGATTGCATAGGAGAGGGGCCCATGTAAAGGACATGGCCTTTACAAGAAGCATTATCAAGTGGCATGGGTTTGGTTGCAAGAAACAGAAACTGTATATGTAACTGAAAGTCCAGAGTTAAAGAAAAAATCAAAAGCTGTTTGCACAGGACTACAGCACAGTCTTCGCAGTTGTATTCATCCCACCTTCCTCTGTGTGTTACCTTCATCCTCAAGCTAGACATCATGGGATGTCAACTGCTCCTCCCATAAGGTACTTTTTTACCCAATATGATTTATGATCTAATATAACTTGCTACTTCCTTCTCTCATGACTTCAAAAAGTAGAGAGAAATGTTATTTTTATACATTTTTCCATAAATAATATATTATTGTATTCAATACTTATTCAGGAATTAAATCCATGTTCGATGTTAGTTCCCTTTTACTTTAAGCCTCTTTGCATTGTGTTATTATCAGCTCAGTCTTGATCACTGTTAAAGTAGACCTTAATCCAGAGCAGAGCTATGAAAGGTAAGTAGGTAGACAGCCACAAAGTCATTGCAAATGACTAACATCTCCAACAGATTGCTATGAAATTTAGCTAACAAGAAAGTTTGGTGAAATTAAGAAATATAGTACCAGACATATATTTTCATATCTATCTATCTTTAATTAAATCTGTAGTAATTTCTTCTTTGACAGGCATATTTTTAAAAACGAACACAGTTTCAGAAGTCAAACATTTTTATTTTAAGCAAATTAGATGTGGGAGAAAGAATATACCAAAATGAGAACAAAAACAAACAATTCAGCCAATGAACTTGAAATCATCACTGAAATAACTATGTATTCATTTCTGAATGTTGAGACTTTACCTGAGATTTGCTGATAATCTTTCCTTATTGTTCTTTTAATATCTGCCTTCTCGCATCTATTGTTTCTGAAGAGAAGTCAGCTATTAATCTTTCTGAGTTTCACTTTTATGTGAAAAAATCATGAATAAGTCCTTTTACTCTTAATCATTTCAAAATTTTCTCTTTTTCTTTTACATATGATAGTTTTATTTCAGTGTGTCTAGAACAAAATGTTTTGAGTTTTATTAATCGAGGTTTTCAGATGTATATATAATTATCAAATTTGAGATATTTTGGGCTATTATTTTTTAAAATATATTATCTTGTCCATTTTCTCTCTCCTCTCCTTCTGTGGTTCTAATGATAAGAAACTCAGCTTGATGATGTTCCATAAGTCTCTGAATCTCTGTTGCTTTGTTTGCATTCTTTTTTCTTTCTGTTTTTTTTTCATACTGAATAAGTTAATAATCTGTCTTCAAGGTGGCTGATTTTTTGTTTGTTTGTTTGTTTTTTGTTTTGAGACAGACTTTTGCTCTTGTCGCCAGGCTGGAGTGGAGTGGTGCAATCTCCGCTCACTGCAACCTCCGCCTCCTGGGTTCAAGCGATTCTCCTGCCTCAGCCTCCCAAGTAGCTGGGATTACAAACACCTGCCACCACGCCCAGTTAATTTTTGTATTTTTAGTAGAGACGGGTTTCACCATGTTGCCCAGGCTTATCTCGAATTCCTGACCTCAGGTGATCTACCCGCCTCAGGCTCCCACAGTGCTGGGATTACACATGCGAGCCACTGTGTTCGGCCTGCTAATTTTTTCTTTCACCTCAAATCTTCTACAATCCCCTCTAGAGAATTTTTAATTAAAGTTATTATATTTTTTCACACCACCAGAATTGCTATTTGGTTCTTTCCTTTTTATTTTTTTCTTTCTTTTTTTTTTAACTGTCTCTTTTGTTATATTTTCTATTGATGAAGCATTGTTAAACATTCCGCTAATTTTCAAAACATAGTTTATTTTAGTTCTTTGAACATATTTATAAGAAGTGTTTTGAAGTCTCTGTTTACTACATCTAATAACCATGTATTCTCAGAGATTCTTTCAATTTCCTGTGTTTGTGTTTATTGTTGTTGTTTGTTGTTTTTAGAGACAGGGTCTCATTCTATCTCTCAGGCTGGAGTACAGTGGCATGATCATAGCTCACTGTGGCCTTGAACTTCCAGGCTAATGTGATCCTCCTTCCTCAGCCTCCGAAGTAAGCACATGACACCATGTTTGGCTAATTTTTTTTTTTAATTTTTTTGTAGAGACACAGGTCTCACTATGTTGCCCAGGCTGGTCTCGAAATTCATGCCTCAAATGATCCTTCTACTTTGGCCTTCCACAGTGCTGGGATTACAGGTGTGAGCCACCGCCTGGCCTTGATTAACTGTTTTTTGTTTTTGTTTATTCCTGTGTATGGCCCTATTCTCTTATACATGTCTTATTCTTGTTTGCTCTTGATGACAGTGGCAGTTTAGATAACATACTGTAACAACACTAGGTTCTGAATTCTTCTTACATAAGTTGTTATTTATTTTTTATTTTTATTTATTTAATGACTTGCCAGAACCAATTTTGCAGAAAGCGATTTCTTCCACAGTGCATAATCATTAATGACTCTGCTCAGTTTTGTTTAATTATCTTTATTTTTTTCAGACTAGCATTCATGGCTGGCCAGTGGGTCAACATAGCATATTGGCTAGCCAATGATTGGTCAGAGATTTAACCTAAGCACCTAAAGCTAGTAAGGCTTAGAACTGCAGCATGCATTTATAGTGCAAGCAGTTGGTAAGTTGGCCCCAGCTTTTACTTTGTACTTGTGCAGTTTCATGTTCAGCCAGTGGTTAGTATATAGCTGAGACAATTTCTAATCTCTCCTAAATAATGCACAACTGTTTGCATGCATGAATCCTTCCAGATCACCAGTAATATGTGAAAGCTTTATCAACACCCCCTACAACCATTTTGTCCTCTAGATATTCCTGTTAGATTTTTAATTGATCAACCAAACTCAGGCAGCTAGCTGTGATGTTGTCTTTCCACATTTGCAACTGAGATCGTTATTGGTTTCCAAAATAACTCTGGGCATGGGGCTTTTCCTTAGAGCTCAGTCTCTGAGAAGTCAGCCTTCTCTAGTGTATTGAGGCTGCTGGTATTCACAGTTACTTCCATGGAGCTGGTGACAGGGATGAGAAGGGCTCTATATGTATAAATGTCTTACATATCTTTTCCTCTGTACAAGATTTTGTAGTTTTTCTTGAATAAATGGTTTTTAATTTGTTACATACCTCTAATTAATTTCTAGAGTTCCAAGGGGGTGGTTTTTGATTACGTTGTCCAGTTTTCATCATTGCTGTTTGGTGAGAGGATTTGCTTATTCATCATTCTACCATAGGCAAACTACCTATCTATCACAACTTACTTTCAAGTAATAGAAAACTTTATATATATATATATAAAATATATATGATATGATATATATGATATATATCATATATCATATATTATATATTGTTGATATAGCATAATATTAATATATAATATGAATATATCAACATAATATATAATATATGATATATATATGTTGATCATGAAACTGCACTTGCCAGAACCAATATTATATATATATATATAAATATACGCACACACACATATAACACATTTGTTCTTTGTTTACATCTCTTTTAAAAATTGTTTTATATTAGAATATTTTGTAGTTGAATTGTGTGAATTTTACACAACAAGACACTATGATTAACATTGCAAGCACATTTTTCTACTTTATTGATTGCTTGTTATATCTCTCATATATACATGTGCGTGTGTGCATGTGTATGTGTGTGTGTGTGTGTGTATTTGTGGAGAGAGAGAGTGAGATAGGTGTTTTGAACTTTAATAATCAAATATATAGTGACTTTTCAATGGTTATTTAATTTTGTGAAAGGTCTTTCTACATTGCTACCAGCAATCTGTCTAACTCAAAATATCCTATTTTTATCATAACTTTAAAAATATTAAATATATTATCTTTATGGATTATCTTTGGATGTACAATGTGCAGTGGAATAGTATTTTATTATTAAATGCTTATTCAATGGTGTCTCCATCATTTCTTAATAATTTACACATACACTTTGACATAAAGTGACATTGTTTTTGTATAATGAATATATTTAGTAGTGAGATTGTTTTTCTTTTACATTAAAATCACGTAATTTTGTAGTCTTTTAAGATATACTATCACTTTTTGCTATTTATTTTTAAAAATTCTCATTTTAAAGAGATTAGAAAAATATAAAAATATTCAGAAATTTATTTAATAATTTATCAATATCATACTATACTGTAACTTTCTTCAGTGACAATCTGCTTTAATATATTCTTATATCTGTAAATATAAAATGGTATACATTTAATAGTTGCACAGCATTACATTGAAGAATTGGAATTATTCAACTATTTACTTCTGTTAAAAATTTAGGTTTTTTTCAAAGCCTTATTTTTACAAATATCAATTTAATCAATATTGTTTTATTAAAAATGTTATTTGAATATTTGTCTAATTATTGCCTGGTCCATTTAGCTGAATTGTCTCCTTAATTCTAACATGTTTTACCTGATGTGTTAGGCTGTTCTTGCATTGCTATAAGGAAATACCTGAGGCCGGGTAATTTGTAAAGAAAAGAGGTTTAATGGACTCCTGTTTCTGCAGGCTGTACAAGCATGGTGCTGGCATTTGCTTGGCTTCTGGGAAAGCCTCAAGGAGATTTTACTCACGGCAGAAGGCAAAGCAGAAGCAAGCATATCACACTGTAAGAATACCAGCAAGAAAAAGAGGGAGGAGTTGCCACACACTTTTAAACAACCAGTTCTCCAGAGAACTCACTGCCTATTGCAAGGATAGCACCAAGCCCTGAGGGATCCATCCTCATGATCCAAACATCTCCCACTAAGCCCCATCTCCATCATTAGGAATCACATTCCAACATGAGATTTAGAGGGCACAAATATCCAAACTATATCACATGACTTTTGGGAATTTTATTTATTGGAAATAATATCTATAAACATTAATATTGGACTATTTTTCATTCTAATACTTATATTTTATTTCCTATTACAGTGGTATCAAAGTGGCTAAAATGCCCAAAACAATATAGAGTGATAATGGTTAAACAAGTACACTTGTTAAGTGTCTAAGTTAATACAAATAATGAGATGTTATTTGCTTAATTATTAGAGGATTACAGTTTTGTGCTTAAATTTCTGTATATATAATGAACATGTGTTTCTATTCCCAAGTCAAATAACATTTTCATTAAGGATGTTGTGTTTTTTAAAGGTTATTCTCTGTAGTTATAATAACTTCTCTCTCTCTCTCCCTCTCTTTCTTACTCTTAAATATGATGATACAATTTAAATAGTGGAATTATTTATATGCAAACATATTAGGTCACTTTGCACATATCATTCAATTTAAGAGTAAGTTTTGCCTAGGGGAATTTGCTTATGTATGTGTTTTTGTGTACATGCTTCTGTGTGGAATAGTGTTAGCGTGTGAATTATATTTCTGAAGTTTAGTACTACTAACTGCTAAAATGTTAGCTATATAAAATGAGTCTGAATACAATATCAGATGTTTTTTGTACTCTTTAAGAATATTTCTACCTCTTCAAAACTGATTTGTCCTGATATTTTTGGAAGCTTTCCTCTAATTTATTTTCCTATTACTTCCATGAGAGGTTATCTATACTTTCGTGAGTCTATTTTTCTTAGATATACTTATAAAAGCATAAAAGCATGTATTTCGAAATTTTCTAATTTCATCGCATTAAATTGTATCTTATATTCTGTTACCATTTTTAAAAAATCTAACATTTTTTTCTATTTTTTATTGTACTAAATAAATATAACATAAATTTAACATTTTAACCATTTTAAATGTATAATTCAGTAGCATTAAATACATTCATAATATTGTGCAACCATCACCATGCATAGGCATAAAACTTTTCATCTTTTAAAATGTAACTCTATATCTATTAAACAGTAACTCCCCATATCTACCCCTCACCCCTCGGGCCCTTGCAACCATCATTTTTTTTCTGTTTTTATAATTTTGCCTAGTCTAATTACTTCACATGAATGAAATCACACAATAATTGTCTTTTTGTCACTGGCTTATTTCACTTAGCTAAAGGTTCATCCATCTTTTAATAAGCATTAGAATTTCTGTCCTTTAGTAAGGCTCAATAATATTCCATTGTATGTATATACCACTTTTTGCTTATCCATTTTTCACTCAGTGGACATTTAGGTTGCTTCCACATTTTAGCTATTGTGAATAATGCTGTTATCAACATAAATGTACAAATATCTCTTTTAGACACTATATTCAGTTGTTTTGGGAGTATACCCAGTAGTAAAAATGTTAGAGCATATGGTAATTCTATTTTCAATTTCTTCAGTAACTATCATATTGTTTTTCAGAGCAACTGTACCATTTTGCACACCTACGAACAGTTAACAAGAGTTTCTCTTTTTCTACATCCTAATCAAAGTTTGTTCTTTTCCTTTCTTTTTTTTTTTTAATTAGCTAAAAGGGCATGAGGGCATGAGGTTGTATCATGTAGTTTTGATTTGCATTTTCCTAGTGATTAGTGATGTTGAACATGTTTATATGTGCTTTTTGTCTATTTGCTTATCTTCTTTGAAGAAATGTCTATTTAAGTCCTTTGTACATTTTTGAATTAGGTTCTTTGTTTTTTGTTTTTGTTGTTGTTGTTAAATTTTAGAAGTTCTTTATAGAATTTAGGTATAAATCCCTTATCAGATACATAATTCACAAATATTTTCTCCCATTTTGTGGGCTGCGTTTTTACACTGCTGATAGTAACTTTTGATGTATAATTTTTTTTTAATTTTCATGAAGTCCTGTTTGTCTATTTTTTGTTTTCTTACCTGTGCCATGGTGTCATATCTAATAAATTTCTACCAAGTTCAATGTCAAGATTTTGCCCTGTTTCATTCTAAGAGTTTTATAATTTTAGGTCTTATATATAGATCTTTGATCCCTTTTGAGCTAATTTTTGAATATATTAGGGTCCAACTTTATTGTTCAGTATGTGTATATCTAATTTTTTCAGCATCATTTATTGAAAGACTGTCCTTTCCATATTGAATTTCCTTGGAACTTTTAATCAAAAACCATTTGATCATATACATGAGGGTTCCTTTCTGGGCTCTGTATTCTATTCCATTGGTCTATATGTTTGCCTTTATGCCAGTTCTGTACTGACTGTTTTGATTATAGGAGTTTTGTAGTCACTCTTAAAAATCAGCAAATATCTTTCAGTGATATTCTCCTTTACTCAAGATTGTTCTGGCTTTTAAGGGTCCTTTGAGATCATGTACATTTTAAGATGTTTTACTCCTTTTTACAAAAAGAAAAGTCAGTGGAATTTTGATAGGGATTGCATTGAAACTGTAGATGCTTTGGGTAGTATTGATATCTTAACAATATTCCATCTTTGAACACAGGACGCATTACCATTTAATTATGTGTTTTAAATTTATTTCAACAATGTTTTTAGTTTAAATTGTACAATCTTTCACCTCTTGGTTAAGCTAATTTCTAATTTTCATATTCTTTTGATGCCATTATAAATGGAATTATTTAAATAATTTTCTTTTCATATGGATCATTGTAATATAATATATAAAATGTAGCCAGTTTGTGTGTTGTCTCTGTATTATGCTACTTTCCTGAATTTATTTATTATTTCTAAGAGTTTTTATGGAATAATTAGGCTTTCTACACAAAAGATCATGTCAAATGTGAGTAGAGATAATTTTACTTCTTTTTCAATTCAGATACCTTCCATTTATTTATCTTGCTGAAATGCTCTGGCTAGAACTTCTAGCACCAGATTAAATAGAAATGGTGAAAGTAGGCATCTCTACCTTTCCTGATCTTAGAAGGAAAGCTTTCAGTCATTCACTATTGACTCTAAGGTTTGCTTTGAGTTTTTCATATACGGCTCGATTTTTATTATGCTGAGGTATGTTTCTTATATTTCACTCAACTCATTTTTGGAGTATTTTTATAATAAAAGGGTGTTGAATTTGTCAAATGCTTTTTCTCAAACAATTTAGACGATCATGCTGTTTTTTAAAAAGATGTATTGATATAGGGTATTATATTGATTTATTATTTTATGTTGAACCATTATTGCATTCCAAAATCAAATCCCTCTTAAACATGGTGCATAATGTTTTTGATATGCTGCTGAATTCAATTTGCTAGTATTATGCTGAGATTTTTTGCATCAATATTCATAAAGAATATTAGCCTGTAGTTTTTTCTTGCAGGGTCTCTGCATGGCTTTTTTAATCAGAGTAACGCTGGCCTAATAGAGTGAATTAGGAAGTATTCCCTTCTATTCAGTTATTTGGAAAAGTTTGAAAAGCGTTGGTATTAATTCTTCTTTAAATTCTTCATGGAATTCAGTAGTGCAGCCATCAGTTACAGGGCTTCTTGTCGTCAAGAAATTTTTGATTACTGACCTGTCTCCTTACTAGTTATAGGTCTATTTATATTTTAAATTTCTTTATGATTTAGTCTTGGTAGGTTTTTGTGTATCTAGAAATTTGTACACTTCATCTAAGTTATCTAATTTTTTGGATCAGTTCTCTCTTAAAATGCTCTTCAGTTTTTTTGGAATTGGTAGTACTGTTCCCATTTTCATTTCTGACCTCAGTAATCTGAGTAAATTTCTTTCACGTTACTTTTTGTGTATATTCTCTAGATATTTTCTTTCTGTTTACCATGAGATTGCATTTTACATCTTCAAGTTATAACACTATAAATCTACCAGTTGAACTTGAAAACATACAAAACTCTGGTTCTTTACAACTCCATCCCCACATCTTTTGATTGTTGTTGTCACAAAATTAAGTCTTTATACATTATGTTCCCCAAAATATAAACTATTTTTTAAAAAAGCATTAGTCTCTTATATTAAGTAGAAAAGGAAGTGTGGAGTTTACACACTAAAGTTACAATAATACAAGCTTTTATACAAATATTTTTAAAAAAATGTTTTAGTATCTTAAATCATCTAGAAAACAAAAACTTGAGTTGCAAACCATGGTTACAATATTAGCTTTTATAATTTCCCATGTATACCATAATTGAGATATTTATTTACTCATACAACTTTGAATTATTGTCTAGTATTTGTTTATTTTTTTCCTCCAGGGCTCTCTTGAGCATTTCATGTAGGGCAGGCCTGTGGGAAACAAAGTCCTTCAGCTTTTGTTTATCTGGGAAAGTTTCACAGTCTGTGTCTTTTAATTGGGGCATTTAGCCCATTTACATTTAAGGTTAATATTGCTATGTGTGAATTTGATACTGTCACTATGATGCTAGCTGGTTATTTTGCACACCAGTTGATGCAGTGTCTTCATAGCATTACTGATCTTTATATTTTGGTGTGTTTTTGCAGTGGCTGGTACCAGGTTTTCTGTTCCATATTTAGTGTTTCCTTCAGGAGCTCTTGCAAGGCAGGCCTAGTGGTGACAAAATCCCTCATCATTTGCTTGTGTGGAAAGGGTTTTATTTCTCCTTCCCTTGTGAAACTTAGTATGGCTGAATATGAAATTCTGGGCTGAAAATTCTTTTATTCAAGAATGTTGAATATTGACCCTCACTCTCTTCTGGCTTATAGAGTTTCTGCTGAGAGATCTGCTGTTAGTCTGAAGGGCTTCCCTTTGTAGGTGACCTTTCTTTCTGGCTGCCCTTAATATTTTATCCTTAATTTGACCTTGGAGAATCTGATGATTATGTGTCTTGGGGTTGTTCTTCTCGCTGAGTATCTTAGCGATGTTCTCTGTATTTCCTGAATATGAATGTTGGCTTGTCTTGCTAGGTTGGGAAATTTCTCCCGGATAATATGCTGAGGTGTGTTTTCCAACTTGGTTCCATTCTCCCTATCGCTTACATGTACTCCATCACAGGTTCAGTCTTTTTACATAGTCCCACATTTCTCAGACATTTTGTTTGTTCCTTTTCATTCTTTATTCTCTTATCTTGTCTGCATGCCTCATTTCAGCAAGATGGTCTTCAAATTCTGATATCCTTTCTTTCACTTGATCGATTCGGCTATTGATACTTGTGTATGCTTCACAAAGTTCTATTGCTGGGTTTTTCAGCTCCATCAGGTCATTTATGTTCCTCTCTAAACAGGTTATTCTAGTTAGCAGCTCCTGTAACCTTTTATCAAGGTTCTTAGCTTCTTTGCATTGGGTTAGAGAACACGCTCCTTTAGCTCAGTGGAGTTTGTTAATACCCACCTTCCAAAGCCTGCTTCTGTCAATTTGTTCATCTCATCCTCCATTCAGTTTTGTGCCCTTGCTGGAAAGGTAATGTGATCATTTGGAGAAGAAGCATTCTGGCTTTTGGAATTTTCAGTGTTTTTGCATTGGTTTTTCCTCCTCTTCATGGATTTATCTACTGTTGATCTTTGAGGCGGTTGACCTTTGAATGGGGATTTGTGGTGGGGGTCTTTTTTGTTGTTGGTGGTGGTGTTGTTGCTTTCGGTTTGTTAGTTTTTCTTCTAACAGTAAGGCCCCTCTTCTGAAGGTCTGCTGCAGTTTGCTGAGGGTCCACGCCAGACCCTGTTCACCTGGATATCACCAGGTGAACTGCAGAGGCTGCAGAACAGCAAAGATTTCTGCCTGCTCCTTCCCCTAAAACCTTCGTCCCAGAGGGGCACTGGCCTGATGTCAGCTGTATGAGGTGTCTGTGGACCCCTGTTGGGAGGTGTCTCCCAGTCAGGAGGCACCAGGTCAGATACCTGCTTGAGGAGGCAGTCAGTCCCTTAGCAGAGCTGGTGCGCTGCGCTGGGAGAATCCCCCTTGTCAGGATCAGCCACTCTCTTCAGAACTGGCAGGCAGCAAAGATTAAATCCGTTGAACCTGAAACCGCAGCTGTCCCTACCCCCAGGTGCTCTGACCCAGGGAGATGAGTGTTCTGTCTGTAAGCCCCTGACTGGAGCTGCTGGATTTCTGGCAGAGATGCCTTGCCCAATGAGGAAGAATCTAGAGAAGCAGTCTGGCCACAGCCGCTTTGCTGCCCTTTGGTGAATTCTGCCGAATCCAAACCTCTGAGTCTCCTTAGCACTGTCAGGGGAAAATTGCCTACCAAAGCCACAGAAATGGTGGTTGCCCCTTTCTCCACCAAACTCAGTCATCCAAGCCAGACTCCAGACTGCTCTGCTGGCAGTGAGAATTTCAAGCCAGTCATTCTTAGCTTGCTTGGCTTTATGGGAGTGGGACCTGAGGAGTAAGACCGCCCGGCTTCCTGGCTTCAGCCGCCTTTCCAAGGGACAGGATGTTTTTCCTGTCTCACTGGAGTTCCAGACACTGCTGGAGTATATATATATATATATATATATATATATATATATATATATATATATATATGTGTATTTATATATATCTGCAGCTCAGTGCCTGCCCAAAGAGTTGCCCTGTTTTGTGATTGGAACTTGGAGCCCTGGTGGTGTAGGCTCACGAGGTAATCTCCTGATCTGCAAATTGCAAAAAAAATGTGGGAAAAGCATAGTACCCTTCAGAAGTAGCACAGTGCCTCATGGCTTCCCTTGGCTGGGGGAGAGAGATCCCCCTGCTCAGTGCACTTCCCAAGTGAAGTGATGCCCTACCCTGCTTCTGCTCCGTGAGTTGCACCCACTGCCTAAGCGGTCCCAGTGAGATGAACTGAGTACCTCAGTTAGAAATGCAGGAATCACTGGTTTTCTGCATTGATCTTGCTGGGAGCTGCAGACCAGAGCTGTTCGTACTCTGCCATCTTGGCCCCTCCCACCAAATATGTTTTTTACAGGTTTTGTTTTGTTTTTTTCTCATCCTGTGTCTTTTTCTGGGCTTGTGTTTTCACTTTGTAATTTTTTCTGTATATGCAGTTACTTCTAAATGTTATAGCCTTTAATGTCTGACTTCCAAAAGGAAAAAAAATGAAAATTAGTGGAAAAGGGCATGAGTCCCCTCTAAATTCCCTGGTAATTCAGCCAAAGTGGGAGGCCCTGGCAAAAGTGGGGGTAGATGCAACAACACTGATCACTTGCTTCATTTTCTATATCTTTGTGATCAGAAGGGGCAACCTGAAATCAGAGTACAGATCGCTGATTTTTGAAAAGGCTCCTTTTTGGCCACCTGGCTCCTGCATGCTGTGAATCCAAGCCTTTCCCTAGAAGTTTCAAGCCTTCAAAAGACTCCAGAGTTCCAAAGTAGTTATATCAGATTGTGATTCTGTCAATGTCACCATTGTCTATGTGGGGAGAGAGATTCCTTGTGCTCCCTCCTCTGCTATATTCCCATAGCCTTTCTCCAAAAGCTAACATCTTTAAGGAGTATTTCTATCATGTGATATTATGTCATTTATGCTAATTTGTTTGTTTGTTTGTTGTTTGAGACGGAGTTTCACTCTATTGCCCAGGCTGTAGTACAGTGGCGTGTGATCTCCGCTCACTGCAGCCTCCACCCCCGGGTTCAAGTGATTCTCCTTCCTCAGCCTCAGGAGTAGCTGGGATTACAGGTGTGCTCCACCATGTCCGTCTAATTTTTGTATTTTTAGTAGAGACAAGGTTTCACCATGTTGGCCAGGCTGGTTTCCAACTCCTAGCCTTAAGTAATTTGCCCTCTTAGGCCTCCCAATACGCTGGGATTACAAGAGTGAGCCACTGCACCTGGACTAATTTATGCTATGTTTTTACATTTACTTTAATCTTTCCAAATAGATGTACATTTTATTGGCGTTTTTAAAAATAAATGTATAATTTATTTTATGACGTTACTCATTTTATGTCTCTGAAACTATTCACA
The DNA here is from genome assembly GCF_028885655.2 of Pongo abelii. Taxonomy (NCBI): domain Eukaryota; kingdom Metazoa; phylum Chordata; class Mammalia; order Primates; family Hominidae; genus Pongo; species Pongo abelii. Next base: position 57,256,337 of record NC_071988.2, on the reverse strand, counting down.
TTACAAAATATCTTACTTTTCACTCATCAATTTTATTGAGAATTGTGATTATAGTGTCTTTACACTAAAATTTCTCATATTCACACTTTATTTCTCACTGTTTAATATTTATATAGCGTAGCAAAAGCTTAATAAATATTTAAATTATTTTTATGGTTAATAATTGGAAAAACAGGAAGAGTCCAGGAAAAATATATGCTGAAATAGATATCATGTTAGTTAATGTTATATGTCAAATTTACTGGGTTAAGAGAGGCCCAGAAGGCTGGTGTAAAACTATTTCTCAATGTGTCTGTAAGGAGAATTCCAGAGGAGATTAGCATTTTAATCATTAGACTGAGTAAAGAACTAATGTGGGCAGGAATCATCCAATCCATTGAGGGCCTTCCTGGAGTAGAACAACAAACAACAACAACAACAACAACAACAAAACAGAGAAAGAGCCAACAGAGCTCTTGGCTCTTTGTTCTTCGGACTTCAGGATTTACATCAGCGTCCCCTTGGTTCTCAAGCCATCAGCTGGGGTCTTGGAATTATACCATTAGCTACTCTAGTTCACAATCCTTTGGGCTCAGAATAATCACTAGCTTTCCTGGTTCTCCAGTTTTTGGAAAGCATATTGTGGGACTTCTCAGTCTCCATAATCATATGAGCCAATCCACATAATAAATATCCTCTTATATGTTCATATATATCCTATTGGTTTTGTTTCTTTCATAAAACAAATTTGCAACTGGGGAAAAAGTGGTCTGTAAAAACATTTAAATACTGAAAGGTTTATTCTTATTGAATATTGTATTATGTTTTAAGTGTTTATGGTAGAGAAGCATAACTATATTGCTAGTGAAACCCTATTATGAAAGGTAAAAATAAATAAAATTTTAATATTTTGAAATTTGAAAAAAATTATCTTCACTTATTCCTTAATCTATTTCTGTTGATCACTGCTCTAGGCTTTAATTGACGAAATAGGATTTGAGACCCAGATAATTAACTTTGTATTCTGTGTATTCTTGTTCAATATTCTTTTTAGTTTTTGTTTGTAACCATATATATATTTAATAAAGTTCATTTAAACATTTTTTACTCTATTGATGTTTATCATCCTAATTCTTTTCTACTGTTTAATTATTGATTGTAATTACCCCTTGTTTATCAACATTGCTCCTTAAATTTCTTCGGCTTTTCAAAGAATGTTATTCTGTCTGAATTATTTCATTCCAGGAAATATTTCCTCTTGTTTTCATTGAAAGAAACCAATTCTATAGCCAGATGAGGAATTCCAGGGTCATAATTTTTGTCTTTAAAATTGTGTGCCAGCAATGACTTTCAAATATATTTGGCACAGAGAGAATTGATAATAGTCTAATATTTTCCTTAGAGTTCCCCATATATGTGTATAGGTGGATGAGGAGGATCATATTTTATAGATGTACCTTAAATGACATGGGATGAGGGAGATTCTGGGTAGGAAGAAGAGTCTGCAAGCTCTAGCCTAGTTTCATAAAAGCTTACTATAACGTAAATCAGATATCATCCCAGGTAATAAAACACCATACCAAGTTTCCTCATGTGGTAGGCAGAATTTTAAGATTGTTCCCGTAATTTCCAACCCCTGATGTTTAGCCCTTCATTTAATTCAAGCCCTCGACCTTCTTTATTTTTTTACAGTAGAATTTCTTCTATTATGAGTCAGCTTACTAGTGGTGGTATATACTTCTGTCTCTCAGCTTAGGTCTGTGGCAGTTTAAACATATGCATATTATACAAGTTACTCTATTTCTGGCTACCAGAGTTTCCAAAGATTCCCCCAGCATCATCCATTCAGTATTTTGTGGTTCTGTATGTCCTGGGATCAAACACATGAATGCTATTCTTACTCCACTTACAACATTGAAGTTTTGTGGGAGTTGTTGTCTCTAAATTACTGGATAGGAAAGAATAAATGCAAAATTCAACAGGATAAATGTTATTTAATTTTCTAGATGGTGCATCTATTTCTGAAATACAGGTGCATATTTGGGGTAAAATCAAGGTTATTTGCTTTTAGCTAACAATGTTGATTTGCTTTCTATTTATGTCATCTATTATTATACTTTTTATTCCAATTTTTAAATCTTGTGTTCATTTGATAATTTTCTAAATGCTCACAAAATATATGTATAAAATTATCTTATTCATTCATTCGAAAATGATGGTCTCTACAAATGACAAATATTTGGTATTTTGTATAACATCAATGTCTTCATTAAAGCCTTTCTGGCCTGCCATATTTGCAAAGACATTGACCAACATCAGCATCAAGAGCCTCATCTGCAATGTAGCAGCTGGTGGAACTACCCCAGCAGCAGGTGCTACACTGGTAGGAGATACTACCCCTTACTCAGCTACTGCCAAAGCTAGGGAGAAGAAAAGAGAACAAAGAGAGGAATATGAGGAGTCCTACCATAACGTGGGCTTCAGGCTTTTTGACTAAACTTCTGTTGTAACATGTTCAATAACGAGCTGAACTCTATAACAAAATAGAATGAGGTTTGGAAAAGTGGAGGCTGAGTGGAAATATCTAGTTAGAAGTTACACTATGTACACAAAACTTGAGATGTGAGAAGACAAGATTTAGTAATGTTACTACAACTAAAGAACATGTGAGGTAAAGGCAAGAAAGACAGGGTCCAAATGGTAAAACCCAAATAGATTTACATTTGTCTTATGTCAATTGTATATGTGTAAAAATAAGATTTTAGTACCTATAAAGAAGTCATACATATAATTTTTTAATTCCTTACAGTAAACGGTTTTGCAGTTATGTAAATTCCACTAAAATCTCAATTAATGCCCAAGAAAAAAAATTGCATTGCAGACAATTTACAAACTAGCTACTATTACTTACTAGATCAGTCAGTATATATATTTATAGGTATGGTATACGTGATGTATGTGCATAGGTATGTATGCATATGTTTGTGTGCCTATGTATGTGTCTATATGTGTATGTGTCTATATATGTATAAATATAATTTTTAATGGCTTTTTATATCAATGACCTGATACTTTATGCCAGTAATCACGAATAGTCATTATTGGAGAGTAATTCCTAGACCAGCAGGATTAGCAGAGTCTAGAAATTTGTTACCAATGCATATTATCAGCCTGTACTATACACTTCAGACTGCTGAATTAGAAACTGTAGGGATTGATCGGCTGGGTGCAGTGGCTCACACCTGTAATCCCAGCACTTGGGGAGGCCGAGGTGGGTGGATCACAAAGTAAGGAGATAAAGACCATCTTGGTCAACATGGTGAAAATACAAAAATTAGCTGGGTGTGGTGGCATGTGCCTGTTGATCTAGTAATCATCCTTTAATAAACCTTATGTTTGATTATATGCATATAAACTTTTAAGAACCACCGATTTAAAAAAACATCATTTGTAGTGTATTTTTCATATAAGAGAAATATTGATAAGAAACTTTTAGGTGTTTATAAATAAGATATTTTCTCTGACCATTTTGAAGCAAAATCAGGTACTTTAGGGAGATTGTTGCCTTTGCCGTTTCTAGGTGACAGACACTAAGACATGACTGCCTCTGCTTTTTTTATAAAGACTAAAAGCATTCTAAAATGACCAATGGCTTTTTATTTATTTATGTATTAATGCAATCATTAAAAACAGGTTACCATTAATAAATGTAGTATAATTTAAAAATTATAGGAAACAAGTCAGGTAGACAAAGGCAAATGTATTTTGCAACTGATATACTTTTGTTTTCAAAACTAGAGGACTTATTTTCCAAGCACTTATATGAGAAAAATATTGGTGGAAAAACAAAGTTAGTATGAGTAAAATGAAAATCTAGGATCCAGATTCTTACTATATGTGGCATTAATATACTATTTTTTGAAATATACCACATTCCATAATGCTAATATATAAAATAGTACTGTTTAAAGAATACACCACTGGGACTGCCCTGAGTAAGACAGCACACAGCACTGGGTCTCACTCAAGGTCTGTTGTAACCACTCTCTGGCTAGTACCTATGTTCACTCAAGACTCTAGCTCTGTACAATCAGCAGCTGGCAAAGTCAGCCAGGTTTGTGTCATTCCCTTCAGGGTAGAAAGTTCCCCCAGGTCCTGGGCAGGTCCAAAGATGCTTCCTGTGAGCCAGGGATTGGAGTAAAAAACCTTAGAAATATACCTTATGTTCTATTCTACTGCAGCCAAACTGGCACGCAAACCACAATATAAACTCTTTCCAGCTCTTTCCTTCCCTTTCCCCGGGCGGAGGGGCCTCTCGCTGCAGCCACCACCACCACTGGCTCATGAGGGGTTCTGCCAGGCTACTCCTGATGTTCACTTAAAGCCCAAGAGCTCTTCCCTCAGTTCGCAGGGAATGCTGCCAGGCTTGGCACTCACCCTTCAGGGCAGTGGGATCCCCTCTGGCCCAAGGCAGGTCCAGAAATGCTGTCCAAGATCCTTGATCTGGGCTTGGAGATTGCAAGGTCCTGCTTATGGCTCTACCCTTCTGTGGCCAAGCTGGTACCTAACTTGCAAGACGAAGTCCTTTTTAATTTTTTCTCTGCTTTTTCCAAACAGAAGGAATCTTTCACTATAGCCACCACAGCTAGGAACGTGCTAGGTCACACCTGAAGTCAGCAGGTCTCAGAGCCCAAGGCCCATGGCATACTGCCTGTGTATCACTATTGGTTATTCTGGGCCCAAGAGCTCTTTAGTCAGCACATAATGAATGCTTTCGGGACTTGGTTCCTCTCTTCAAGGCAGTAGGTAAACTTTTGGCCAAAGGTGTGTCTAGACATCTTATCCATGAGCTGGGGATTGGAATGGGAGTCTCACAACTCTTATTGGTGGCCTATCCTACTGTGATTGAGCTGGTATTGAAGATACAAGACAAAGTCCTCTTTACTCTTTGCTCTCCCCTCTTTAAGCAGAAGGAAAGAGTTACATTTGTTGCTGCAAGCTGCACTGCCCAGGGTTGAGGAAAGGGTGGTACGAGCACTTCCTTAGCTGCCCCGCCTGGTGTCTCCCTTGGTCACGTGGCACCCTGGTGCATTGGCTCTGAGCCCCGCCCAGCACTGGTAGTTGCCTAGGAATTACAGTCCTTGCGTGTCCGGAATTGGTGGGTTCTTGGTCTCACTGACTTCCAGAATGAAGCCGCGCACCCTCGCGGTGAGTGTTACAGTTCTTAAAGATGGTGTGTCCGGAGTTTGTTCCTTCTGATGTTCGGATGTGTTTCGAGTTTCTTCCTTCTGGGGGGTTCATGGTCTCCCTGGCTTCAGCAGTGAAGCTGCAGACCTTCGCAGTGAGTGTTACAGCTTATAAAGGCAGTGCAGACCCAAAGAACCAACAGCAGCAAGATTTATTGCAAAGAGCAAAAGAACAAACCTTCCACAGTGTGGGAGGAGACCTGGGCAGGTTGCCACTGCTGGCTCTGGCAGCCTGCTTTTATTCCCCTATCTGGCCCCACCCACATCCTGCTGATTGGTCCATTTTACAGAGAGCTGGTTGGTCCATTTTACAGAGAGCTGATTGGTCCGTTTTACAGAGAGCTGATTGGTCCATTTTGACAGGGTGCTGATTGGTGCATTTACAATCCCTGAGCTAGACACAGAATGCTGATTGGTGCATTTATAATCATCTAGCTAGACATAAACGTTCTCCAAGTCCCCACTAGATTAGCTAGACACAGAGCACTGATTGGTGCATTTACAAACTTTGAGCTACACGCAGAGTGCTGACTGGTGCATTTACAATCCCTGAGCTAGACACAAAGTGCTGATTGGTGCATTTACAATCCTCTAACTAGACATAAAAGTTCTCCAAGTCCCCGCCTGACTCAGGAGCCCAGCTGGCTTGCCTAGTGGATCCCGTGCCAGGTCCACGGGCAGAACTGCCTGCCAGTGCCATGCCATGCGCCCACACTCCTCAGCCCTTGGGCGGTCCATGGGATCCGGTGCCACGGAGTAGGGGGCAGTGCCCGTTGGGGAGGCTCAGGCCACACAGGAGCCCATGGGGGGAGGGGAGGGGGGGTCTGGCATGGCGGACTGCAGGTCTGGAGCCCTGCCCCGTGGGGAGGTTGCTAAGGCCCAGTGAGAATTCGAGCGTGGCGCGGGCAGGCCAGCAGTGCTGGGGGACCCACTGCACCCTCTGCAGCTGCTGGCCCAGTTGCTAAGCCCCTCACTGCCCTGGGCCAGTGGCTCCAGCTGGCTGCTCCGAGTGCGGGGCCAGCCAAGCCCGTGCCCACCTGGAACTCGCGCTGGCCTGTGAGCGCTGCACACAACCCCGGTTCCCACCCACGCCTCTCCCTCCACACCTCCCTGCAAGCAGAGGGAGCCGGCTCCTGCCTCGACCAGCCCAGGGAGGGGCTCCCGCAGTGCAGCGGTGGGCTGAAGGGCTTCCCAAGCATGGCTAGAGTGGATGCCGTGGCCTGAGGAGGTGCCGAGAGCAAGCAAGGGCTGCTAGCACGTTGTCACCTCTCACTTGTGTCTTATACTGCCTTTCAAGTGGAGCTAGAACTCTAGGGCACTATGGCCCATGGTGGTAAGGCTTTTCAAGAAACTGAATCCAGTTGCTAGGATGGATGATTCCCCACTAGCTAAGGCTGGTCCAAATGCTCCTTCCATGCATGAGCACTGGCTGAGTTTAGCACATCTTTGCTCTCAGTTGTGACAGGGCAACACCGAGTTCAATGTAAAGTCACTACTGTGCTCTCCCTCCCCCAAATGCACAGACACTTTATGCTACATGGCTGCTGTTGGGGGGTGGAGGAGGAGTGGCATTAGTTATTTAAGACTGTCTTTCCTACCCACTTAGATTACTCTTTCCTCTATATCAACTTGAAACCAGGCACTGTGATGACTCATCTGAATTGGATTCTTGTGGCAGTGCTTTTCTGTATGCAGGTCGTTGTTAAAATTTGGTGTTCCTGCAGGGGAAACAAACAGTGTAGGCTCCTATTCTGCCATCTTGCTCTGCCTTAATTTTTATTTTAGATTCAGAGTGTACATATGCAGTTTCATTGGATGGGCATATTGCCTAATGCCGATATTTGAGTTATGAATAATCCTGTCACCCAGATAGTGAGCATAGTACCCAATATCTGCTAGAAGCTTTATTTTTTTTAGATACGCAGGTTGGTGGCCATTTTTTTGAGAAATTTTATCTTCTGACATTTAGTTCTACCTTTCTATTTGCTGTTGTTGTTTTTAGAAAGAATTTAGCTGATATATTGTCTCTTTTTATGTATTTTGCCTTTTATTCTAGTTTCGTTCAAAATATTCTCTTTGTATTAGAAATTCCGTAGGTTCACCAAAATATCTCTACATGTTAATTTTTTATTTCACTACATCCTGTGTTTTTGTATCTATTAATTTATATCTTTTGTCATATTTTGACAATTCTAGCCATTGTATCATCAAATATTCCCTTTCCTGCATTTTCTTTAGTCAGTCTTTCTTACATTATGATTTGATTTATTTCAGGTATTTTTCTATACTTATTTTTCTTCCCTTTGTGTTTTTAATTTCTAGTACTCTATGATACATTCTAGATAATTTATGTAATTTGGTCTTCTTGTTTACCAATCATCTCTTCAGCTATATCTAGTCTTCTGTTTAGTTCATGCATCTAATTTTATTTTACTCTAGAATTTTTATTTGGCTTTTCTTCAAATCTGGCCAGTCATTTTAAAATAATAAACCTCTATTTTTCAGAAATACAGTTAGTACCACCTCGTATTTATTTAAATATGTCAATATACCTAAAGACTTATTTCATCTTACCATTTTTGGGTTGACAGGTATCAGCCACGGGACATGGGCTGATGCTGCAGTGACTTGGAGGTCCAGTTGAGTTGAAATATTCAAGATAGTTTACTCACATATCTGGCAGTTTATACTCCTTGTTGATTGGAACTAAGCTTGGACCACTGACCAGAGCAACTACATGTGGCCTCTACATATGGCTTGGTGCTGTGCTTTCTAAGCTCATGGGGAGTGTGTTTTACAAGGTCACATTCTTAAAACAAGTATTCTAAGATCTTGAAAGCAATTTTAATTGAAATGTAAATAAAATTTGCCTCTTGCACTCACTGAAATTACAATTCTTGATTCCTTTTATAAATAAAGTGGATGCTTAATAAATTAAGATGAATGAATAAAAACAATTTCAAAACACAAAAAGACAACTATTGAAACTGTGATGTAATTAAACATCTGGATTAAAGGGGAAATTATTGTGAATTTTATTTATATTTTTATAAAGATTATTGGTAGTTCTGATAATGCCTAGCAGATAATTCCTTTTTGATTCGTATAGTCACTGATTGATTAATGCTTTCATAAAAGGTTTTGTTTATTGCCAGATCAAATGTAGCCAGCAATAAGCTTTTCTTTATGATCAGTGTAAATTCGTTTCTGTAAGTCCTTCTTTCTCTTGTTTATATTTGTGAAGGAATTCTGGAGTGCTTATTAACAAAAAACACTAATTTTCTCAATTGAAGTTCTATTACTATAAGACCATCAACATCTACATTGTAAATTTTGGGAGGATAAAAGAGAAAGTTTGCTTTATATTTGATCTAATTTTAAGGAAAAATATGGGCATTTTGATTATTTAAATAACAAAGTTTTATGAAAATCAAATATACGACAGGGACTGTGATAGTCATTGGGCATACCCAAGTAAACAAGACCAGTTAAATCCTTCCTCTTAATGGAGTTTTATTTTAGAGAGTGAAACAAATACAAACTTAAATTGAGAAGAATAGATAAAATTTAAGACTGTGATGTGTTAGGAAGAAGCAGGATGATGAATGGATAGGTATCTCTCTATCCTTTACCTATCTATCTAATCTACCTGTAACATACTAGGAATAGTCTATTTAAATGGGTGAAATTTAAGGATAAAGGCTAAAAATAATATTGAATGAGCTGAGTCAGGTGAAGAACTAGGAAAGACTATATCAGGCAGAAGAAAATATGCTTATGATAGAAACTGTTAGGTGAGGATTAAAATAAATAAATTACAGCTCAAATATTGTGCATCTTTAAATCTACCATGTCCACAATATTTATTTGAAGGCAGAGAATTATCTTACTAAAAAATTGAAAAATTGTAGTAGAAAATAATTGAAAATCTAAATATTAAATTACATATTCACTGAGATTTTTTTAAATTGTTATTTTGCATTTAATTTTTTTTCTGTAATTTCTAACTTTTTTTTTTTTAGATGGAGTCTCACTATGTTACCCAGGCTGGATTGTAGTGGCACAATCTCAGCTTACTACAACCTCTGCCTCCCAGGTTCAAGCTATTCTCCTGCTTCTGACTCCCAAGTGGCTGGGACTGCAAGCGCACGCCACCATGCCCAGCTAATTTTTGTATTTTTAGTAGACACGGGGTTTCACTGTGTTGGCCAGACTGGCCTCAAATTCTTTTTCTCAGGTGATCTGCCTGCCTCGGCCTTCCAAAGTGAATTTCTAACTTTCAAATGACATTAGTTTCATGGCTAGAATTCTTTGTCCTGACAGTTTTTATAATAGTAATTAGCAAATTTATTGCAAAATAAGAAAATGATTATTAGCACAAATAAGTTCGGAAAAGGATAATTATGTAAAGCCCTATGATTTTTTTTTCTTAATAGAAACATGCTCAGAATTGTAATTTCACATTTTATTTAAATGATTTAGCACTCATTTAGTAGAGTAATATTGACCTTAAATTTTTAAATTCTTATAGAATTTTTGATCATCTTTGTGTAATACATAGTTACAGTAATGACTTCCAAAGTGACATTCACTCAAAAGTATAATGAATTCCAACTTTTTTAAACCACTTAAATGTTCTTATGAATCATCATAGTGTATGGACTTTACAACTAGAGATTTGATGTACAATTTAATTATGCCATGTATTAGCCAAATGTCTCAAATATTGTACATACATATATAATCTTAAATCTCTTCTGCATGCTCACTCCTGCTTTCTATTAAGAAGCAAAGTTAAAACATACAAATTAAAAAAGAGAAAATCTATTAGACTTGTCAAAAAAAACCCACAAATATTGACTATTTAGCTATTGAGGAATTGTAATGTAGTTTCCCACAGAACAGTGATCGAGTGGGGCCTTCACAATTATATTAAAAAAGGCTCACATTTTTTGATAGACAACTGGTTGGATTTAATATGTAATATTATTGACTGGTCAAGTTTAATATATAATACACAAAGTTATAGGGGTATTCCCCTTAATGTAATGATATAATTTCCAAATTCCCACTGGTAATTTTGATAAAACAGTATTTTCTTTATACAGAAATTGTTTGGCAGAAAAAAATTTGGATTTTCATTTTTATAACAATGCCATCAAGAAATAAAGAAACACATAAAAGTAAGAAAAATCCAAACTAGAAATAGACTAAAGTTTTGTTACCAGCTGAGTCATTAAGATCTTTTAGGCTCCAAATAACTTATTCAGAAGCCAATAAATCATGAAATATATAAGCAAGGGTTTCGGAAGAAACAAGTTATTTAGATAGGTAAAAAATACTATGAGTAGCAAATATTTTTCCAAATCTAATGTTTTGATATTATAAACTTTGTAAATGAAATTTTATATTTTAATAAATTTTTATATAAAATTTGTAAAAATTTATATTTTTATTATTTTCTATCAAGGACTTACATTTTTAAATAAAAACAAGCTATAATTATCTTGAAGTTATAAATAGTCATAAAGCTAATTTTTGAATTAATTTTATATTTGAAATTATATTAGTTAAACAATTTTTATTTCAATTATAAAACAGTAACTTTCTTCATTAGAAAGCTAGGTCTTTTAGTATAATAAGAATCAAGCTCGGTCCTAACAATTAAGGTACACTTGCACCTTATTTACCCACCAAAATATAAAACTAGACTAACATACATAGCTGAAATGTTTCTAATACAAATGATGGTGTGTCTTAAAGTGGCATGTTAATGCGATTCTAAGCTTTTATACTTTATTTCTTCGTGGCTGCCAAGAGCAATATGATCTAGCACTATCAATGTAACCATTGTGACCAATAATGTTTGTTTCTTTATTTCAAACTCTGACATTAATAAAAAGATTTTAAACATTTTAAACTTTAATTATTTTTAGGTAGATGGAACAAAATTAAGTTTTTCCTTAATACTTCTTCTTCATTTTTTATGATTGTATTACCTGGCTTTGAAATCTATTATTTTCTTCTGAAAGAAAATTATCCATCTATTGTACTATTCTTTTTTCAGGCACTTTTTTCTTCTGTGAATTAGAACAAATTATAAAATGATTGTAACTAGACGATAAACTTGTTCATAATCTTACTGTTGCCCCTAAGAGCTAAGCTACACTGCTGTAAGATAACACCAGGAAGTCTTACTATAAGCTATGTTGGGTAAACTGATTCACAAAGTTTTTGAATGATCTTACAAAAATCTTATTGAATTCTATATACTCGATTTGTATGTTCCATTTCTGGACATTATTTGCACGAAGATGAGGGAGTGACTTCACTTCAGCACTTCCTTGTGCACCTGTAGATGTGTTTCCCTTTGGGAATATTGTTACTAAGACTTTAGGAAGCCATTCAAATAATCAACCATAAATGATATAATGCAGACAGATAAAAGCTCATGTGTCTCCTTTAAGAAGTTACGAGTTCATGAAAGCATAATAGTAATGCTTAGATAATTCTTAGGCAAATGTAAGCAGAGTAAGAAATAAAATCATCAATTACTCTCCGAATCCAACACAGCCATTATTCTAGAACAAATGCATTTATTTTTTTAATCCATAAAGATATTTAAAATGATTCATGTAATTTAGTTGTTCTGAAAACAAAACAAACAACAGTAACAAAACTTAGGTGTTTGAACTGAATGAAAAACAGTAGAAGAGAATTTACCAGTCCCAATTCTGGCTGATTGTGTTTGTCAGGATTCTCCAGAGACACAAAACAAATGGGACATATATATCAAGAGGGAGCTACAAAAATTTATTTTAAAGAATTGGTTCACAAAATTGTGGAAGATGGCAGGTCCAGAATGTTCAGAGAAGGTTGGCAGTTTGTAAATTTTGGAAGGGGTTGATGTAGTCTTGAATCCAAAGGAGGTCTGGAACAGAATTACTTTTTCTTTGGGGGACCTCATTCTTTGACCTTAACGTCTTCCCTTGATGGGAGGAGGCTCACATACATTATAATGGGTAATCTGCTTTACTCAAAGTCTACTTATTAAATTGTTAATCACATGGAAATAATATTTTCACAGCAACGTCTAGACTGCTGTTTTGATCATACACTGGGTGCCATAGCCTAGGCAAGTTGAAACATAAATGAGCCATCACTGTGGTTTATGAAACTGTAAACAAAATATTTCAGGGAATATGTGCAAGGCCAATCATTGTATCATTGTAAGAATGCTCAAATGACACTATCTCAAATATCTATCAATCAAGATATTTGTTGACTATTAAAATACACTAAACCAATAAAAGACCATACATACATAAAAAGAAGAACGAAGCTAGCTAAATACAGATATGGAAAGATCTCTGAAATATGCTGTCCTATGAAAATGAAGAATAGAACAATATGTTTAACATGGTAAATTTTGTTTAAAAGGAAGGGGTAAAAGTACATATTCAAATGTGCTGGTATGTGTAGAAAAATCTAAGGAAAGATGCAATCAAAATATGAAAATATTTTACTGTGTTCTGAGGGGATGTGTATGTGGACTCTAAGCAGATAGCAAAGAGGATCAGATATTGATTGGACAGTACACGGAGGATAAAATATATGAATACAGGATGGAGAGAAGTTAATAAATAGAGGATAATGTGCAAATTGAAGTTATAAGTGATATAATTATATCATGTGATTGTTTACTTTTTGAAGAGAATTGTAGTTACGAAAATAACAGAAAATATTTCTTTAAAGAAACTCCTAAGGCTTTTAATTTCTTCTAACATGCATTCAATTTCACTTTATGTGTTTTGAAATAATAAGTAATTCAAGTAACATGAATGTCTGACTTCAGACATAAAATTTGAAATGATGTAAAAATACCAGTAATAATGCTTTATTGGTTCTCACGTCTTTATACATTTTAAGTATTCTTTAAGGAGTAAACACTATAGTTTTACAAACCACCAAAGTCTTTACGATTTTAGAGAAACTATTTTTCATTTTTCTTCTTTAAGATTACACACACACACACACACACACACACACACACACACACACACAGATTTAAATGATAGTCAAGCCTTAGGTACATCAGCTTGGTTCATATGTTCAGAGCTTGCTTTCATCCCAGTGTAACAGAATATGTAAAAGGATAAAAGGTTGGTTTATAGGAAAACTTTAAATTATAGCCACCTATTGAAAGTTCTAGAAACTTCTAGTCACCATTTACGTGAAAAATCTTGCTTTCTTACCTTACAATTTGTTTTGTGGAGAAATAAATGTTATCATGTCTTTTATGCTTTGATAAGTCCTTGATAAGTTATCAAGTCATTTTGAAACAGAACACATTTAGATATTTAGTAAAATACTTTTTAGTGGATATATGTATTTTTATGTGTGTATGTGTGGATAAATATACATGTATAAATACAGAAGAAAAAGGGCCTCAAATAATAGATCTGAAAAAAATAAAACTTTCAATTACAGTTTTAATATGCTTAACGTTAACCTTTGTCAACAAAATGGCTTGGTAACAATGTTAAAGAATTTTACCATTACTACCATACATCAAAATAGGCAAATAGGCAAGAATATATCAAAATAGTTGCAATGTTTGGAAGACAAATTTTGAACCAGTGCTTTGTCACCATGACAGAATTTATAAATTATTACAGTTTTAGGGATAACTAGAAGGGGTCCACACAATAAGAAAGATGTTAGGATATCATCTTATGAATCTGGGGTTCCATCCTAGAAACAAATGGAATGGATGATAGTAGGAGTCATGTGCAGAACCTCTAGAATCATAGCTTCAGAGGCCTGCAATATTATATTATCACATGAGACAATAGAAAATAATGTCTCAGGATAGTATTATTATCATGAACTATAACAGCTATCATTTCTATTCTTTATCTCTAACACGCAGACAAATAAGTGAAAACTGTATTGGTTAATGTTGTAAAAGTATTTTTTCCTTGACAACTGGTAATTTTGAAATAACTGTGCATAAGCAGTACAGCTGAATAAACCAGAACTTGAAAATTCAGAATTTTTAGTAACTTGATCTTGTTAATTAGGCCTTAGTTTTTAATGATTTCTAAAAACTATTTTATCAAACAACTAAGAAATATTAAAATGATTATTAAAATTATGCTTCCCTGTAAACTAATTCATACTTTTGTGAAACGAAAGTTTCTTGACTGGCCTTTCAAATACTCAAGTGGGGCTTGGGGCACAACCATTAATAATAATAATATAACTATAATAACAACAATAATAATCTCTTATTTAGAATAGATGAAATGCCATGCACGTTGGTGAAATATGGAAATTTCGAAGTATTTTAACAGCCATTATCTGCACATAAGTAATCACTGTATGAATTATAAAACTTACCCATATTTGTTATTGCACAATTTGTAACAATTGATAATCTTGCTCCTAAACATCTCAGATTTAACACAAGTTAAATTCCCACAAAAACATACATAATAGTCTTCCCATTATTAGGTGGCTTAAACTTATGTTTTCTTACATCCTTCAGGAAATTACTCATATTTTACAAATAACAAAACAGAAATAAATTTTTTATAGTATGGTTCCTCAACTTTGGCTTTATTGACATTTTAGACTGTATAACTCTTGGTGTGAGGGCTGAACAGTGTATTACAGGATGTTTAGTAGGATCTGTTGCCTCTACCCACCAATAACATCATCCCCAAGTTGGGACAACCAAAAATGTTTCTAGACATTAACAAATGTTACCTGAGGGTAAAATCACTCCCAATTAGAACCACTGTTTAGAGTCATAAATCCACTTTAAAGAAAGTGTGAGCACTCTCATGATGTTTATTAAAGTAATAATTAGAAATTTAAGAAGAGACATATTCTTATGTATAATATGTGTTATATGGATACAAAAACTATTCTCTCATAAAATAGTTTGTAAGGATGAGTAAGATATGAACAAGACTATCAAATATTGGGATTAATTTCACATGGAACACTATAACCTTACATCTCTTTCAAGTGAAAATAGAATAATTATCTACTTAGCTCATATACTTATCCATAAAATTAGCATCTGCACATATCAAATAACTGAAATCATACATGATATATACTATAATGTGACAAATGTAGGCACCAAAATAAATAGTGATGGTAGTATATAATCATACAGAGAATAAAATAAGAGTCAAAATTATATATCAAATATATGAATGAAGTGGGACGAAAGTTCTTCTTACAGGTGAATGCCAATTTATATTACATTGAAGATAGCAAATTATCAATAGATTCTAAAACTAGTATAATAATATTTGATGACAAGATACCAAAACTATGTAGTTTCAAACTGTATTCCCACATAGTATTTATTAATTGTAATGAGAAAAATAATTTTACAGTGGAAAGTCTTAGCATATGCTACTTTATGTAAGTGATCACTTGATACCGCCAATATTAGGATATCACCGCCATGTACACACTGATAGGATGCACTGAGAAGTATACAACATCACTTGGGTAGTATTCCTGTCAAAAATGTAAAACCTAAATCTAACCATGAAGAAACATCAGACAAAACCAAAGTGAGGAACATTCTACAAAACCACCAGTCTGCAGTCTTTGTAAAATGACTGGAACGTGGTGTTTAACATCCTTGAAAGTAAAATGTTCCAGAGTAAAAGAGACTAAAGACAAATAATCACTAAATGCAATATGTCACTGTGGAATGAATTCAGGACAAGGATAAGAAAAAAAGTCTGCAAAAGACATTATTATTAAGAAAATTGATCACTGATAATACATTTGAATATGGACTGTTGATTATATAACAGTATCTTAAAAATGTTAAATTTTCTAATTTGAGTATTTTAGTGTGGTTATGTAAGAAAATGCATTTTTTCTTAGGAAATGCACACTGATGTTTTTAGTGGTCAAGAAAAACAGTATCTCCAACTTACTCAAATAGCTTATAATTTGTTTTTTTATGTTAAAACAATAACAAAAAGTTATAAAATAATATGAGAATTACAAAATATAAATTATTGAATTAACTTCAATTTTTAAAAATTAAATATTTACATTTAAAATCCAGAATAAAATTGCTCTTAGTGAAGTTTTATAGGAACAATAAAAATACATTGACAGTGGTTTCTACTGACAAGGGTGTTAACTCTTCATAAGCTATTTGGTAATCTCTAATGAGTTCAAGTTATATGAGTCAAAGTTTCTGTCATTTGAATCTGTATGTTAATCCAGAAAAAGTTGTTATTGAAGCTGATAAAAGTAGACTCTGTCATTTGTAATGTTTTTTTCTATTTAACTGTTTAGAGCAATGATGATTAATTTTTAATTCAGTGTAGGTTTTCTATTTTTAGGTGTTTTCATACTATGCTGCATTTTATCAGATAACTGATTTTGAGTACTCCTTGTCTGTTTCATTGACCTAGTGATAGTTCCTGAATCTTATGGATGCAGTGAATAGCCAGAAACACAACCTAGCACATAATAAGTTATTACCAACTGTTATTATATAGAAGTAGTATATGTGGTTTTCCGAACTGAAGTCAGGCTGCCTCAAGTTCAGCTTTGTAACGTCTTAGTGAATGGCTTACTCTCTTTCCATCAATTTCCCCATGTCTAACGTACAAATAGTAATACTATCTACCTCTTGGGGTTATTATGTGAATAAAATCATTAAATATTTATAAAATATTTAGAACATCACATAGAAAATGGTATAAAGTCATTACATTAAATAATAATGATGATAATATTTCATCAATCACAGGCTAATATATGTTGCATTTGTGTTTCTTCACTTTCCTTTGGCCAGCTCAGCTAATTGTAGCAACAGTATCTCAGCAGAAGCCATATTACTTTAGAGTAATCTATTTGAGTATAGGCCTTTTAACTTTACATAAAACACTTGTATAGTCCCTTAGGGATATTAGACATCTGTACTGCAATAGTTTTCACCACCTGAAAAAAGAGAACTGCTTTATTTGGTTCCTTTTGCTAGAGAGTTTCTTATTTTTAATAGCTCTTTGCAACTGCTAATATATTATTTTGCTGAAGAACTCCTATACTCAACTTATGATGAGTGTAAATTTCACCCAATGTATTTAAATTTTTGTTTTAATAGCTATCTCAATGTTATGCAATTAATTCAATGTCTGTAAAATGTATGCAAACAATCAAAGAATGAAAGAAAATCAACAAACTTAATAGGTGTTGTAATAGGAAGCGCTTTTTTTTTTTTTTTTTTTTGAGACAGAGTCTCGCTCTTTCGCCCAGGCTGGAGTGCAGTGGCTCACTGCTATCTTGGCTCACTGCAATCTCCGCCTCCCGGGTTCACGCCATTCTCCTGCCTCAGCCTCCCAAGTAGTTGGGACTATAGGCGCCCGCCACGGCGGCCGGCTAATTTTTTGTATTTTTAGTAGAGACGGGGTTTCACCGTGTTAGCCAGGATGGTCTCGATCTCCTGACCTCGTGATCCGCCCGCCTCGGCCACCCAAGGTGCTGGGATTGCAGGCGTAAGCCACCGCGCCTGGCCAGGCAGCTCTTAAAGATAGTCCTTAGTGATGTCTACCTTTTGATATTCACACCCTTATATAATTCCCTCTCCATGAGTGTGAGCCAAACAGTTACTTCTAACCAGTAGAATACCGCAGTGGTGAGAGAAGATACAACTTTCACTGCTGGGTGAGGAAAGGTCGTGGCTTTTATATCTTGTTAGCAGACCTGCTCCATTTCTTTCTTGGCTTGCCTGCTTTCATGAAACAAGCTGCCATGCTGGAGGGGCCCACTCAGCAAAAAACTAAGGACAAACGTGGCCCAACACACCACTAGGAACTGGTTTTTCTAGTAACTTTGTCCAATTAAGCATTGAGATGACTATGGCCCAGCCAATCCCTTGATTGCAGCTCGTGAGACACGCTGCAATAGAGAACCCTGTAAAGCCGTGCCAAGATATCTCATCCCAGAATGTGAAATAATACACGCATGTTTTATTGCGCCTTTAAATTTGGGGGTAATTTGTTATGTGGAAATAATGAATGCAGTATTTTAATCATAAAACATGCAAAGGGCCATATTTGAATGCATTTGGCTATTATAGGATAAAATTTCTTCAACAGATAAATATGTATATTGTCTTCTTTCCCTTAAGAATAATTATTTCCTGAAAACAGATTTACTCAGTAGAACACAAAAACTCCAAGGTAATTTCAAATCAGTTTGACAACTATTTTATTAATTCCCTCTCACATAGTTCAGAATCAAAAAACGAAATTTTAGTTTAAAACCAACATTTTTATAATCTATACAATCAAAGCTTTTGCTGCAGAACTCAATTAGTTATTAATGGGAGTCTGTATTTTTCAGGAAAATAAACAGAGTTTTCCAAACCTACAAGCTTAACATCTAGAATATGTAGCTTGGCCTTTTTCAAGATATAAGAACCGTTTGGAGCTGAGTCAGTTCTGAACCTGAAACTGCCCTTGGATTTTGGGGGACCACAGTACTAGTGGATTTGTAGCTTTGAGACAATCCAAGGTTACAGGATATTGGATGAGTTCTTGTTACAGAAAGGGCTACGTTGCTTGTGACTTATGTTTACACTGCTCACATTCATATGGGGTGTTAACAAAATTATTCCAAGGAGGAAAGTTTAAATATGTGGATATCTGATTTCTAATTTTTTAAAATTTCTCTTACATGTTTTTCACTATTGTTTCCCTTATATTATTGCCACTGTGAAGGACAATTCATCTCACAAAGCTTTTAGTTCACATCTTAATGAATCGATTTTATGCCTTATATACTTCCTGCAAGATAGCTGAATCCACCTCATGACTAAATATGCTTAACTCATGCATTATTCTAAAAAAAATTTTTTTCTGGATGTTGAAACTGTTATATTCATTTTAATATAAAAATAAATTTGCCCTAATGATTTTTAGATAGGAATTTTAAGTTAGATGTACAGATTAAATTGTATTATGTCATTGTTGCTATATTTCAAAGTGAGTCTCAGAGTGATTCTATATTTTGAAATTTCTCCCTTAAAGATATTAATATAAGGATAATCTAAGCTATAAGTACATTTAAATAAATTTAGAACGTTAGTTATATTTTAATATAAATTCTGACATTTTATTCTGAGCTCTACACTTGCTTGGCTGTAACATATAATTATTGTGTGTACGTTTGTGTGTGTGCATGTGTGTGTGTGTTTAATGTGGCTTACTTTGGTTCTTTTGTTAGTTTCCTGGTGTACATTTGTATGCAATAGACACTTGGAGCAGCCATTATTCTCAAATGTGGTAGCAAGACCTTAATTGAATACATAATGGTCTTAATTGTTACTGTATATAACCTTTGTCTTAACCTCCTCGGGCTTCCATAACAAAATACCATACGCTAGTGGCTAAAGCAACAGATATTTATTTTCTCAAAGTTCTGGAGTCTGGAAGTTCAAGATCAGAGTTTCAGCATGTACATTTATAAATAAATGCTTTGTGGAAAACATAAAACAGTTACATACTTTCGATCAAGATTTAGGTGGGCTCTGCAAAACTCTTAATATTTCTCTGAAATCTTCACTATAATTTAGCTTACTGACCTCTTTAAGTATACTATTCTAAGAAAGGTGCTACTGAAACTTTCCTAGACAAATGAAGTAAATGAGCTATAAACAAAGACCGCTCTGCCCTAACTCAAATCGGCTTTCTACAAGAATATGGTTGTTTCAGAGAGCAATTGCTTACAGTTTATAGGGATAATGATAAATTTCTCAGTAACAGAAAAGAACCAGCCTGCTTTTCATTCCACGATAACAGCATCTGAAGCTATTATCTTTAAGTAATACAATATTTAGAAACAATTAATGGTGATTTTTTTAAAACAGCCCCCAAATTTTCCTATAAATAAGGAAATTCTCATTTTGGGATTTAAAAAATCCCCATCTAATTTCAGAGTACTTATTCAAGTGTGAATAATTATTGCCTAGATTTAACTTATTTTAAAGATTCTAAAGAGTAAGCAAGGTCTCAAGGGAGAAGAGGTAGGCTAGTAAGTTATAAAAAAATCAGGGTGTCATAAAACATACCTAGGAATACAGGACTACATTTTCATATAAAATTATTCATATTTAAACTTTATGGTTAAGAAGAGAGGCCTGGCACGGTGGCTCACGCCTGTAATCCCAGCACTTTGGGAGGCCGAGGCGGGCAGATCATGAGGTCAAGAGATCAAGACCATCCTGGCTAACACGGTGAAACCCCATCTCTACTAGAAATATAAAAAATTAGCAGAGTGTGGTGGCGGGCACCTGTAGTCCCAGCTACTAGGGAGGCTGAGGCAGGAGAATGGCGTGAACCCGGGAGGCAGAGCTTGCAGTGAGCCAAGATTGCGCCACTGCACTCCAACCTGGGCGACAAAGCAAGACTCTGTCTCAAAAAAAAAAAAAAAAGACAAAGAACGGGAAAGATCTCCTGTATGCTAAACATGTGAGAACACATGTTAATATAAACCAGATAGAAAGTGAAGAAAGCAACTCAAATTCTATCATTTTGATATTTTCTAAATATTTTCTCATATTTTAGCTTACATATTCTATTTTAATGTTTCTTTTGTAATCCCAAGTAGTAATCTCTATATTTATAAGCTCTGAAATCCTTTTTAAAAAATATGCTGAATATATAATATATGTGTATGCATATTTATTCTTTGTAAATTGTTTGGCAATGGCTTCCTCTGTGTCTGTGCCTTTTTATGTATTCATTTTTATGTAAATATGCATGTAAATAGTGTAACTGTTGGTTTTAACCGTACTAAATATAAATATGTAAAATTGCTTTTATTATAAAAATAAATTTTCAACTAATATTATTATACACAAATATATTACTAACTCTGTCACATATATCTAGTAATTTATGAGAATAAGAAATAGAAAAACATACTTACCTCTTTCACTGTATATGTTTATGCATCTACATGTTTGTGTGTTTATGCACATGCATTTTTTATATTTACTTATTTTTGTATAAATGCTCTTGGTTTATTTCAATTTTTACTTAATCAAAAATATGATAAGGGCAGAATGATGAAGGAATATTAATAAACATTTAAGATTTGCTTTCATTCTAAAATATGAAGGTGATAGAAAAATTAGATTATATTCTAATTAAAAATGGCATCCCCAGATAGTATATATGCTTTCAAATTATGTATCCTACATGATATAGTTTGGAAGGAATAGAAAATATACCACCGTGGTATATTGACTATTTGGAATTAAAGGCATGTGAAAAACAACAGGTACAAGAAAAGCACTCTGACCTTAATCCTGTTTCTTAAAAGCAGAAGATGAAATTCCCATGTGAAAGACATACCATTCTAATAATCAAGGGCAGGAAGTCAAGACAGGGAGAATTCTGTGCAGATCTTGTTAAAATAACCCTTATCTTTTAAGCCTCCTTACAAAATGTAGTTGTTTTTTCACAACTTATTATTCATTGTCCAATTCTGTATGTGACACTAACTGTTCTTTGGGTTTTTGTTTCTTTATGAGGGCTCCCATGCCACATAAAACTTGTATTAAATAAATTTGTATGCTTTTCTCCTATTAATTTCTTTTATGTCAATTTAATTATTGGGCCCAGCTGATACCCTAAGACTAGAAAGGTAGAGTATAGCCACCCTTATGGTTTGATATAGATCAAATAAAACTTTCAAAAAATTAATATTTCATATTTGATTTTGATAAAATTTCCTAAATTATATACATCAAAAAGTCTTTATAAAAACTGTCATTATTTTAGTTATTATTAGTGTGGTTTTTAACACATAACTCCAATTTTTTGCAATTTTTTTCTCATTTTATTTTTACACTTAGTGTTAAGGAAAAGTTGTTAAATGTAATTTTTTTTTATACGTGAAAGGTAGATGTCCAGTAATTTTACTAAATACCTATAAGATTAGTTACAAAATAATACTCAATTAGTAACTCCAAATTGCAGACAGAAGTAAATGAATGGAAGCAACTAATTGTCTATAGCATGACATGAACCAATAAAACATGAAAATCCAGTACAAATGTTTGTTTTCTGTTAGTGTTAAATATGCATTGGTTGCTTTACAAGAGAGTATCACCATTAAAATAAAGCAACATTTATATGAAAATATTCTGTATATTGAGGCACTATGGTTAATACTTCAGTGAAAGAATCACTGTCTACTCAGCCTATAAGGGCTATTACCTTCCAAGTTTCAAAGAATTAATACTATCCTTAAATTCAACAGCAGTAAGTGTTTCAGCATCATCAAATTTATCAAAGGATAGTCTGACATTAAATGATTGTTTTGTTGTTCTTTTGCTATTATTTATTTTGTTATTGAACTACAGAGTCAACATATTTCATCTGAATTATTACAATAGAGTGTAAATCCGTTTACAGTGATTGAGCAATCAATAACTTTCAACTGATGTAATACTCTAAAATATTTTTGCATATTATGTTTTTCTAAAGGTATACACACTTTTTTGAATTTCTATTGGCATTAGAGACAGATGAAATCATCATGAAAAAATAAAAAAAAATTACAACCATTCTTATTTTGTTTCAAAATTTCAATGCCAAATTTCACCTTTAAAGGATAACTTGCAGTCCCATACTCTACATACTTGTGCTTTGTGGAAGTAGTTTGCAAAACATGCCCTGGCTCCAAAGAGTTAGCATCCTCAGTGTCCACCATGGGAGAAACAGTGTAGGGGATGGACTCGTGAGATGCTGTTACATCATGCCATCTCTCTTTAATGTGAGCATGTATGTTAAATCTTGGATTTTTCTAGTAACCATTTTTTAAACAATGGGTTTCTCTGATTCAAACATTTTAAAAGATTTGAAAAAATAATTCCACTGTGGCATATTTTTAGTTTTAAGTTTAAATAAAATGTAATTTATTTTTTATTGTACAGGGCGTTGGATAATCAAATAGTAGCTTTATTTTATAGCATCACACACACACATGCACACGCACTAGCTGGAAAAGAAGTTAAGC
The DNA here is from genome assembly GCF_028885655.2 of Pongo abelii. NCBI lineage: Eukaryota > Metazoa > Chordata > Mammalia > Primates > Hominidae > Pongo > Pongo abelii. The sequence goes on along the minus strand of NC_071988.2, from coordinate 57,233,031 downwards.
CTATTCAGGGACACATAGTTTGACTGTTCCATGAGATCAAGGCGTCTTCATTTTTAACCTTCCCTATTCTATTACATTTCATTAAAGAGATTATATCTATTACTATCTCTTCTACATAAATAATTATATTAACATAAACAAACTTTGTCTTAGTTCAGGCTGCTATATAAAAGTCCATAGACTAGTGGTTTATAAGCAGCAGAAATTCATTTCTTACGGTTTTGGAATGATGGAAGTCTGAGAACTGGGTACCAGCATGGTCAGGTTCTGGTGAGGAGCCTCTTCAGGGATGCAAGCTGAGGACTTCTTTCCAGATCCTCACATGAGGAAAAGAGGGTGAGACAGCTCTCTGGGGTCTCTTTTACAAAGGCACAAATCTCAATTAAAAGTATTCTACCCTTATGACCTAAAGATCCCCCAAAGGCTCTCCTAATACCATCAGACTGGGGATTAGAATTTCCACATGTAAACTTCAGAGAGAAACAAATATTTAGTTTGCAACAGACTTAATGCCTTCATGACTCAAATCTAAACATCTCTGTATATACCCAGCTTATTTTTTCTAATTAAATGTTATTCTTAGGATTAAATATCTGGGTAATTGTATTGGTTTCTTATTTTACTGTATTTATTCTTATATATGCCTCTATATGATGAAATAATATGTGACATGGAGGAAAAAAGGGAAATAAAACTAATTTTGCCATTAAGCATGAACATGCAGTACATATGCTCTATTTCCTCAAATCCACCAATTGAAAAGCATATTATTAATTCATGTACCTTTAAGAAAGAAAAAATGAACATTATGAAACTATGACATATGATATACGGTATGATGGATTCTAAATTTAGAGATGTTATAATGTTAAATATATTTATCTAGAACAAATCAAATGTGTAAAAATAATTTCTTTGACTTTTAGAAAAACACCACATAGAAGGCATTATGAGTAACTTTTTTTAAAAATGTAGAAAGTGAGTACAATTTATGAATAACAATTTCAAGAGCACAGAAGTCACACATAGTATAATCAGAATCCACAGTCACATTTGTCTGGCCCTATGGATTAATCGTCTTCTCTTTACAGATTTCTGTTTCTTAAGAGTTCACTGTTAGTGATGCTTTACTGCTGTTTCACTTCTGGAAATGCCTTTCATGACCCTGATTTGATAGCTTGCTGTGCCATTACCTATTAAGGGACCATGATGTAATCAATGGTATAAACAAATAATGGATTTCAGCATTTTCTTTACTTATGACCACTGAGAAAAAGATACTACTTTACTAATACAAAATTTCTGTAAATTTTTTGAAAATTCCTTTTCATTATATTTTTGCCATGTAGAGGACTTTGTCTTTAATAGCTTTACGTTGCTTTCACTGTTCGGACAAACTGTCAAAAACTGTGAGGCTGAGCAACCAAAGCTGTTTTAATCAATAACCCATACAATTCACAGAATCCAATATAACTTGGTTACTGTTATGGCTATTCCTGAAATGAGTGTGAATTAGGTTTTTGTTTTCTTTTATTTTTCTTTCTTTTTTTTTTTTTTTTTTGGTTGAGGGGATAAAGTCTCACTTTTTTGCCCAGGCTGGAGTGCAGTGGTGCCATCTCGGCTCACTGCAACTTCCACCTCCCAGGTTCAAGCAATTCTTCTACCTCAGACTCCCAAGTAGCTGGAATTACAGGCATCCACCACCATGCCAGGCTAATTTTTGTATTTTTAGTAGAGACAGGGTTTCACCATTTTTGCCAGGCTGGTCTCAACCTCCTGACTTCAAGTGACCTGCACGCCTCGGCCTCCCAATGTGCTGGGATTACAGGAGTGATCTACCTCTCCTGGCCAGTTTTCTTCTTTTAAATAAAGAGATCGGAGAACATTAAATCATTTTTATGAATTTTAACGTAAAATTTATAATCAGGTACTATTTGACATAGTTAAAGAAATAGTAATATTAATGTACACAATTATTTATTGAATACTTACTCTGAACCAAGACCTAATCTAACTGACTTCTGTCATTATCTTATTAACTTCTCTTAACAAACATAAATGAAGGAAATCACTCTTATTATGCACATTTTTTAGATGTAATAATTAGGGTTCAACAAATAACCTGTTGACACAGTTAAAACTATAAAATTCAGAAATTATACTAGTTTCACAGATGAAGTTTTTAACTGACCCACAATATTTCTTCACAAGTAATAAGTAGAAGGGGGCTAAAGTGCTCTGGGGTCTTAAGTGAACTAGAAAGGCAGTCTAGGACACAAGGACTACGATTCTTAGGCAAGTCCTGATGCTTTGCTGGGCTTAGAACCAGTGGACTGGGGCAGTGCGTGACCTAGAGAGCTGGGAGCAGACACCAGTTGGGGTGGCTGGGGGATTACTGGGGGTGGCTGGGGGACCTAAAGAGCATGACACCAGCTGGGGTGGCTGGCGGTGTGCTTATGCCACCCCTCCCCCAACCCCAGGCGGAGCAGTTCACAGCAACAAAAATGACATCTTCCTTCTGCTTGATGAGAGGAGAGAGAATAGTAAAAAGAATTTGTCTTGCAACTTGGATACCAACTCAGCCCAGTAGAATAGGAAAGTGGGCAAAGTCAAGAGGCACACATTCAACACCCTAACTCCCACACAACATTTCCAGACACACCATGGAATAGAACAAAACCCACTTCCTTGAATGGAAGGACTCAGTCCTGACAGGATTAATCACTTACTGACTAAAGAACCTGTGGGTCCTGAATAACAAAGAGTGATAGTCAGGTAGTACACTGTGGGCCTTGGGTGAGACTCTGAGATGTGCTGGCTTCAGGTACCAGCTTGGACACAGTAGGGTAGAACACTAAGTGGTCTCCTGGGGTCTTCAAGTCCAGGCCTAGGCTCTTAGACAGCATTTTTGGACTTGATATGGGCCAGAGAGGAACCCATTTCCCTGAAAGGTGTGTCCCAGCTCAGGCTGCATTCACCACATGCTGACTGAAGAAACCTTGGGTCTTAAGTAAACAATGGTGGTAACCTGACAGTACTCCCTGTGGGCCTGGGGTGATGGTGACCATGAGTGAAGTGCCTCTGCCTGTGGAAAGGGGAGGGAAGATTGGAAAGACTGTGTCTCATGGTTCTGAATTGAGTGCCAGCTCAGCCTGAGTACAACAGAAAAACAGGTAGGCTTCTAGGGTTTTTGGCTCTGGTTCCTGGCTCCCAGATGACACTTCTGTACCTGCCTGAGACCTGAAGGAACTCACCACACTAAAGGAAAAGACACAAACATGGCATGCTTTGCAAACTGCTGAATATGGAGCCCTAGGGCCTTGAGCAAACATAGGAAGTAGGCAGGCAGTAGTTACAGTGGGCCTTGGGTGAGACCTAGTGTTTCGCTGGCTTCAGGTCTGACCCAGGGAAGTTCCAGTGGTTGTGGTCACAGGGGTGCATGCATTACCCCATCCCCAGCTCCAGGCAGCTCATTTGTTGATGTCATCTGTTTGATAGAAAATAAGGGAAGACAAGAGTCTTTCCCTAGTAATAGAGATAATTATTCCAGATCTTATCCAAGACCACCAAGGGACTACCTCTACCAGTCTACAAAACCCACAGCATTTTTGGGCTTAGGTCCCTAGTCCCTTTGAATACCTGAAGAGCCTTCCCAAGAAGGACAGGCATAGATGGTGATGCCCATGTTGTGAAGACTATAGTAAATATCTAACTCTTCAATGCCCAGACACAGGCTAATATCTACAAGTGTCAAGACCATCCAGGAAAATATGACTTCACCAAATGAACAAAATAAGGCATCAGGGACCAATACAGGAGAAATAAAGATATGTGACCTTTAAGACAGAGAATTCAAATTAGCCATTTTGAGGAAAGACAAAGAAATTCAAGATAACAATGAGATGGAAATCAGGATTCTATCAGATACATTTAACAAATAAATTGTAATTATTATTAAAAAGGATTAAAGAAAAATTCTAGAGTTGAAAAATGCAATTGACATGGACGAATGTATCAGAGTCTCTTCAGAGCAGAATTGTTCAAGCAGAAGAAGCAATTAGTGAACTTGAAGACAGACTATTTGAAAATACAGTCAGAGGAGACAAAAGAAAAAAGAATAGAAAACATTGAAACTTGCCTACAAGATCTAGAAAATAGCCTGAAGAGGGTAAATCTAAGAGTTATTGGCCTTAAAGAGGATATAGAGAAATAGATGGAGGTAGAAAGTTTATTCAAAGGGATAATATTAGAGAATTTCCAAACCTAGGGAAAGATATCAATATTTAAGTACAAGAAGCTTATAAAACACCAAACAGATATAACCCAAAGAAGACTAACCAAAGGCATTTAATAATCAAACTCCCAAAGTCAAGGATAAAGAAAGAATCCTAAAAGCATCAAGAGAAAAGAAACAAATACCATACAATGAAACTTCAATGTATCTAGCAGCAGACTTTTCTGTGGAAACCTTACAGGCAAGGAAAGAATGGCATCAAAATATTTAAAGTACTTAAGAAAAATAAACACCTTTTTACCCTAGAATAATATCCAGAGAAATATCCTTAAAAATGAAAGTAAGATAAAAACTTTCCTGACAATAAAAGCTAAGGAATTTTATTGACACTGGACCTGTCCCACAAGAAATGCTGAAGGGAGTACTTCAATCAGAAGAAAAGGACATTAATGAGCAAAAAGAAATCATCTGAAGACACATAACTCACTGATAATAGTAAGCACACAGAAAAACAAAGGCAGACATTGTAATTTTGTGGTGTAAACTAGTTTAATCTTAAGTAGAAAGACTAAGCAAAGAACCAGTCAAAAATATTAACTACAGAATCTTTTCAAGACATAGACAGTGTAAGACATAGAAAGAAAAATCAAAAATTAAAATGTGAGGGGATAAAGTGAAAGTGTAGAGGTTTTGTTAGTTTTCTTTTTGCTTATTTATTAGTGTGTTTATGCAATCAGTGTTAAGTCATTATCATTTTAAAATAATGGGTTATAAGAGATTATGTGCCAGCCTCATGGTAACCTCAAATAAAAAAATATACAACAGATACACAAAAAATAAACACCAAGAAATTAAATTACACTACCAGAAAAAACATCACCTTCACTAAAAGTAAGATGGAAGAAAGAAAAGAAGGAAGCGAAGACCACAAAACAACCAGAAAACAAATTTAAAATGGCAAGTGTTAGTACTTACTTATCAATAATAACCTTGACTTGACATTAAATGGACTAAACACTCTAATCAAAAGACATAGACTAGCTGAATGAATAAAAAAGCAGGACCCAATGATCTGTTGCCTACAAGAAACACATTTCACCCACAAAGATACAGATTGATTGAAAATAAAGGGATGAAAAAATACATGCCATGCCAATGGAAACCAACAAAGAGCAGGAGTAGCTATTCTTGTATCAAACAAATAGATTTCAAGAAAAAAACTTGTAAGAAGAGACAAAGAAAGTCATACAATGATAAAAGAGTCAATACAGCAAGAGGATCCGTCAATTGTAAATATTTATGCACTCAATGCTGGAGTACCCAAATATATAAAGCAAATATTGTTAGAGCTAAAGTGAGAGATAGACTTCAATACAAAAATAGTTGGAGACATCAACACCACCCTTTCAGCATTGGACAGATCTTCTAGACAGGAAATCAACAAAGAAACGTTTACTTCCTACACACAACAGAACAAATGGACCTAATAGAGATTTACAGAACATTTCATCCAATGGCTGCAGAGTACACATTATCCTGAACAAGAATTATTATCAAGGATAGACCTTATGTTAGTTTAAAAATCAAGTCTTAAAACATTCAAAAATAATAATATCAAGCATCTTCCTTTTCTGACAACAATGGAAAACAAAACTAGAAATCAATAATGAGAAATTTGGAAACTATACAAATACATGAAAATAAAACAATATGCTCCTGAATGGCCAGGGAGTCAATGAAGAAATAAAGAAAGTAATTGAAAGAATTTCTTGAAATAAATGCTTGGATTCTACCAACATTTAAAGAAAAAAAAATTCTACTCAAAATATTCCTTAACATAGAGGAGGAGGGAATACTTCCAAACTCTGTCTATGAGGACAGTATTACCCTGATACCAAAACCAAAAAAAGCCACATCAATAAAAGAAAACTGGAGGCCAAGCTATCTGATGAATATTGAGGCAAATATCCCCAACAAAATATACTGGCAAACCAAATTTAACAATACATTAAAAATATCTTAAGTGGGATTTATCCCAGGGATGCAAGATTGGTTCAACATATGGAAATCAATCAATGTGCTACATAATAGCAACAGAATGAAAGACAAAGACAATATGGTAATTATTTCAATTGATGCTGAAAAAGTATTAGATAAAATGCAACATTCTTTTGTGACAAAACCCTGAAAAAACAGGGTATAGAATAAACGTACATCAACATAATAATGGCTACATATGACCTATATCCACAGCTAGTGGATATAGCTGTATGGAGAAAAACTGAAAGGCTTTCCTCCAAGATCTGGAACCTAAAAAGATGCTCTCTTTCACCGCTGTTATTGAACATAGTATGGGAAGTCCTAGCTAGAGAAATCAGACAAAAGTTTTAAAAAAAGCACATCCAAATTGAAAAATAAGTAATAATATTATCTTTGTTTGCAGATGATATGATCTTACATGTGGAAAAACTGAAAAAAACTAAAAAAAAGCCATTAGAACTGATAAACAAATTCAGTAAAGTTTCAATATACAAAATCAACATACCAAAATCAGTAGCAATTCTATGCCAAGAGCAAGCAACCTGAAGAAGAAATTTTAAAACATTATCCCATTTACAATAGTCACAAATAAAATTAAATTCCTAGGAATTAACTTGACCAGAGTTGAAAGATTTTTACAATATAAACTATAAAACATTGATGAAAGAAATTAAAGAGGACACAAAAAATATAGAAATATTCCATGTTCATGGATTGGAAGAATCAATATTGTTAAAATGTCCATACTATCCAAAGCAATATACAACTTCAATGCAATCTCTATCAAAATACCAATGACATCCTTCACAGAAATATAAAAAAAATCCCTAAATTTGTATGGATCCACAAAAGACCCAGAATAATCAAAGCCATCCTGAGCAAAAAAACTAAACTGGAGGAATCACATTACTTGATTTCAAATTACACTACAACACCACAGCAACCAAAACAGCATGTACTGACATAAAAACAGATATAGAGACCAATAAAACAGAATAGAGAACCCAAAAGTAAATCTATACATTTACAGTGAATTCATTTTCCACAAGGGTGCCAAGAACATGCATTGAGGAAAAGACAGTTTCTTTAATAAATGATGCTGAGAAACCTCAATAGCTGTATGCAGAAGAATGAAACTATACCACTATCTCTTACTATATATAAGAATTAAATCAAAGTGGATTGGCTGGGCGGGGTGGCTCATGCCTGTAATCCTAGCACTTTGGGAGGCTGAGGTGGGTGGATCACTTGAGGTCAGGAGTTCGAGACCAGACTGACCAACAGGGAGAAACCCCATCTCAACTAAAAAATACAAAAAAATTAGCTGGACGTGGTGGCGCATGCTTGTAGTCCCAGCTACTTGGGAGTCTGAGGCTGGAGAATCTCTTGAACCAGGGAAGTGGACCTTGCGGTGAGCAGAGATTGTGCCATTGCCCTCCAGCCTGGGCAACAAGAGTGAAACTCCATCTCAAAAAAAAAAAAAAAAAACCCAAAGTGGATTAAAAACTTAAATCTAAGACCTTAAACTATGATGCTACTACAAGAAAACATTGGGGAAACTGTAGGGTATTGGTTTGGGCAAATATGTTTTTTTTAGTAACACCCCAGAAGCACAGGCAACCAAAGCAAATATAGACAAATGGGATCACATCAAATTAAAAAGCTTCTGCAGAGCAAAGGATACAACCAACAAAGTGAAGAGACAACCCACAAAGAGGGAGAAAATATTTACAAACTACCCATCTGACAAGGGATTAATAACCAGGACATATAAGGAGCTTCATGCAGCTCTATAGAAAAAAATCTAATAATCCAATTTTTAAAATACACAAAATATCTGAATAGACATTTCTCAAAAGAAAACATACACATTTCAAACAGGCATATAAAAAGGTGCTCAACTTCACTGATTATCAGAGCAATGCAAATAAAACTACAATGAGATATTATCTCACTCAAATTAAAATGGTGTTTGTCTAACATGCAGACAATAACATGCTGATGAGGATGTGGAGAAAAGGGAATTCTCATACGCCGTTGGTGAGAGTTAGTACAACCACTGTATGAATAACTGTTTGGAGATTCCTCAAAAATCTGAAAATAGAGCTACTATACCATCCAGCAATCCTACTGCTAGGTATATATCCAAAAGAAGGGAAGTCAGAATATTGAGGAGATATCTGCACTTTCATGTTCATTGCAGCGCTATTCACAGTAACTAATATTTAGAAGCAATTTGAGAGCCATTAAGAGATGAATGGATAAAGAAAATATGATACATACACATGATAGAGTACTATCCAGCCATAAAAATTATGACATCCTGTTATTTGCAACAACATGAATGGAACTGGAGGTTACTAGGTTAAATAAATAACCCAGGCCCAGAAAGACAAACATAACATGTTATCACTTCTTTGTGGTAGGTAAAAATTAAAACAATTGAACTCATGGAGATAGAGTAGAAGTGTGGTTACCAGAAGGTGGAAAGAGTATGAAGGTTAGGGCAAAGTTGAGATGCCTAATGTGTACAAAAAATGTTTAGAAAAAATGAATATTTTGTGGTGCAACAGGGTAACTTTAGTCAATAATAATTTAATTGTACATTTAAATATAACTAAAAGAGTATAATTAGATTGTTTGTAACACAAGGGATGAATGCCTGAGGGGATGGATACACCATTTCCATGATGTGATTATTACTCATTGCATACATGTATCAAAATATCTCGTGTACCCCATAAATATATATACCTACTATGCACCCACAAAAATTAAAAATTAAAATTAATAAAAATTAAAAACCAAATGAAAAAATTTGATTGTTTTCATTCTATTTATACATTCCATTAGTGGTTTAACCACATACTCTCTCAGATAATAATATGACTTTAAACACAGTAATTTGACTGTGTATTGTTAGAAAGAGTGAATTGCAAAAGAAAAAGAGTGCGTTACTTACCTCGACTCTTAGCTTGTTGGGGACAGTAACCGGGACCCGGTGTCTGCTCCTGTCGCCTTTGCCTCCTAATCCCTAGCCACTATGCGTGAGTGCATCTCCATCCACGTTGGCCAGGCTGGTGTCCAGATTGGCAATGCCTGCTGGGAGCTCTACTGCCTGGAACACGGCATCCAGCCCGATGGCCAGATGCCAAGTGACAAGACCATTGCCGGAGGAGATGACCCCTTCAACACCTTCTTCAGTGAGATGGGCGCTGGCAAGCATGTGCCCCGGGCTGTGTTTGTAGACTTGGAACCCACAGTCATTGATGAAGTTCGCACTGGCACCTACCGCCAGCTCTTCCACCATGAGCAGCTCATCACAGGCAAGGAAGATGCTGCCAATAACTATGCCCGAGGGCACTACACCATTGGCAAGGAGATCATTGACCTTGTGTTGGACCGAATTCACAAACTGGCTGACCAGTGCACCGGTCTTCAGGGCTTCTTTGTTTTCCACAGCTTTGGTGGGGGAACTGGTTCTAGGTTCACCTCCCTGCTCATGGAACGTCTCTCAGTTGATTATGGCAAGAAGTCCAAGCTGGAGTTCTCCATTTACTGGTGCCCCAGGTTTCCACAGCTGTAGTTGAGCCCTACAACTCCATCCTCACCACCCACACCACCCTGGAGCACTCTGTGCCTTCATGGTAGACAATGAGGCCATCTGTGACATCTGTCGTAGAAACCTCGATATCGAGCGCCCAACCTACACTAACCTTAACCGCCTTATTAGCCAGATTGTGTCCTTCATCACTGCTTCCCTGAGATTTGATGGAGCCCTGAATGTTGACCTGACAGAATTCCAGACCAACCTGGTGCCCTACCCCCGCATCCACTTCCCTCTGGCCACATATGCCCCTGTCATCTCTGCTAAGAAAGCCTACCATGAACAGCTTTCTGTAGCAGAGATCACCAATGCTTGCTTTGAGGCAGCCAACCAGATGGTGAAATGTGACCCTCGGCATGGTAAATACATGGCTTGCTGCCTGTTGTACCGTGGTGATGTGGTTCCCAAAGATGTCAATGCTGCCATTGCCACAATCAAGACCAAGAGCAGCATCCAGTTTGTAGATTGGTGCCCCACTGGCTTCAAGGTTGGCATCAACTACCAGCCTCCCACTGTGGTGCCTGGTGGAGACCTGGCCAAGGTACAGAGAGCTGTGTGCATGCTGAGCAACACCACAGCCATTGCTGAGGCCTGGGCTCGCCTGGACCACAAGTTTGACCTGATGTATGTCAAGCGTGCCTTTGTTCACTGGTACATGGGTGAGGGAATGGAGGAAGGCGACTTTTCAGAGGCCTGTGAAGATATGGCTGCCCTTGAGAAGGATTATGAGGAGGTTGGTGTGGATTCTGTTGAAGGAGAGGGTGAGGAAGAAGGAGAGGAATACTAATTATCCATTCCTTTTGGCCCTGCAGTATGTCATGCTCCCAGAATTTCAGCTTCAGCTTAGCTGACAGACGTTAAACCTTTCTGGTTAGATTGTCTTCACTTGGTGATCATGTCTTTTCCATGTGTACCTGTAATATTTTTCCATCATGTCTCAAAGTGAAGTCATTAACATCAAAAAAAAAAAAAAAGGAAATTGCAAAATTCCTTTTGCAATTAAGGAATTGCAAAAAAAGGTGCCTCAGTATTCAATGATCATAAATTTAGTAAAAATTTTGTTTGTGTTATTTTTAAACTATTATGTATATATAGCAAGACAAATTAAATAATCGAATATGTTAATCTCAAAAATTGAGATATTTAGCAAAATTTAGACGATTTTTATATTTGTCTCAAAAAAAGAGAGCTATTTCAAGGAGAGAAAACTGTAGGTCAATATATCTGATGAATATTGATGCAAATATCCTCAGCAAATTACTGACAAACTGAATTCAACAGTACATTTAAGAGATCATTCATCATGATCAAGTGGTATTTATCCCAGGGATGCAAGGTTGATTGAACATAAGCAAATCAATCAATGTAATAAACAGTAGCCAACAGAATTTTTCTCAAAAAAGAGACAAACATAAAATTAAAGACTTTGAGTAAAAGTATTGCCATCTTAAATTTGACTATAGCAATATGAAATCTTGATGTATGTTACTGTTAAAAAATATTTTTTGTTTCTGTCCACCAACAAATATACAAGCAGTGAGCAACCTTATCCCAATGAGCACCTTTAACAATCAGATTGGAGTATCTAAAGACTATTTCTCACTAAAAGTAACTAGGTCTCTGGGTAGAAATGTTTGATTTTAGATCTGGGACATGAAATGTACAAGATGATTCTAAAACATCTTTCATACCATAAAACTTGGATACTAGGCTCATTTCAAAGGATTGAGGAGCTAACTTAAAGAGTTTCATTGGTCAAAGATTGAACAATAATGCCTGCAGTACATTGAAATATATAAAAATATTAAAATCGATGTGCTTATACTAATACTTTTTAAAAATCTAACTGATCACCTTTGGAGGATTCTAGGGCACTAACACATTCTAAATATTGGTAAATGAATGTAATGAATCATTTCTGCATGTCCTGTATAAAATATGTTTGAAGGTAACCACAGGCAATGAGCTAAATTTCTTGTTTATAAGAAATTAAAGCTATTAAATGCAAAATAAAAGCTACAATTAAAATATTACTTTTCCCACCTCCTAAGAAAATAGTGGTTCTAGGTAGTGATCACAAATAGCTGCTAAACATTCACAAGGTAGAAAACCAATAGGGGACCGTTAGGCTTTTTGTTTGTTTTAAGGTTTATTGTGGCGTAATTGACAAATACAAACTGTATGTAATTAAAAAAAAAGAAGAAAGAAATGAATGAATGGACATCAATTTACTCATTTATATAATAAGAAATTTGGTTTAGTTGGATGCTAAGAGTCTTCTTAGTTTCAAAAACCAGTCAAGTGTGCCTCTACTGATATATTAGCACTCAGTAGTCACTTACTGTTGAGCTCCTCAACCTCAATCTCCATTGCACATTTTTGTTACTTTCTTACCTGCCCAAACAGAGACATCTAGGGCAGAGAATATTATTGTACCTAAATATGTGTTCCTTTCTATTTTTTACCCCCCTTTGCTAATAATTAGGCTATATGACTGACATTGTGTAAGAGAATGTTTAGGAAAGCATTAAATTACTTCCAGGCTTGGTACCTAAAGCATCCTGAAGAGTCTCATAGAGCTCTTTGGCTCCTCAGTCTCCTAGATGAAGGGAATCCTTGAGACTATGCCATGAAGGCCCTAGCAGACAATGCAGCAGCAAAATGAAGGACGTTTAGATTCCTGAGTCAGTGCTTTCATGTGTGACCTAGGAAAGCCACATGACCTGTGTCAGACTATGATGTAATTAAGAAATAAATCTTTATTGTGTAAGCCACCAAGATTACTTTTTTAATGGCAACTAGCATTGATTATTGTAATTTATCAGCAAAAATAAATTTGTAATTCCTAGAAGACTAATTTATTTGTAATTTTATTTTAGGCAGAAAAAAAGAGTATGTAGACTAGATTCATAGTACTTTTTTCTGAGTTCTCCTGTCAGATTTTTTTAAGCATAAGCCTGTGTTATAAATCTGTGTGGTCTTGGATACAGGGCAGCCACTATTAATTGAAGAGTAGAAACTGTCAAGATTGGTTCAAAGTGATGATAAATCATTTAATTATTTTCTAAGGCCCAAAATGTATACTAAGAATTTTGTAGATATACCAAGCAAACAACGAAAAACTTAGCATTTAAGATGTTTATTTATCAGTGAATAGTTTCAAATACATGTCCAAATGTATTTCTTTTCTCTTCCAGGAGTTTCAGTTTTGTTTTGTTGAGAATAAATGACATAACACTGAGAAAAGAATATGAAATACATGGGAAGGAGACTATACCATAAGAAAATCTTGCATAATTAATTATCTGCAAGATCGAATATTCTATCTACAAAGCGTGACATATTTTACCCTCTTAGAGCTTAAGGATTAAATTTCTGAGCAGTAATAGGAAATATCTCACAGGGAGAGAGAAATGCATATATATCTATGCATTTCTCTCTATATATATGCATTTCTATATATGCATCTCTATATATATATGCATTTCTCTCTCTATATATATAGAAATGCATATATATATAAATGCATAGAGAATATGCACTTATATACACACACACACACACACACACACACACACACACACACATACAAAGAACTAGGTCTCTGTGTAGAAATATTTGATTTTAGGTCTGGGACAAGAAGTGTACAAGATAATTCTGGAACACCTTTCATACCAGAAAACAAAGATACTATTGTCATATCAAAGGATTAAGAAGCTAACTTAAAGAGTTTCCTTGGTCAAAGACTGGGCAATAATGCCTGCAGTACATCGAAATATATAAAAATATTAAAATTCATAGATATATATGGGTCATTATTATAATTAATCAAAAAAGCCTTTAAACCTAGTGTACTTAAGCCAATTATATTTAAATCAATTGCTAAAGTGCTTAAAGTTTATTTTCATGTATCTAAAATATTATACTGAATTGACTTTACAATAATCTTTCTTTCAAATATTTCTTTCAAATGAGAGTTCTGACTAAGAAAAAAGAAAGTTGTCTTCTATTTTTAATTATTTATCAATTTGAGGAAATAATCTCAATAAGTTAAAATATTAGCATTTAATTTTTGGTTTCAAATTTGTTTGTTTCATCCTAATATTTCACAGGTCCCTTGATTTGCCTATTACAATGGATAGAGCCAAACTAAAAGAAAGAAAAAAAGCAAAGGAGAAGGTAAGAAGTAAGAAAGGAAAAAAAGGAAGAAAAAAAGTGAAGAAAAAAAACCAAGGGAGAGAAGAATGAAGAGAAAGACGGAGGTAGAGAGAAATCTAATATTTTTGTAATTTTTGTATAGAAAATATCGAGAAACCCAAGTTTTCCATTCAGAAGAAAGCAAATGAAATTACAGAAGAAAACCCAAATGTTTTAAAAAAGTGGTTAAATTTGAAAATATACAAAATCTTGGAAGAAATTCAGAACGGCAGACTTAGGCATATGTTGCATCATGGAACTGAGTAAAGACTGATTTAGTTACACATTTAAATAAACTATTAGATTCAGGAAAGAGAGACTAAGTGGAACATAGTTCGAAGAGAAAAAAATGTAAGAATGCCTTAAAGAAGAGAAAGCCTGAAAGCAACACTATTTTATTCTGTGTTTATTCTTTCTTTTAACTTTTATTTTACGTTCAGAGATACATGTCCAGGTTTGTTATATAGGTAAACTGTGTGTCATGGGGACTTGGTGCATATATTATTTCATCACCCAGGTAATATGAATAAAACCGGATAGGTAGTTTTTTTATCCTCTCCCTCCTACCTCATGTAGGCCCTGTTTTTTGTTGTTTCCCTCTTGTTTCTTAGCTCACATTTATAAGTGAGAACATGTGGTATTCGGTTTTTCTGTTCACAGGTTAATTTGCTTAGGATAATGACCTCCGACTCCATCTATGTTCCTACGGAGGACATGATCTCGTTCTCTTTTATGGCCGTGTAGTATTCCATGGTGTATACACACCACATTTTCTTTATTCAGTCTATCATTGATGGGAATTTGGGTTGATTCCATGTCTTTGCTGTTGTGAATAGTGCTGCAATAAATATATGCATGTTCATGTCTTTATGGTAGAATTATTTATATTCCTTTGGGTATATATCCAATAATGAGATTGCTAGGTCAAATGGTTTTTGGTTTTAAGTTATTTGAGGAATTGCCACTCTGCTTTCCATTATGACTAATTTACATTCCCACCAGTAGTGTATAATAAGCATTCCCTTTTCTCTGCAACCTTGCCAGCATCTGTTATTTTTTTACTTTTTAATAATAGACATTCTGATCGATGTGAGATGGTATCTTATTGTGGTTTTGATTTGCATTTCTTCAATGATTAGTGATTTTGAACATTTTTTAAGCTTGTTGGCAATATATAATTCTTCTTTTGGAAAGTGTCTGTTCATGTCCTTTGCTCACATTTTAACGGGGTTGTTTTTCGCTTGTAAGTTTGTTTATAGATTCTGGAAGTTGGACTTTGTTGGATGCATAGATTGCAAATACTTTCTCCCATTCTGTAGGTTGTCTATTTACTCTGTTGATAGTTTCTTTCTCTGTGCAGAAGTTCTGTAACTTAATTAGATTCCATTTGTCAATTTTTGGTTTGGGTGCAATTGCTTTTGGTGTCTTTGTCATGAAACCTTTGCTAGGTCTTACATCCAGAATTGCATTTCCTAGGTTTTCTTCCTAGGCTTTTATAGTTTTAGGTTTTACATTTAATTCTTTAATCCATCTTTAGTTAATTATTGTATACGTTGTAAGGAAGGAGTCCAGTTTCAATCTTCTGCATATAGCTAGCCAGTTATCCAATTACTGTTTATGGAATAGGGAGTCCTTTCCCCATTGCTCGTTTTTGTTGACTTTATCTAAGATTGGATGGTTGTGGGTGTATGACATTATTTCATTTTGTTTAAAAAAAGCCTGGTGCAGTGGCTCACGCCTGTAATCCTAGCACTTTGGGAGGCTGAGGCAGGCAGATCACAAGGTCAAAAGATCGAGCCCATCCTGGCCAATATGGTGAAACCCAATCTCTATTACAAATACAAAAAAATGAGCTAGGTGTGGTGGCATGTGCCTGCAGTCCCAGCTACTTGGGAGGCTGAGGTAGGAGAATCGCTTGAACCTGGGAGGCGAAAGTCACAGTGAGCCGATATCACACCATTGCACTCCAGCCTGGCAATGGAGCAAGACTCTGTCTCCAAAAAAAAAAAAAAAAAAAAAAAAAAAAACTACAACCACTCGTCATACTGCCCAGAATCTTTGAAAACTCGAATATATTAGGTTAATAAACTTTGAAAATAATTATCAGTGTTGAAATTAGTTTGGCTCAAAATATTTAAATAGTTTTGTAATTATTAAGATTTAAAGAGATAGTTAAGTAGTTTTTTTAATTATTATCTCCCAATAGCTAATATGCACAGTGATCCAAAAAAAATCTCCTTCAAATAACCATTTTTATCCCAAATGACTTTTAATGCTATTCACTCATACTTTAAAAAAAATTATTATAATTACATGAGTCAGCACAAATATGTGAGTAATACTGTTTTGATTAAAATATAGTTCTGAATCTCCATCTTAATACCATTGTAACTCTCCTCAGTCTTTGCTGCTCCATTGCTTAAGATATAGATACTTTTGTCTTAGTCTGAATGTATACTATTGGAAAAAAACAGTTTTTCTAACTTTTCTGTATTCTAAAATTCATTTTTTTATCTTGTTATGGGCTAAATTATGTATCCCTGCAATTCCACTGTTGATCAAAGCCCAGGCCCCCAATACCTCAGACCTAATCTTGGCACCTCAGAATGTAACTACATTTGGAAAAAAAGTCTTTTAAAAAGTGATGAAGCGAAAAGAGGCTTTAAGAGTGTGTCTTAATCTAATATGACTGGTATCCTTACAAGAAGAAGAAATTGGTAACACGAAGAAATTGGTAACGCAAAGAAACACCAGATACATGTGCAAACAGAAGAAGACCACATGAAGAAGTAAGAAGGCAAAAGGCAAATGGCGAGATCTGAGAGAATACCAATCCTGCTGCCATGCTGATCTCAGGCTTCCAGCCTCCAGAGCTGTGAGAAAATAAATCTCTGCAGTTTTTCAGCCACTCAGTCTGCGGTATTTTGTTATAGGAAGCCTAGCAAACGAATACAGATCCTAAATTATCTGTTCTAGTATTTACTAAATAATGTGAAGAAAATGTACACAAATTTGTCTGACTTGCATGAAAAGACTGATGTGAACATTGAGATGCTGATTGTAAAAAAAATTGAAATTCATAAATATTTAAATCATATTAGTAAGTATTATTTATTTTTTTAAATATTTAGTTTTTATGTAACATCATATAGTTTTCACATTAAGAGGGTTTGGTAAATTAGACCATTGTTCAAAGATATTCATTGCCCTTTTTCTCTCTATAGAAGTGTGGTAGTGTCCTGCCCACTTATATTGAGTTGAGCTACATGGCTTATTTTAGACAGTTGAATATAAAGAGATGTCATGTAATCAAAGGCTTGGGTGGTGTTTGTGAATTGGGGTACTTACGAGTCTCTCTTGGCAACAGGGAAAGTGACCTCTTCATCATGGGTTCCAGAATGTGCTAGCAGGCAACAAATTTGAGTCCAACTCATAGTATGGAGCTAAAGCCAGCTGACCCCCAGCATGAAGCAGAGCAGCCCAACTGAATCCAGCCAAGATCAGCTGTTGCACAGCTGAACTTAAGAGGCAAAAAAGAGAACAAATGGCAGCTATTTTAAGTTATTCAGTTTTGAGGGGTTAGACCATGAAGCACTATTGACACCATGATAGATTGATCCAGAAAACATGGTTGCAATCAATAAAATAAAAAAGGTTAATTACAATCTAGGTGGAACATTTTAGTAATTTCCAACTGAGTATTTAGGAAATCAACATTCTTGCTGAATATTTAATTCAGAATATTATCACATATTTTCATTGCCATAAATAACAGAAGCTAATGCTAAAATCTAATATTTCTTAAGTATTTATTGTGTGCCAGTAACAATTACAACCTCTGATCATTTTATTTACTGTCACCAATAACCTCAATATTAAGTATGATGACTACTACATTTTACAGATGCTCGGTGATTTTGATAGGGTCACAAAGCTAATATGCTGTGAAGTTAGAATTTAAACCTAGGATATGCTTTTCCAGTGTCTGTGCTCTTAACCCAAATGGCATATCCAAACATCACAGATTGTATGTAAATTGAAGATAACATTATAAATTTAATTCCTGATGTAATACATAATATTGTGTATATATTACACACTACACATACTAAAGTGTATGCTTTAATTATATATTATACTGTATAAAATAATATTTCCTGGAGATCTGACAAGATGGCTGAATAGGAACAGCTCCCGTCTGTAGCTCCCAATGAGACCAACACAGAAGGTGGGTGATTTCTGCATTTCCAACTGAGGTACTCAGTTCATCTCACTGGGACTGGTTAGGCAGGAGGTGCAGACCACTGAGGGGGCGTAGCCTCACCTAGGAAGTGCAAGGAGCTGAGAGACCTCCCTCCCGAGTCAAGGGAAGCTCTGAGGGACTGTGCTACCCTGCCCTGATACTATGCTTTTCCCACTGTTTTTGCAATCTGCAAATCAGGAGATTACCTCATGTGCCTACACCACTAGGGCCCTGGGTTTCAAGCACAAAACTGGGTGGCTGTTTAGGCAGACACTGAGCTAGCTGCAGGAGTATTTTTTGTACCATAGTAGTTCCTGGAACTCCAGCAAGACAGAAAGATTCACTCCCCTGGAAAGGGGGCTGAAGCCAAGGAGCCAAGTGGTCTCACTCAGTGATTCCCATTCCCACGGAGCCCAGCAAGCTAAAAACCACTGGTTTGAAATTCTCACTGACAGCACAGCAGTCTGAAGTCAACCTGGGACACTCGAGCTTGGTGGGGGAGGGGTGTCCACCATTACTGAGGCTTGAACAGGCAGTTTTCCCCTGACAGTGTTAAGGAGGCTGGGAGGTGTGAAATGGTGGGAGTTCATCACAGTGTGGCAAAGCAGCTGTGGCCAGACTGCTTTTCTAGATTCCTCCTCATTGGGCAAGGCATTGCTGAAGAAAAGGCAGCAGCCTCAGGGGCTTACAGATAAAACTCCTCTCTCCCTGGGAAAGAGCACATGAGGGAATGGGTGGCTGTGGGCACTGCTTCAGCAAACTTAAAATTTCCTGCCTGCCAGCTCTGAAGAGGGCAGCCAATCCTGATAAGGAGTATTCTCCCAGCACAGTGCTCAAGCTCTACTAAGGGGCAGATTGCCTCCTCAAGTGGGTCTCTGACCCCCATGCCTCCTGACTGGGAGAGATCTCCCAACAGGGGTCAACAAACACCTCATACAGGAGAGCTCTGGCTGTTATCAGGCCAGTGCCCCTCTGGATGAAGATTTCTGAGGAAGGAGCAGGCAGCAATCTGTCATTCTGCAGCCTCCACTGGGGATATCGAGACAAACAGGGTCTGGAGTGGACCTCCAGTAAACTGCAGCAGACCTGCAGAAGAGGGGCCTGAGTGTTAGAAGAAAAACTAACAAACAGAAAGCAACAACAATATCAACAAAAAGAACCCCCATACAAAAAACCCATCCAAAAGTTATCAGCCTCAGAGATCAAAGGTAGAAAAATCCATGAAAATGAGGAAAAACCAGCACAAAATTACTGAAAATTCCAAAAGCCATAATGCCTCTTCTCCTCTAAATGATCGCAACTCCTCTCCAGCAAGGGCACAAAACTGGACAGAGAATGGGATTGACGAATTGACAAAAGTAGGCTTCAGAAGGTGGGTAATAACAAACTCCTCTGAGCTAAAGGATCATGTTCTAACCCAATGCAAGTAAGCTAAGAACCTTGATAAAAGGTTACAGGAACTGCTAACTAGAATAACCCATTTAGAGAGGAACATGAATGACTTGATGGGCTAAAAAAACACAGCACAAGAGCTTCGTGAAGCATATGCAAGTATAGATAGCCAAATCAATTAAGTGGAAGAAAGGATATAAGAGATTGAAGATCAACTTACTGAGATAAGGCATGAAGACAAGATTAGAGACAAACAATGAAAAGGAACGAACAAAGCCTCCAAGAAATATGGGACTGTGTGAAAAAACTAAACCTACGTTTGATTGGCATACCTGAAAGTGACGGGGATAATGGAACCAAGTTGGAAAACACTCTTCAGGATATTATCCAGGAGAACTTCCCCAATCTAGCAAGACAGAATAACATTGAAATTCAGGAAATACAGAGAACACCACTAAGATACTCCTCAAGAAGAGAAACCCCAAGACACATAGTCGTCATATTCTCCAAGGTTGAAACAAAGGAAAAAAATGTTAAAAACAGCCAGAGAGAAAGGTTAGGTTATGTACGAAGGGAAGCCTATCAGACTAACAGTGGATCTCTCTGCAGAAACCCTACAAGTCAGAAGAACTTGGGGGCCAATATTCAACATTCTTAAAGAAAAGAATTTTCAACCCAGAATTTCATATTCAGCCAAACTAAGTTTCATAAGTGAAGGAGAAATAAAATCCTTTCCAGAGAAGCAAATACTGAGGGATTTTATCACCACCAGGCCTGCCTTACAAGAGCTCCAGAAGGAAGCATTAATTAAGGAAAGGAAAAACTGGTACCAGCCACTGCAAAAACACACCAAAATATAAAGACCAATGACACTGTGAGGAAACTGCATAAACTAATGTGCAAGATAACCAGCTAGCATCATGATGACAAGATCAAATTTACACATAACAATATTAACCTTAAATGTAAATAGGCTAAATGCCCCAATTAAAAGACACAGACTGGCAAATTGAATAAAGACTCAAGACCCATTGGTGTGCTGTATTCAGGAGACCCATCCTCCATTCAAAGACACACAGAGGCTCAAAATAAAGAGATTGAAGAAGATTTACCAAGCAAATGGAAAGCAGAAAAAAATCAGGGGTTGCAATCTTAATCTCTGATAAAATGGACTTTAAACCAACAAAGATCAAAAGAGACAAAGGGCATTACATAATGGTAAAGGGATCAATGCAAAAAGAAGAGCTAACTATCCTAAATATATATACACCCAACACATGAAAATCCAGGTTCATAAAACAAGTTCTTAGAGACCTACAAAGAGACTTAGACTCCCACACAATAATAATGGGAGAGTTTAAAACCCCATTGTTAATACTAGACAGATCAACAAAACAGAAAATTAACAAAGAGATTCAGGACTTGAACTCAGCTCTAGACCAGGTGGGCTTAATAGATAACTTCAAAACTCTCCACCCCAAATCAACAGAATATACATTCTTCTCAGCACCACATAGGACTTATTCTAAAATCGACCACATAATTGGAAGTAAAACACTGCTCAGTAAATGCAAAAAAAAACCCCAGAAATTATAAAAAGCAGTCTCTCAGACCATAGTGCAATCAAATTAAAGCTCAGGATTAAGAAACTCACTCAAAGCCACACAACACATGGAAATTAAACAATCTGCTCTTGAATGACTACTGAGTAAACAGCAAAATTAATGCAGAGCTAAAGAAATTATTTGAAACCAATGAGAAGAAAGTGACAACGTACCAGAATCTCTGGGACACAGCTAAAACAGTGTTAACAGTGAAATTTATAGTACTAAATGCCCACATTAGGAAGCTGGAAAGATCTCAACCTAATGCCTGAACATCACAATTAAAAGACCTAGAGAAGCAAGAGCAAACAAATTCAAAAGCTAGCAGAAGACAAGAAATAACTAAGATCAGAGCCGACTGAAGGAGATAGAGACACAAAAAGCCCTTCAATAAATCATTGGATTTAGAGCTGATTTTTTTGAAAAGATTAACAAAATAGATAGACTGCTAGCTAGACCAATAAAGAAGAAAAGAGAGAAGAATCAAATAGACACAATAAAAAATAATAAAAGGGATATCACCACTGATACCACAGAAATACAAACTACCATCAGAGAATACTATAAACACCTTTATGCAAATAAACTAGAAAATCTTGAAGAAATAAATAAATTTCTGGACACATACAGTCTCCCCAGATTAAACAAGGAAGAAGTCAAATCCCTGAATAGACCTTCAACAGCAAGTTCTGAAATTGAGGCAGTGATTAACAGCCTACCAACCAAAAAAAGCCCAGCACCAGATGGATTCACAGCCAACTTCTACCAGAGGTACAAAAAGGAGCTGGTACCATTCCTTCTAAAACTATTCCAAGCAAAAGAAAAAGGGGGACTCCTCCCTATCTAATTTTATGAGGTCAGCATCATCCTGATACCTGGCAGAGACACAAGAAAAAAAGAAATTTTCAGACCGATATCCCAGATGAACATCAATGCAAAAATCCTCAATAAAATACTGGCAAACTGAATCCAGCAGCACATCAAAAACTTATCCACCATGATCAAGTTGGCTTCCTCCCTGGGATGCAAGGCTGGTTCAACATATGCAAGTCAATAAATGTAATCCATCACATAAACAGAACCAATGACAAATCCACATGATTATCTCAAAAGATGCAGAAAAGGCCTAAAATATAATTCAATGTACCTTCATGCTAAAAACTCTCAATAAACTAGGTATTGATGAAACATATCTCAAAATAATCAGAGCTATTTATGACAAACCCATTGCCCATATCATACCAAATGGGCAAAAGCTGACAGCAGTCCCTTTGAAAACCAGCACAAGACAAGGATGCCCTCTCTCACCACTCCTATTCAACATAGTATTGGAAGTTCTGGCCAGGACAGTCAGGCAAGAGAAAGAAATAAAGCACATTCAAATAGAAAGATAGGCAGTCATATTGTCTCTGTTTGCAGATGACATGACTGTATATTTAGAAAACCCCATAGTCTCAGCCCAAACACTCCTTAAGCTGATAAGCAACTTCAACAAAGTCTCAAGATACAAAATCAATGTGCAAAAATCACAAGCATTCATATACACCAGTAATAGATAAGCAGAGAGCCAAATCATGAGTGAACTCCTATTCACAATTGCTACAAAGAAAATAAAATACAGCTTACCAGGGATGTGAAGGTCCTCTTCAAGGAGAACTACAAACCACTGCTTAAGGAAATAAAAAAGGACACAAACAAATGGAAAAGAAAAATTCCATGCTCATGGTTAGGAAGAAACAATATTATGAAAATGGCCATACTGCCCAAAATAATTTATAGATTCAATGCTATTACCATCAAGCTATCATTGACTTTCTTCATATAATTAGAAAAAACTACTTAAAATTTCATATGGAACTAAAAAAGATCCTATATAGCCAAGACAATCCTAAGCAAAAAGAACAAAGCTGGAGTCATCATGTTACCTGACTTCAAACTACACTACAAGGCTACAGTAAAAATAACAGCATGGTACTGGTACCAAGCAGATATATGGACCAACGGAAGAGAACAGAGGCCTCAGAAATAACACCACATGTATAAAACACCAAAGACAATTGCAACAAAAGCCAAAATTGACAAATTGGATCTAATTAAACTAAAGAGCTTCTGCACAGCAAAAGAAATTACCATCACAGTGAGCAGGCAACCCACAGAATGGGAGAATATTTTTGCAATCTATCCTTCTGACAAAGTCTAATATACAGAATCTATAAGCAACTTAAACATATTTACAAGAAAAAACAAACAACCCCATCAAAAAGTGGGCAAAGGATATGAACAGACATGTCTAGCTTCTCAAAAGAAGACATTTATGCAACCAACAACCATATGAAAAAAAGCTCATCATCACTTGTCATTAGAGAAATGCAAATCAAAACCACAATGAGATACAATCTCACACCATTTAGAATGGACATCATTAAAAAGTCAGGAAACGGATGCTGGAGAGGATGTGGAGAAATAGGAACACTTTTACACTTTGGTGGGAGTGGAAATTAGTTCAACCATAGTGGAAGACAGTGTGGCGATTCCTCAAGGATCTAGAACCAGAAATACCATTTGACTTAGCAATCCCATTACTGAATATATACCCAAAGGATTATAAATCATTACAGTATAAAGACACATGCATACATATGTTTATTGCAGCACTATTTACAATAGCAAAGAACTAGAAGCAACCCAAATGCCCATCAATGATAGACTGGATAGAGAAAATGTGGCACATATACACCATGGAATACTACGCAGCCATAAAAAAGAATGAGTTCATGTCCTATGCAGGGACATGGATGAAGCTGAAAGCCATCATTCTCAGCAAACTAACACAGGAACAGAAAACCAGTCACTGCATGTTCTCACTCATAAGTGGGAGTTGAACAATGAAAACACATGGACACAGGGAGAGGAACATCACACACTGGGGCCTTCTAGGGTGTTGGGGAGCAAGGGGAGTGAGAGCATTAGGACAAATACCTAATGCATGTGGGACTTAAAACCTAAATGATAGGTTGATAGGTGCAACAATCCACCATCGCATATGTATACCTATGTAACAAACCTGCACATACTCCACATGTATCCCAGAACTTAAAGTAAAAAAATTAATAATAATATTTCCTATTTTAAAAATTATCTTACTTTATGCCTAAGTAGGATAAGTATTCATAATTATACTCTCAGATTATTATTTAACATGTTTTCTTGCACTTCAACATAATTGCAAACAGAACTGATGAGGAATTGCCAGGCTAAACTGCTATTCTAAGGCCAATGGACTTGCCAGAGCTCTGCTTTAAAGCTAATGTCAAACAGATAAAAGCTGATTGAGTGAAAATATTACCTTTCTATAACTTTCTTCATACTCACAGGCAGCCCGTTGAAGAGTTGTCACTGGACAAAGAGAGATATGCAGCATTTGTGTTAATGGGAATTGTCAGAGTGTTGAAGAAGATTTCAGATGAACTGGATTATC
Source organism: Pongo abelii (assembly GCF_028885655.2). Lineage (NCBI taxonomy): Eukaryota > Metazoa > Chordata > Mammalia > Primates > Hominidae > Pongo > Pongo abelii. Next base: position 57,208,236 of record NC_071988.2, on the reverse strand, counting down.
AAAGAGCTTTCCATGAAATTTGGGGTCATTGGAACTATGTCTAAAACAATCCAGACTCCTTTAGATTATTTGAAGGCATTCTGGGAAGTACTGAAGTACATTAGTCCTTTTGGTCTCTATCAATTTTCCCTAAATCCCATACCACATACCAAACGTCCAGGGCCAGCTAAACAAAATACATAGTTTCTAAAGAAGTTGCAGGGAATATCATTACATAGACACAGATTCTAAAATATAAAAATTAAGAAGAGACTCTCATAGAAGATAGTAACCAGATATTAGCCAATCACAAGGTATGCCTGAAATCAAAGTTGATGCTAAAACTAGCCAAGCCAAGTTAATTATTCTAACAGATCAGACCTGTACATTAAAAGTAATTTGTTTATTTTCATTGACCAGTGCCCTGTCATTTAACTTGCATTATAAAAACTCATGTTCTTCTCTCTGATATTGTTTAAAAGTATATACATATTTTGTTCAGTTGAACTTTTTCAACTAGAAGACATAATAGCCTCTCAGTAATAATTGAGCATTTCCAGAAGTATTTAGATAAGCTAGATAATTTGGAGCTCTTTTATACTTACTTACAAAACAGGATCTAGCACCTCTTTGAATTACATGATTTTAGCTATGGATACTTGAGTCCTAGTAAGATATATTCCATACAAATATCGAGCCTAGCCATTTACTTTAATATTGGTCAGCTGGCTGTTTTCCAAGACCATTTGGAATTCTCATACTATTAACTTTAAATGACTATTGATTTCAAACCTTTATAGACAAGAGTTCTTTTCAACTCTGTGATTCTAAAGCAGTGTGAATACACATAGTAGGTATATAACCAACGAACTGCTAAGGCTAAAAATAATATGCAACATTAAACAGGATTAATTGATATAAAAATTGAGAAGGTCCCATATTTGATTTTAATGGAGTTAATGTCCAATGCTTTATATACTTTTATAATTGTAGCAGTTATTACCACATTATCGAATAATCTACTCTATTATTTTTTCATTTGTCTCTTGTGAAAAAATTATATATTTAACTACTTGACACTATAGCATTTAGGATTATGTAAGTAAAAAATAAACACCATACATTATTTTTTCATATGTATAATAATTAGTATACCTCTCAGGTACTTGGAATTCCTCCAAAACATATAGCATATTATTATAGTCAGCAATAGTTACAATGTATCTAAAAGGTGCATTTTCTGCTGATCATTTGACATTCTCTCAACTGGCAGAAACTCTGCCTCTGTGGATCTTGAGTCAACATCTATGGATGCGTGTCACAGAGTTCAACAGGCCACTCTTCTTTTCAGATGAACTCCAGCTCATTCCTGCATATTCATAGGCTGTAATGTACTTCTCATTCTCTTTTCTATTCCCGGTCTCTGGGATTTTTTTTTAATATATAAAAGGAACAGCATGACCCCATCTTAAAAAATTAAAATATTCACTCATCCATGGTTATTCCTGTAATATCAGTAGTGTTGGTGAATAATTCAAATTAAATAGTTTTCTATATATTCCATTTTAAAAACACTTCATTTACTTTATTTCAATGGTTTCCTCCAGCACTGTTCTCACCCTGCATTATTCATATGCAACCTCACAATTTGTTTTGAGTTCAAGCAGCGCTGATATAAATCATAGGGCTATTTTCTCTGGAGAACTTCAGCTTTAAGCTCCACAACTTGTTTTAAAATGAAAACTATGCTCAATTAAGGTGATTTGTTTTCTTCAAAAAATTAACTATCATATATTGCTATTTGCTACAAGGGAAGACTGAAGTTACATTGCATGCTGTTGAATAACTTTAGAAATAACTTACTTTCTATCTCATTCTTTCACTGTATCCTTGCATCTAGCTTTTTCCTGTGTATTTATCTGTGCCTAGGTTATATTCCTAAGGACAGAATTAGCTGTTTCTTCCTTTCTCAAACTATTTGCATTTTGACTTTTGAATAGTTCCTTTGTAAACAAACTGAAGTCACATTGTTTTCACTGCTTTCCAGGCCCTTCACTGAAGGAGAGGACAAAGAGAGTGAACAGGAAATGCAAGCAAACTGAGACATAAGAGTCAGTGTGGAATATGGCCATACAAGTAGCATTTGAGGAATAATGTCACTGCAAATGGGGAACCTATTCCAGCCCTCTCCAAAAGGAAATAATGAGCTGGCAAAATCCATCAAAATCAATATTTGAGGAACTCTAGGATATAGTCATAAACTTACAACAGTCAGGGAGAAAATTTGTGAAAAAAAGCCTGCATTTTAGAATGCAAGTTGAACATCCTTCATACTCCAAATCAGCAACTACACTTATGGTATAGATTGGTAGAGCCAGAGAGAGTGATAGGAGTCTTATTCTCGAACAATTGTGGCTGCAGGTTTCCACCTCCCTATCTCCACCCTCAGGGAGCAGTGCAGAGGCTTTTCTTTGTTTCACCTGACTTGAAGCATTTCCAGGGCTTTTACTATGTGTATTAAAACTAATAGTAGCCAAGTCAGGAATAACACTTGCAACAAGTTTAGGATACACTTGGGACACACTCTTTAATAACTAATAGGTCAAAGAAAAAATCATGATGGAGATTAGAAAATACAATAAAAGAAATGAAAAGAAAAGCACAACTTACCAAAACTTTTGGAATGCATCAAATGCAATGCTCATGTAGAAATGTATACCTGTAAATGTTTATATTAAAAGAGAAAAATTTTAAGTTAATAACTTAATCATATTTTAAGAAACTATAAAAAGAAAAGCAAGATAAATTCAAAGCCAGTATAAGAAATAAAGATTAGAGCAGAGATCAATAAAATAGAGAAAAAAAGAAAATTATAAAACATAAGTTGATTTTTTAAAGCAATCAGCAAAATGGACAAATCTTTAGACAAAAAAAAAGAAAAATTACTGAAATCAGAAAAGAAATTGGAGACATTACTTCAGACACTAAGAAAATGAAAAAGATTTTGAGTATATTATGAATAATTGTACACCAACAAATTAGACAACATTGAAAACATTTTAACATAGAAAACAATTTTAAACAAATTTTAAAAATTTCTAGAAACACACAAACTGCCAAAACTAACTCAAAAAAAATAAAAATTTTAAAAAGACACAAAAAATGAAAAGATTGAATCGTCACTCAAAACCTCCCTCAAAAGAATCCCCAGGACCATATGTCTTCACTGGTAAATTGTTCCAAATGTTTTTTAAACCTAACATCAATCAATTTTAAATTTTCCCAAAAGTAGAAAATGTTTTCCTAAGTACTTTTTTTTTACTAACTCCTTCTTTGAGGCCAGGATTAATACGATAATAAAGTTAGAAAAAGGCATCACATGAGAACACAACAAAAGATCAATATTGTTTATTAATATAAATGCAAAACTATTCAACAAAATATTAGCAAACTGAATCCAACAGAATTTTAAGAGAATCCTATATTATGACTAAGTGGGATTTATTCCAAGAACGCAAGGGTGGTTCAATATATGAGCATCAATCAACGTTAACATAGCACATCAACAAAATAAATTGAAATATGATTAATTGATACAGAAAGAGAATTTGACAATATCTAATATTCTTTCATGATACAAACACTCAACAAATTAAGACTACAAGGAAACTACCACAAATAATAAAGGGTGTTTATGAAAAACTCACAGCCAACATTATATTCAATGAAGAGCAACTGAAATGTTTCCCTCTAAGATTAGGAATGAGACAAGAATATTTGCTTTCCCCATTTCTATTCAACTAGATGTTCTAGTCAGAGCAATTATGCAAAAAAAGATATAAAAAGCATCCAAACTGGAAAAGAAGAAATAAAATCATCTTTACTTTTAGATGACATGATCCAATAAACAGAAAATTTGAAGGAATTTGCACATAAAAATAATAAAGACGATAAATTCAGTAATGTTGCAGAAAATGAGATCAATATAAAATCAGTTCTTATCTGCAAATTACCAATGAATGATTCAAAAATGAAATTAAGAATACATTTCCATTTAAAATAGTAAAAATATAACATTTAGAAATAAATTTAACCAATGAGAGAAAAGATTCATACACTGAAAACTAAAACACTTTGCTGAAAAGTTTAAGATGATCCAAATAAATAAAAAGCCAGTCCATGCTTATGGATTGAGACATACTGTTGTTAATTGGCAGCACTATCCAAATTGTTCTACAAATGAAATACAAATCACTATCCAATAGCCTTTTTATAGAAATAGAAAATAAAACCCGTCGGAAAAACACAGTATTGGGGTGGGAGTGACCCGATTTTCCAGGTGCCCTCTGTCACCCCTTTCTTTGACTAGGAAAGGGAACTCCTTGACCCCTTGTGCTTCCTGAGTGAGGTAATGCCTCACCCTGCTTCGGCTGGCGCATGGTGCACTGCACCCACTGTCCTGAGCCCACTGTCTGGCATTGCCTAGTGAGATGAACCCGGTACCTCAGACGGAAATGCAGAAATCACCCATCTTCTGCATTGCTCACGCTGGGAGCTGTAGACCGGAGCTGTTCCTATTCGGCCAAATGGCGCACCAGGAGATTATATCCCATACCTGGCTTGGAGGGTTCTACACCCACGGAGTCTCAATGATTGCTAGCACAGCAGTCTGAGATCAAACTGAAAGGTGGCAGCGAGGCTGGGGAAGGGGTGCCCACCATTGCCCAGGCTTGCTTAGGTAAACAAAGCAGCCAGGAAGCTTGAACTGGGTGGAGCCCACCACAGCTCAAGGAGGCCTGCCTGCCTCTGTAGGCTCCACCTCTGGGGACAGGGCACAGACAAATAAAAAGACAGCAGTAACCTCTGCAGACTTAAATGTCCCTGTCTGACAGCTTTGAAGAGAGCAGTGGTTCTCCCAGCACACGGCTGGAGATCTGAGAATGGGCAGACTGCCTCCTCAAGTGGGTCCCTGACCCTTGACCCCCGAGCAGCCTAACTGGGAGGCACCCCCCAGTAGGGGCAGACTGACACCTCACATGGCCGGGTACTCCTCTGAGACAAAACTTCCAGAGGAACGATCAGACAGCAGCATTCGCAGTTCACAAAAATCCACTGTTCTGCAGCCACCGCTGCTGGTACCCAGGCAAACAGGGTCTGGAGTGGACCTCTGGCAAACTCCAACAGACCTGCAGCTGAGGGTCTTGTTTGTTAGAAGGAAAACTAACAAACAGAAAGCACATCCACACCAAAAACCCATCTGTACATCACCATCATCAAAGACCAAAAGTAGATAAAACCACAAAGATGGGGAAAAAACAGAGCAGAAAAACTGGAAACTATAAAAAGCAGAGCGCCACTCCTCCTCCAAAGGAACACAGCTCCTCACCAGCAACAGCACAAGGCTGGATGGAGAATGATTTTGACGAGTTGAGAGAAGAAGGCTTCAGACTATCAAACTACTCCAAACTACAGGAGGAAATTCAAACCAAAGGCAAAGAAGTTGAAAATTTTTGAAAAAAATTTAGACGAATATATAACTAGAATAACCAATACAGAGAAGTGCTTAAAGGAGCTGATGGAGCTGAAAGCCAAGGCTCGAGAACTACGTGAAGAATGCAGAAGTCTTAGGAGCCAATGTGATCAACTGGAAGAAGGAGTATCAGTGATGGAAGATGAAATGAATGAAATGAAGTGAGAAGGGAAGTTTAGAGAAAAAAGAATAAAAAGAAATGAACAAAGCCTCCAAGAAATATGGGACTATGTGAAAAGACCAAATCTACATCTGATTGGTGTACCTGAAAGTGACGGGGAGAATGGAACCAAGTTGGAAAACACTCTGCAGGATATTATCCAGGAAAACTTTCCCAAGCTAGCAAGGCAGGCCAACATTCAGATTCAGGAAATACAGAGAACACAACAAAGATACTCCTCGAGAAGAGCAACTCCAAGAAACATAATTGTCAGATTCACCAAAGTTGAAATGAAGGAAAAAATGTTAAGGGCAGCCAGAGAGAAAGGTCGGGTTACCCACAAAGGGAAGCCCATCAGACTAACAGCAGATCTCTCAGCAGAAACCCTACAAGCCAGAAGAGAGTGGGGGCCAATATTCAACATTCTTAAAGAAAATAATTTTCAACCCAGAATTTCATATCCAGCCAAACTAAGCTTCATAAATGAAGGAGAAATAAAATACTTTACAGGCAAGCAAATGCTGAGAGATTTTGTCACCACCAGGCCTGCCCTAAAAGAGCTCCTGAAGGAAGCGCTAAACATGGAAAGGCACAACCGGTACCAGCCGCTGCAAAATCATGCCAAAATGTAAAGACCATCGAGACTAGGAAGAGACTGCATCAACTAACGAGCAAAATAACCAGCTAACATCATAATGACAGGATCAAATTCACACATAACAATATTAACTTTAAACGTAAATGGACTAAATGCTCCAATTAAAAGACACAGACTGGCAAATTGGATAAAGACTCAAGACCCATCAGTGTGCTGTATTCAGGAAACCCATCTCACATGCAGAGACACACATAGGCTCAAAATAAAAGGATGGAGGAAGATCTACCAAGCAAATGGAAAACAAAAAAAGGCAGGGGTTGCAATCCTAGTCTCTGATAAAACAGACTTTAAACCAACAAAGATCAAAAGAGACAAAGAAGGCTATTACATAATGGTAAAGGGATCAATTCAACAAGAAGAGCTAACTATCCTAAATAGATATGCACCCAATACAGGAGCACCCAGATTCATAAAGCAAGTCCTGAGTGACCTACAAAGAGACTTAGATTCCCACACAATAATAATGGGAGACTTTAACACGCCACTGTCAACATTAGACAGATCAACGAGACAGAAAGTTAATAAGGATATCCAGGAATTGAACTCAGCTCTGCACCAAGCAGACCTAATAGACATCTACAGAACTCTCCAACCCAAATCAACAGAATATACATTTTTTTTCAGCACCACACCACACCTATACCAAAATTGGAATAGTTGTGTTACTCCAATTTTGTGTTATTCCAACTATGTGGTACTTCCACATAGTTGGAAGTAAAGCTCTCCTCAGCAAATGTAAAAGATCAAAAGTTATAACAAACTGTCTCTCAGACCACAGTGCAATCAAACTAGAACTAAGGATTAATAAACTCACTCAAAACCGCTCAACAACATGGAAACTGAACAACCTGCTCCTGAATGACTACTGGGTACATAATAAAATGAAGGCAGAAAAAAATACATTCTTTGAAACCAGCAAGAACAAAGACACAACATACCAGAATCTCTGGGACACATTCAAAGCAGTGTGTACAGGGACTTTTATAGAACTAAATGCTGACAAGAGAAAGCAGGAAAGATCCAAAATTGACACCCTAACATCACAATTAAAATAACTAGAAAAGCAAGAGCAAACACATTCAAAAGCCAGCAGAAGGCAAGAAATAACTAAAATCAGAGCAGAACTGAAGGAAATAGAGACACAAAAAACCCTTCAAAAAATTAATGAATCCAAGAGCTGGTTTTTTGAAAGGATCAACAAAATTGATAGACCACTAGCAAGACTAATAAAGAAGAAAAGAGAGAAGAATCAAATAGACTCAATAAAAAATGATAAAGGGGATATCACCACTGATCCCACAGAAATACAAACTACCATCAGAGAATACTACAAACATCTCTATGCAAATAAACTAGAAAATCTAGAAGAAATGGATAAATTCCTCAACACATACACCCTCCCAAGACTAAACCAGGAAGAAGTTGACTCTCTGAATAGACCAATAACGGACTCTGAAATTGTGGCAATAATCAATAGCTTACCAACAAAAAAGAGTCTAGGACCAGATGGATTCACGGCCGAATTCTACCAGAGGTACAAGAAGGAACTGGTACCATTCCTTCTGAAACTATTCCAATCAATAGAAAAAGAGGGAATCCTCCCTAACTCATTTTATGAGGCCAGCATCATCCTGATACCAAAGCCGGGCAGAGACACAACCAACAAAGAGAATTTTAGACCAATATTCCTGATAAACATTGATGCAAAAATCCTCAGTAAAATACTGGCAAACCAAATCCAGCAGCACATCAAAAAGCTTATCCACCATGATCAAGTGGGCTTCATCCCTGGGATGCAAGGCTGGTTCAATATACGCAAATCAATAAATGTAATCCAGCATATAAACAGAACCAAAGACAAAAACCACATGACTATCTCAATAGACGCAGAAAAGGCCTTTGACAAAATTCAACAACCCTTCATGCTAAAAACTCTCAATAAATTAGGTATTGATGGGACATATCTCAAAATAATAAGAGCTATCTATGACAAACCCACAGCCAATATCATACAGAATGGGCAAAAACTGGAAGCATTCCCTTTGAAAACTGGCACAAGACAGGGATGCCCTCTCTCACCACTGCTATTCAACATAGTGTTGGAAGTTCTGGCCAGAGCAATTAGGCAGGAGAAGGAAATAAAGGGTATTCAATTAGGAAAAGAGGAAGTCAAATTTTCCCTGTTTGCAGATGACATGATTGTATATCTAGAAAACCCCATTGTCTCAGCCCAAAATCTCCTTAAGCTGATAAGCAACTTCAGCAAAGTCTCAGGATACAAAATCAATGTACAAAAATCACAAGCATTCTTATACACCAATAACAGACAAACAGAGAGCCAAATCCTGAGTGAACTCCCATTCACAATTGCTTCAAAGAGAATAAAATACCTAGGAATCCAATTTACAAGGGACGTGAGGGACCTCTTCAAGGAGAACTACAAACCACTGCTCAATGAAATAAGAGGATACAAACAAATGGAAGAATATTCCATGCTCATGGGTAGGAAGAATCAATGTCATGAAAATGGCCATACTGCCCATTTTATAGATCCAATGCCATCCCCCTCAAGCTACCAATGACTTTCTTCCCAGAATTTGAAAAAACTGCTTTAAAGTTCTATGGAACCAAAAAAGATCCCAAATCACCAAGTCAATCCTAAGCCAAAAGAACAAAGCTGGAGGCATCACGCTACCTGACTTCAAACTATACTACAAGGCTACAGTACCCAAAGCAGTATGGTACTGGTACCAAAACAGAGATATAGATCAATGGAACAGAACAGAGCCCTCAGAAATAATGCCACATGTCTACAACTATCTGATCTTTGAAAAACCTGAGAAAAACAAGAAATGGGGAAAGGATTCCCTACTTAATAAATGGTGCTGGGAAAACTGGCTAGCCATATGTAGAAAGCTGAAACAGGATCCCTTCCTTACACCTTATACAAAAATTAATTCAAGATGGATTAAAGACTTAAACATTAGACCTAAAACCATAAAAACCCTAGAAGAAAACCTAGGCATTACCATTCAGGACATAGGCATGGGCAAGGACTTCATGTCTAAAACACCAAAAGCAATGGCCACAAAAGCCAAAATTGACAAATGGGATCTAATTAAACTAAAGAGCTTCTGCACAGCAAAAGAAACTACCATCAGAGTGAACAGGCAACCTACAAAATGGGAGAAAATTTTTGCAACCTACTCATCTGACAAAGGGCTCATATCCAGAATCTACAAAGAACTCAAACAAATTTACAAGAGAAAAACAAACAACCCCATCAAAAAGTGGGCAAAGGACATGAACAGACACTTCTCAAAAGAAGACATTTATGCAGCCAAAAACCACATGAAAAAATGGCCATCATCACTGGCCATCAGAGAAATGCAAATCAAAACCACAATGAGATACCATCTCACACCAGTTAGAATGGCAATCATGAAAAAGTCAGGAAACAACAGGTGCTGGAGAGGATGTGGAGAAATAAGAACACTTTTACACTGTAGGTGGGACTGTAAACTAGGTCAACCCTTGTGGAAGTCAGTGTGGCGATTCCTCAGGGATCTAGAACTAGAAATACCATTTGACCGAGCCATCCCATTACTGGGTATATACCCAAAGGACTATAAATCATGCTGCTATAAAGACACATGCACACGTATGTTTATTGTGGCATTATTCACAATAGCAAAGACTTGGAACCAACCCAAATGTCCAACAATGATAGACTGCATTAAGAAAATGTGGCACATATACACCATGGAATACTATGCAGCCATAAAAAATGATGAGTTCATGTCCTTTGTAGGGACATGGATGAAATTGGAAATCATCATTCTCAGTAAACTATAGCAAGATCAAAAAACCAAACACCGCATATTCTCACTCATAGGTGGGAATTGAACAATAAGAACACATTGACACAGGAAGGGGAACATCATAGTCTGGGGACTGTTGTGGGGTGGGGGTAGGGTGGAGGGATAGCTTCAGGAGATACACCTAATGCTAAATGATGAGTTAATGGGTGCAGCACACCAGCATGGCACATGTATACATATGTAACTAACCTGCACATAGTGCACATGTACCCTAAAACTTAAAGTATAATAATAATAAAAAAAGAAATAGAAAATAAAAGTAATCCTATAATTTATATGAAATTTCAAGGGACCCTAAATAGTCAGAATAATCTCGAAAAAGAAGAAAGTTGGAGTACTCACTCTTCCTGAATTTGAAACTTACTACAAAGTTCTTATAATTGAAACAATGTGGTAGTAGCATAAAGAAAGACATGTAGACCAATAAGATAGAATTAAGAGTTAATAGATAAATTTATATATATCCATGGTTGTATTAGTTCATTTTCATACTGCTATAAAATAACTCCCTGAGACTGGATAATTTATAAAGGAAAGTGCTTTAACTGACTCACAGTTCAGCAGGGCTGTGGAGTCCTCAGCAAACTTACAATCATGACAGAAAGCAAAGGAGAAGCAAGGTACCTTCTTCACAAGGTGGCAGGAAGAAGTGCTGAGCAAAGGGGGAAGAGCCCCTTATAAAACCATCAGATCTTGTGAGAACTCACTTACTATATGAGAACAGCATGTGGGAAACAGCCCTCATAATTCAATTACCTCCACCTGTTCTCTCCCTTGACATACAGGTTTTATGGGGATTACAATTCAAGATGAGATTTGGGTGGGGACACAGCCTAACCATATGAAGGTCAATTGATTTTAAATAAGAGTGCTAAGACCAGTTAATGAAGAAAGAATAGTTTCATCAACAAATGATGCTGGGACTACTGGATATTCACTTGGCAAAGAATGAAGTTATACCGACCTACCTTATACTATATTCAAAAATTTACTCAAAATGGATCAAACACATGAATGTAAGAGATAAAACTATAAAAGTTAAAAGTCTTAGAAGAAAATATAAAAGCAAATCTTCATGACCTTGGATTTGGCAAAGTATCCTTAGATATGACACTAAAAGCAAAAACAACAAAAGTACAAATAGACAAATTGGATTTCATAAAAGGTTTAGAATTTTCTGCTCCACACAATATTATTAAGAAAGTCAATCCAGGCCGGGCGAGATGGCTCACGCCTGTAATCCCAGCACTTTGGGAGGCCGAGAAAGGCAGATCACGAGGTCAGGAGATCGAGACCATCCTGGCTAACACTGTGAAACCACGTCTCTACTAAAAACAGAAAAATTAGCCAGGCATGGTGGCAGCCACCTGTAGTCCCAGCTACTCGAGTGGCTGAGGTAGGAGAATGACGTGAACCCAGGAGATGGAGCTTTCAGTGAGCCAAGATCATGCCACTGCATTCCAGCCTGGGAGACAGAGCAAGACTCTCTCTCAAAAAAAAAAAAAAAAAAAAGAAAGCCAAAAGACAACCCAAAGAACGGGACAAAATGTTAGCAAATTCTGTGTCTGATAAGGGTTTAGTGTTCAAAATGTGTAAAGAACTCATACAACTCGACAAAAACAACAAGAACAAATAAAACAAATTACCTAATTAAAAAAGGACAAAAGATTTGAACAGAAATTTCACCAAAGGAAAGATACCAATGGCTAAAAAGCATATGAAAGATGTTCAGTATCATTAGTCTGTTTAACTGTGGTTGGAGTATTTCAACCATAGAAATAAGCAAATGCTACAAATAAAAAAAATAAGACTTACTGATTATTCTTATTGATTGTTCAGACTAAGAAATGATAAAATGTTAATAATGTAGACTAAACTTAAAAGTGTGTTTCTTCAATGAGAACACATGGACACAGGGAGGGGAACATCACACATCAGGGTCTATCAGGGGGTGGGCAGCAAGGGGAGGTAGAGCATTAAGACAAATACCAAATACATGTGGTGCTTAAAATCTAGATGATGGGTTAATAGGTGCAGCAAACCACCATGGCACATGTATACCTATATAACAAACCTGCACATTCTGCACATGTATCCTGGAAATTAAAGTAATTTTTTAAAAATGTGTTTTATCAGTAACTATTATTTTCTGATGAGCCACAAAAAAAAAATACTTTCAGTATTCAAAAACAATTGTCCAATTTGGCATTCACTCATCTTAAAGGTAAAAGAGAGATGTTCCAACATATGCCTCCATGGTTTCACTTTTGTCGTATTTGTTAATAATCTAAGAAAAACTATCAACCAACATTCATATCAGAACTACCTTCATTCATCAAATGTAACCATGGATTAGCACTGGATATGGATAGACTATGGTAAAAATCAACAAAAGCATTCTATGATACTTTTCTCTGTGTAGTCATTCACTGCATAGAATTTACAATAAAAAGTGTTTTATAGTATATTTTAGTATTACTTGTAAATTGTGTTGTTGCACTTTTCTTATATCAGTACCATTTATAATAATTTATGCAATTTTTTATCCCATTGAGGATCCAGTTATATAGCATTTCACAACAAAACACTGGAATAAGCTCTCTTTCTGAACTGTGGAACATTCTGCCTTTCATATCATGATTGGTCTCTGGAGAGTTAAAAGCTAAGAGCTTTCAGTAATGTGTAGAAGACTCTCCTGTTAAGTCAGAGATTGAAACTTATCTTTCCATAGCAGCCCTTAAGAACCTTCTCACTTAAGTGTGTTTCTGCACCTAATGGCCACACTGTTCTCTGGTCATCAATAGTAAAACTTGATAGTGACCTCATTAAATATTGTCCAACATGAGGGATCTACATAAATTACTTAAAATTCTTCTGCATGAGATTTGTTTCTTCCATAGCATTCAGTTATTTAACTATTCAATCACTTATATCATTATAAATTCACAGATATTTATTTTCTACTTCAAGTTATAAGCCAGTCCCAATTTATTTATTTTTTCTTGAATTATTCCAGCTTTGGACATTGGAAGCTCTTTCAGTTGGCTTCTGTGTCCCTTTCACATACCCTTACAAACAGAGATTTTGTTTTTGTTTTTAGAATACTATTTTCCTTTATGGCATTAAGATACTCCAGGCTCATTTTGTATATTTCCTGCTCTTACCATAGAATTAGCCATTTCTCCAGAGTTCCTTTTATTGGAAAGTGCTATTAGAAACCAATCTCAGGGCACCAGGTGTATTTGTTGTTTCTGAGGATTGTTGCTTCCAGGAACTTGGCTCATAAAATAATACATGTGTTTTATTTACCAGGCATGTACACATAGCTATAAATATTTTTAAATCTAATCATCTGAATTCATATTAAGCTAAACAAAATTTTCTACCTGTATCTTCAACTTTATTTTATTTTATTACCACATGGATCATTCTAGCATTTTCTATTTTTTTATCTGTTAATTTCCACTCTATCAGTAAGAAACCTAATTCCCACCATCCATATATTAATTATTCAATTCCAGTACACCAAAACAGAAGTATCAGAATGAATACACCATCGGAAACAGCTTTATCATCTAAAGACAAAACTTTACTCAGTTCTAAAGTTACCCAGGTGAGTAACTTTCCCCTGTCCTCTTCAATGTGACTGTTTCCTGATATTTAAAATACAATTAGACTGTTTTGTCACCTTTGTCATTCCAAACTGGGATTCTCCAAAATTCTATTATAGTTCATTATTTTTTAATTTACATACATTTTCTATGTTTATGCTCTAAAATTCTATAGGTTTTGGCAAATATATAGTGTCACATATTGATCATTACAGTATCATGCAGAATAATTTTACCACCTTAAAGGAAGTCTCTGTGCTTCACATATTCAAACCTTCCCTGTCTTCACTAGCAACCACTGAGCAGTTTTGTCATTCCCAGAGGGTCATATAAATACAATAAAACAACATGTAGCATTTCAGACTTGCTTCTTTTATTTATAAATATACATTTAAGATACATCTCTGTTTCCTTGTGGCTTACTAGCTCATATATTTCCATCAGTGATTCCATTGTACACATAAAGCACTGACTATATATTCACTTATTGAAGGACTTCTTGAATGCTTCTGGCTTTTAACAATTATGAATGTAGCTGCTATTCACATTCATGTGCAGATATTCACATGTATATGCATTTTTAAATGGTTGGATAAATATCTAGAACAATTACTTGATGTGGTAAGGCTATTTAAACACAGCCTTTGAAATGAAGGGAAACATAGTTGTATCTTAAATATATATTTATAAATGAGATGATTTGCAATAGATGGTGAGGACCTGAAGCATGTATTTAATTTCGCTCTTGAAAAATAATGGTGAGGGTGCGTAACTTATTAAGAAATAGAGTACAAGGTGCCAGGTCAAGTTTTCTCTTTCCCAACACTTTTAATATTTCACTTTACTTTCTTCTTGCTTGCATGGTTCCTGATGAGAAGTCTGCTATAGTTCTTATCGTTGTTCCTATATAAGTGACTTAGTTTGGCAATGAACTTTTAGGTGTAATACCAAAGCACCATCCAAAAATAAGAAGAAAATACATGAAAAGTTGTGCTTTGTTAAAGTTAAAAACTTCAGCTCTGTGAAATATAATGTTAAGATAATCAAAAGACAAAACATAGAATGAGAGATATAATGTGGCAAATGCAGATTTTATTCCTGTATATGCAATAGACAAAGAAAGCTTAACACTCAGTACAAAAACAACACACTGAAAAAATGGATGAAAGTTCTGAACAGATATCTCACCAAAGTAGATATACAGATGGAAAATAAGCATATAAAAAGATGCTCAACATTATTAAAATTAGATAATTGAAAATGTTAAAATGTGGCATAGCAGTAGAAGGACTAAAATCTAACAAATTAATAATAGTAATTTCTGGTGATCATACAGATTTAGCAGAGCAATGCTTATTCATTGGTGGTGGTAATTCCATAAAGTAAAGCCACATTGAAAGACATGGTTACAGTTTCTTGCAAAGACTGTGTTTAAATAGCCTTACCACATCAAGTAATTGTTCTAGATACTTATCCAGCCATTTGAAAATGCATGTACATGTGAAAGTCTGCACATGAATGTGAATATCAGATTTCTTCATAATTGCCAGAAGCTGAAGCATTCAGGAAGTCCTTCCATATGTGAATTTGGATCCCTTAAGAGAACACTGAGGTATTTTGCATGTCAACTTCACACTTTTATTGAGGAAGTTCTCCTGTGCCTGCCAGCCCCCTTTAACTCTAAAAATAAATCAACATTTTCTAAGACAGTATCTTTGCACTTGACTGACTATGGCATTACAAAACCAGTCATTGTATTGTACAAGATATGGAAGAACTCATCACTGTAGTATATTTACATGCCAATTCCATCTTTTAGGGTAGTGGTCACTTTTGTGAATTATGGTTATGCCTCTTTCTTCTAATGGCATTCATTAGAATTATCCTATATGATTTCTATATTACATATTATTGAAATTAATTCACACATTTTACCTGGTTTAATTCTTGAAGTTATCACAGGTAGTATTTTTATCTTGGAGAAGGTGAATAAGAAAACTGGTCTACTGAATCATAATTTCATGTCCTCCCAACACAGCTGTCAATCGCCCCTTCATGTTTGCATCATTACAAGGCAGCCAAAATACAAGTGGAGGAAGTTAGTCAACCAGAATAAAATACTACAGTTCTCATGTTTTTTAAAATGTCTAATGAAAAAACTATCATGAAATTGTTTCACAAAAATCCATGAAAAGTCTATTTTAAAAGTCTATAAAAGTCATCTCATTTTATTAAGAGTGAAACTTCAACCTATTTAGAAAATTTTATTTTCCTTTTTGAGATGGGTTTAAAGACTTTATAGAAAGTTCCATTGTCACACCAGTTAGAATGGCAATCATTAAAAAGTCAGGAAACAACAGGTGCTGGAGAGGATGTGGAGAAATAGGAACACTTTTACACTGTTGGTGGGACTGTAAACTAGTTCAACCCTTGTGGAAGTCAGTGTGGCGATTCCTCAGGGATCTAGAACTAGAAACTCCATTCGACCCAGCCATCCCATTACTGGGTATATACCCAAAGGACTATAAATCATGCTGCTATAAAGACACATGCACACGTATGTTTACTGCGGCATTATTCACAATAGCAAAGACTTGGAACCAACCCAAATGTCCAACAATGATAGACTGGATTAAGAAAATGTGGCACATATACACCATGGAATACTATGCAGCCATAAAAAATGATGAGTTCACGTCCTTTGTAGGGACATGGATGAAATTGGAAATCATCATTCTCAGTAAACTATCGCAAGAACAAAAAACCAAACACCGAATATTCTCACTCATAGGTGGGAATTGAACAATGAGAACACATGGACACAGGAAGGGGAACATCACACTCG
The DNA here is from genome assembly GCF_028885655.2 of Pongo abelii. Lineage (NCBI taxonomy): Eukaryota > Metazoa > Chordata > Mammalia > Primates > Hominidae > Pongo > Pongo abelii. Next base: position 57,191,572 of record NC_071988.2, on the reverse strand, counting down.
GGACTGTTGTGGGGTGGGGGGAGGGGGGAGGGATAGCATTGGGAGATATACCTAATGCTAGATGACGAGTTGGTGGGTGTAGCGCACCAGCATGGCACATGTATACATATGTAACTTACCTGCACATTGCGCACATGTACCATAAAACCTAAAGTATAATAATAATAATAATAATAATAAAAGAAAAAAAAAATAAATAAAAAAAAAAAAAAAAAAAAAAAAAGGAAGTTCCATTGTCTACGTCCGTGGAGATTATCTTTATTTAACACTTTTTTTTATTTCTGTGACATAACAAGAAATATACGCTTGGTCTCTGCCGTATGTTCCTGACATAAAGCTCCTGAAATCTTGTAATTTTCTGGGTAATGGGGGTGATAGTAATACTCGAGGTAGGGGCAGGGAAGTACTGGGTAGAGAAGGGCAGGTCCCTGGCAGGGCTCCACCCCAGGGCCTGTGCCTACGGACCTAGGTGAGGACAGGCATTTCTGTTTTTGTGCCCAAATGTTGCATTATCCAAGACCACCCTAACGTCCCACGCCCCCATCCTGTGCCTATAAAAACCCTGAGATCCTAGTGAGCAGGCACACAAGCAGCTGGACGCTGAGAAGAACACACCAGCAGAAGATACAAGCAGCTGGACATCACGAGGAGCACGCAGGCAGAAAAACACACCGGCAGATATCAGCAAAAGCCAACATGCCATCTATGTTGGGACGACACCAAATTTGGCCGGGATGGTCTGAGCAGCTCTATTACAGGGGAAGACCACTTTCCAATACCATTCCTCTTCTGGCTCCCCATCCGTCGCGGAGAGTTTCCAGCATGCAATAAAACCTCCTTACACATTCTCCAGGGCCACATGTGAACAAATTTTTCCAGTATACCAAGTCAAGAACCCTGGGATACAGAAAGCTTTCTTTCCTTGTGATAAGGCATAGGGTCTAATTGAGCTGATTAACACAAGCTGACTGCAGATGGCAAACTGAAAGAGCACGCTGTAACACACGCCCGCTGGGGCTCCAGGGGTTGTAAACACTCAACGCTTGATGCTGCCATGGGGTTGGCGCTCCCCAAGACCTGCCCATCTGCACGCTCCCCCTAGGGGTATGAGCAGTGGGGCACCTAAGAAGTGAGCCAGACCCCCCATTGCATGTCCTGCCAGGGGGATCAGGGAACTTTTCCTGTTTCAATAGTAGCATTGTACACAGAGATCCTAAATTCCTTTGAATTTCCTTGGCAATAGGAGCATCTTTTGTTCTAATGCAGCAACTCTTGGATGGTTTCAGGTTGGCAGCTGATCGCAAGAAACACCAAACCGTGAACAGAAGCTTAGAATTTAAGTCCCTCTCCCCATCCTCCAGGGAGGACAGAAGGACTGGAAATAGAGTTAATAATCAATCGTGACTACATGATGAAGCCTCCATAAAAATCTCTAAACTTCAGGGGTCAGGGAGCTTCCAGGTAGGTGAACACTTCCACACGCACAACTCCATGAGGACAGAAGCGTCTCTGTATAGGATTTTTTGGACCTTGTCCTGTAAACCTCCTCATCTGGCTGTTGATCTGTAGCCTTGATAATATCTTTTATAATAAACGGATAAATGTAAGTAAAGGTTTCCCAGAGTTTTTTAAGCCATTATTAGCAAACTGTCAAACCTGTTTAGGGAGTGGTGGGGACCCTCGATTTATGGCTGGTTGGTCAGAAGTACAGATGACAACCCGGGATTTGTGATTGTTTTCTGAAGTGTGGACTGGCAGTCTAATAGGCTGGAGCCCTTAACTTATGGGGTCTACACGAATTCCAGGTAGTCAGTGTCCGGATTAAATTGCAGAGCACTCATTTGGTGTTCAGAGAGCTAGAGGATTGGCTGCTATGAAAAAAACCACACACATTTGGTGTCAGAAGTTTTGTGAGTATAGAGAAACAGGATTTTTTTTCCTTTAATTTCTTACTATGTGTGATTTTCAAATATATTACCGAATCACTGCATAATTTCACAGATATGTTGTAGAATGTGAAAGATTATAGAAATGGTTAGATTATATTTAAGATCTCTTCTTATAGATTTGAAACTTTTTTTCTATTGTTTTTCCTTCTATCTTGCAGGCAGAATTTTGAGTTTTTGGCATTCCAAAGGCCTGAGTTTGGCTACATGAGCTAGGTATTGTACAGAATTTGACTTATTTCAAATCTTGCCAGCAGTATTTGATAGGAGGCAGCAAAACTAGCTGTCTCTCGCCCTTTCTTTATATATTCCTGCCACTCTAACCTTCTATTATTGTCTATATTTTCTACGTTCTTTCACAACTTCCTATTGATTCTCTGCCTGAAATATTTATTTTCCCTCAATTTTCTGCCTGGCCTTCTCCCACTCATATTGTGTCCTTGGCTGTTCCCCAAGACACTTTCTTTGACACGCCAGTTTAAATCTCATAAAGAAACAGTTTTTTTCTTAATAGAACGTTTATAATTTTTAATAATAAGATATTTGAAAGGTTTTGTAAAGTAACGTTTCCAGACCATTAAAATTAAAACTTTAGAAAGAAAAATCATATATATACATATATATACATATGTGTACATATATCCATGTGTGTATATATGTGAATACATATATTCTACACATATGTACACATATATTTAGTAGGCATATAGGCATATATGGGGTGTTTAGGGTAATAATTTTTAGACTGCTCAAAATTCTGCAGATAAGATAAAAAACAAAAAATATATATAATTGAATGCATCAGAAGATTATATTAATGAAGAGAGATCAGAAATAACACACAATATTTACAATTAAATCAGCCATTTGGTGTGCCTTTTTTAGCTTCCTGGTGGGCAGATGAGTTAGAGAATCAGAGAAAAACAGATGTTACAATAAAGAAAAGCCAATTTTTTTAGCTCTTATTGAAGAATGTTAAAACATTAAAAGAAAAATTAATGATATAAAATAGGTGATGATTAAACACATATAAGATAATTATTATAGTCTTGCTTTTAGAGAAGAGAATATTTTAATAAAAGAAAAAAATGGCTATTTGGCTCAGGTGAGAACTATTTACTAGAGGCAACACACCACCCACCTATCTTCCTCCTACAATGCTACTGAAAAAAGCATTCTTAGGTTAAATATTCCATCCAGTTGTGAAGGATAAAGAGGAAGATTTATGATAGCTTAGAATCTCATCTGTGCAGCATATATGTGGGTACCAGCAAGGTGGTTAAAGGAGAGAAGTGCAAGGAAAACAGCAAACACAGAAGCTGTAAGTGAATATTATTTCAGTTTCTAGTTGGAAGTAAAACTTTGAAATTAGTAATATACGTTATATTTAACTGGATCCACAGGTTGAATCTTTCTATAAAGCATATGCTGGTTCTATAGTCCAAATGATAATTTTGTGTATAAATATTGAAAGTTCTTTTTAATTCCATAAGTAAAACTTAACTGCATTTAATTTAATGGTACTACAATATTTTTTGAAATGAAAGAAGAATCATATACCTTTGAGGCATACTATTTTAGCATTTGAAATTTAGTATTATTTACAAATGCCAATATTAATAAAACTATACAAGAATCGTTGACAGAGGAGAAAAAGATCTCTACATGTTTTCACTGGAGAAAGTGAATCGTAAGGCCTATTCTCTTCTTTCAAAGAATAGACATGGAGTTTTCAATTGCAAGGCTTTCCTCTCTCTCTAGCTGACTGTGAAAATACATGTTTGTTTTCCTTATTTATATAATGTGGGATGGGAAAATTTTCTTTAACCTGTAGTGATTATGTAGTAAAACATTCTACCTCCATTTAAACAAAAGAGTAAAGTTGTCATTTCCCAAAGACATCCAGAGTTATTAAATTAGAAACAGCCGGGGCAACTATAGTTTTTCTCCATTGGAAAAGGATACAAATGAGAGAGATTAGTTTGGAAAAATGATTAGCCTAAACCAGAAAGGGAATTCCAGACAGGATAGTTTACTTTTAAATATCGAAGAGACATTTGAAGTTTTGAAAACAAGAAAGCAGGGGACCAAGTTCATTTCCAGTGTTCTTTTTAGAGCAGTCTTCCTAGGAAGTAGTGAAGTTTTTCAAAAGTTGTTTAATTTTATATTAACAATGAAATTTGGTGACTTTTGTTCTAAAACAGAAGCTATAAACAAAATTTTAAGCTTATAAAACATGAAAAAAAAACATAATAAATAACTATTTGCATTTATTTTAGTTATTTGCCTTGTTTTATATTAGGGAGTTTACCAAAAAATACAAGTTAATTCATTACTTTATATTTTAGCTCTAAAATTATATAACTCTAACATTGTATTTCCTTATATAATGTTACTGAACATAGTGTGGCATATTTTGGGTGTTGATTTTCCATGCTTCAAAGAGTCATTTTTAAACTAAATTATATCATCTATTATACCACAACCTGACACTCCTATCAATCACCTAGTAACAATAGCCGGCAATGAAAATTGTGTATAAAATATTCCTTAAAGGCATTTAGAAATGCAATCTTGAAAGAAACATCATATTTCCATCATCACTTTGAGATTATTCTAACTTCTAATAATTGTAGTTTTCCTCAGGTTAATTTATATTTGTTTGCTTCTTCAAATACATTTTGCTTACTTAAGAATTGCATACTTTATTGCATGCATAATGATATAGCAGATACTGTGATCTATTTCCTTTCTCATTGCTCTTAAACTGTAATTGTTCATGGAAAGAAATTATCTCATTCAATGGGCAATGTGATAGCATAGGTGAATATATCAAGAAACATGAATAGGATGATTGATAGCAATAGTTAACCCTTTTGTTAAGTGCTTACTGTGTGTCAGACATGATTATAAGTGCTTAATATCGATTAACCTATTTAATTCTTACAGTAAACATATCAGGTAACAGAAACATTAAGAAGTTTAATAACTTGTGCACTTACCTAAAAGGTGGCAGAACTGGAATTTAAACCTATTCAGTTTGGCCTCAAACTGTGGGATTTGAAACTATGTTATATTTTACTCATGCCTCAGAAATTAGACAAAAGGCTTTGAATTTAGTGACAATCCACTGCAATGGGTCTATAGTAGAACTTACACAAAAACAGAATAAAAATTGCCCAAAGGATAACTGACATCCTTAAAGACATACGTTAGTACAAAAAAAAAATCAATGACCTTATTTACTACATAGAATCTTAAAAATATATATAAGTTGAAAGGTAGAGGTAAGAATGTGGATATAGTAGGAACGTGGCTTATATCCAGTAAGTAGGACGCAGTCTATTGCTTCTATCATATTTCTAATCCCCCAAAATAAAAAGAGAGCACAAGGAAAAATACAAAGCCTCCTATTATCTCTATGAAGCAATTTATTGAGTAGCTCATTAATGGGAAAAGGCAGAATTTTTTTTGAGAACTAGAAAGTGACATGGTTGTCAAAGTGATAATGCCAGTTAACAACTGGAAGCTAGTGTTCAGATAGGACAAAGTGGGCACAGAGTTCTATATTCAGTAGATTAAAACAAATCCCATTATGTATTAATCAGGAAAATGCCTCCAGACATGTCCAGTAATAATCCGGTGTTCTAAGCTAACTCAGAATTCATAGTCTTTTATTGGTTTTGTTTGGTTAGATCCATGTGTGACAAAATACTGTATTCATTTTTACATTATTTAGGCAAGTGCTATTGTAAGTACAAAATTTTATTTTACATTCTCATAGCATTAGAGAGAACTAACATAACCTTAATGTGAGGTAAATGTATTTCATTGCTGGAATGTTTTGATAACAGATGTCCATTTATACAAGCAAATCAATTTTTACTTCCATGTCTTCTTGAAAGAACAGAACTGCAGGTATTTCCTCAGGTTATATAATTGTATATTTATGTATTTATTATTCTTTCACTCAGTACTTGAAAAATATGGTGTAAAGAAGTGGTAGAACTTGCAATGTGTGGTCTCGTTTTTATCTTCCAATGTCATTAATTTATTCGACCCTTTTTTCATCCGGTATTCAGAAAACAGAGTAACTAAGACCTGGAAAAAGAAAAGCATATGATAAACTATATTCCTGTCTTCAGGGTGTATGTCTTTTAATGAGGAAGGCAGAGAGAAAATGTATCCTTCAGAGGTTACTTTTATAGCGTAGACATAGGGTGAGGATAAAATGAAATATACAAGAACAATTAAATGGAGCTGAAGTAAGCAGTCAGGTAAACTTCCATGAAGAGGGAATGTTTGATCTTGAGGTTTGCTTCTATGTGCAGAAGTTAGTGCAAGAAAGATGAAAATAGTAGTGTCCATAAAAAGGCAAAGCCCACCAAGCAAGGAAAATAATTTATTATTTGTCCAATTATTTCTGTAGTTATGTGTGAATTATTTCTCTATAAAAATTTATTTAATAAATGTGGATGGAATGATCATCAGAAATTCATCATTTTACAATGACCAATAATGGATCTGATTTAAGCTGCACAAATCATTAGGTGAACGAATAAAAGAAAACTCTCAAACTGACCATATTCAAACACCTGGTCAAACTTAAAAGCAGTAAGAGAGAAACAGCCAGACATTTTATGCCTCTTGATGTATTTCCAAAACAAAAAGAAAAAGAACACAACATCACCTATAACCATTTCTGAAAAGGGAAAAGGACGTGGTTCATCTAATCAAACTCTGGATCTTATTATATTGCCATTTTGTAGGAAATATAAGCACTTGATGCTCAACCTGGATTTGAATCCCAGCCTCACCACTTTTTTGGTGTATGCTTGAGGAAATGAATTAATCTTCTTTAGTTTCCTGATATGTAAAATTGAATAACAACAGTACCTCAAGGGCACAGTGTCCTCTAGGGTTATTATGAAATTCAAAGAGATAATTCTAGTAAAGATCTTATAAAACTACTGTTTAAGAGTAAATTATATAATCAATTATTATCTATTATTACTATTGCTTTATAGTTATTAAAAGTCAGCAAACCATACAGAAATTATAGTCTAATTGGAGACACAGGAGTCCAGTAGCAATTTTAGTAGAACATGAGAGTTCCTGTGAGAATAATAAAAGAATAAAGAGTAAATATCAGTGTATTCTCATTATCTATTCCTTCTCCGAATCCCCACAGTTATATGAGGTTGAGAATATACACAAAATTTTCTATAGCATGGAAATGATCACTAAGGAAATGACAGTTTGTAAAATTATTCTCTGGTGAAATACCTCCCAGTCTTTCCCTTGCCAGCCACTTAACATTACCTAATGTCTCTGTTTTTTTCCTTAAGTTCTTTATTGATAACTCTGTTCGCTTACTGTAGTCTTCTGTAAACATTAGTCAGTGCAATGCAAATACAATGCAAATTAGCTAAAAAGTGAAAGTGCACATCTTGCAAGAATCACACTTTCATTTTGCCAATAGAATTATGTCCATGGACTATTCCAGGCACATACAAAACCACTGCCAAATGAAGACTGCACAAGGTTGAGCAATTAACAATTAAAGAAGAAAAATATTGATAAAAATTATATTGTAGATATTTCAAAAAATGTGTGGAAAATCACGATTTATAGTAGCTTTTAGGGGAAGTTGCTGCAAAGTGTATATCTTTTAATAAAAATGACATGGATTCTTTTGAAAAACTAAAACTCTAATAAAGTATGTAATTTTACACTGTTATAAAATGTCAGAAAAATTATATGCAAAAAGCAACATTTTAAAAACATGTTTATTTTAAAACTCCAAGTACAGTTTAAAACTCCAAGTACAGTTGTCCTATATCATGAGTGCTAGGACTCATGAAAACTTAAAAGAAAATAATCTACATTGTTCTTTCTTCGTTTTATTAACATGGACATTTTCTATTACTGCCCCCCCAAGCCTATTGCATCACCACCACCATCACCACAACTACCATTTCCTATGACATTTTGATTCTAGTTTTAAATGGATTTATTTTAAGTGTCTTTTTCCTTTACTAAGCTTCCTTGAATAAGGGAAGCCTCTTGTATGTACCTGCTCTATGTACTCTAGGAGACACAAGATCACAGAAGAAGAAACTTGACTCAGATTTTCAGTGCCAGATACAGTTTCCTGGAGAATTCTTAGGTACTATGCAAAAGAGCTTAATTTTTATTGTAAAAGTTAAGGGAAGCTATGCAGATTCTTATGCATGGACTTTATATAATCAGATTTTTATCATAAAAAGAGCATTCATGAGACACTGCTTATGCCTGCCTCTAAGCTCATCTCCTGCCATTGCTGCAGCAAACAGCTTTGACCAAATGTAACCTGCTACTATTGACAGTAACCTTACCTCCATTTGTTTCACTGCATCACTTGCTTTCCATCTTGGTTTTCTTCAGAGGCCATGCCTTTGGATATCTCCCATGCACTCAGTATTCATACATGCATAAACCTGGAAAGGCTAGAGATTAAACACTCTTGGGATAGCATTTGACAAAAGAGGGTAAGAACCGTGAAACAAATGATCTCCTATTATATCTCCCAAGCAGGTCATTCTAAGGCCCTCGGAGGATCCCATGGTGGTGACAAGCTAGATCACTCACCATTTTCTTGCTCTTTCTCTGTTTTATTTCACCAGAAATAATGTCACCAAATCAACTCCCTGTACCCAAGACTTTCTCTCAAGGTATACTCTGAAGGGAGCATAAGGAGAGGGACAGGCAGCATCTAATAGAATTCTATGAGATGATAGATAAGGTGTCCAGTGATTTTTATAACCCAGGAAAGATAATAGCTTAAACAAAAGCCATAGAGTAGTGATAAAGAGAAGGGGTGGATTTTAACAGATCTCCATGAGATAGAATTTGTAAGACTTAGCTGATTAGCTCTTAGGAGCAAGGGGGAGTATGAACCCTAAATGGAATCCATGGAGAAGTGCACATCATAAGAAACAGAAAATGGTGCTCTGGGGAAAAGCTGATGAGTTAAATATAAACATGTTAATTTTGTGGTCACAGTGTGTTTTCTGTGTAAAAATGTCTAGAAGACATTTGTACATAAAGTTTTAGAACTCAAAGATTGAGAACTGAGGTCAATCAGAAAGATCTACTGAGGAGACATCAGCATAGACAGACCCACTTGTGTAGGTTGAAATCATCTACAAAATACATAGATTAAAATGAGCACTGAGTCAAAAATTACAATCTGGGGAATAACATCATGGAGAAAAGAAGAAAGGGAACTTAATAATAGAATGGGAAGAAATTTATAAGAAGATTCAGCTGCAATAAAATTTAACTGTATATTATGAAAAAGTATCAGAAAATGAAAAAGAGTTGCCATACCTAAAGCAAAAATATTTAGGAGATGAATGTGTAAAGAAAACTAAAAAATCTGGATTGATGTCATAGAGGATTTAATAAATTTACATGCCAAAAATACTGTGTTTTTAGCAAATCATATTTGAGTATTTTAGATAAAATGGTTATAAAGTTTTTCAACAACACTGGCTGGTGAGATAATTTACTTGATAATAAGAGTCCTCTTGGCCAGGCATGGTGGCTCACGCATGTAATCCCAGCACTTTGGGAGGCTAAAGAGGTGGGTCACCAGAGGTCAGGAATTTGAGACCAGCTTGGCCAACATGGTGAAGCCCCATCTTTACTAAATACAAAAATTAGCTAGGCATGATGGCACATGGCTCTAATCCCAGCTACTCTGGAGGCTGAGGCACAAGAATTGCTTGAACCCGAAGGTGGAGGGTGCAGTGAGCTGAGATTACACCATTGCACCACTGCTCTCCAGCCTAGGCCATAGGGTGAAACTCTGTCTGAAAAAAAGGAAAAAAAAAATGAGTCCTCATTCCAGTCTTATTGACATGGTATTATATATTTGATTTTTTGGGTTTCGATGGGATTTAGAAGGGTTTCATGAAAATAAAGGTAAATTATATAATTATAACCACAAGAAAGCCACAGAATAATAATCATAATTATAATCACCAGTGCGACCAATCTTCAGTGGTGTATTTGATTGCCATTTGTAATGCACTAGAACAAGCTTTTTAATTAATCCTGAAGCAATACAATGGGAAAAAACTACCCTTGCTATTAGATAGCAGTTGTTCTGTAAGAAAATTACCATTACAAAAGGAGTGTTTGTGATTAGACTATGTAATTTCCTTTCAATCTCTATAAATGTTGAGTATATTATTTCAAGTATAAATACTGCATTGTTTTAAGATTCTAAACTTATCCATGCATACTTATCAAATATTTTAATAGCACGATCATGGGAAAATTGTAGAGGTGTAGAAAGCAGAGCAAAATAAGTTAAGGATTTGCATGTTTATTTTTTAATCATAAAAATTGCTTTATTAAATAATTTTTGTTCAATATCAAAAATATCTCAAAACTTTGATGATAATGTTGCCATTTTAAAATGCAACATTTGATACTAGTATCAACAAAATAATTGCTGAAATCTATTTTGTAGCTTTATATTATTAATTATCATTGTCTGAGTTATGCCCAGGAACATATTTATCAGCCACAAAAATAAATCCATTTTTTAAAATTCAGCGTTCTCAATGTTAAAATAACCAAGGGACCATGTCCCTACTTTGAAAAAATGTGAATTTTTAAACACTCAAATTTGTTTCACTTCTATATCTTATCAAGAGATGCTACTTAAAAATATAGCTCTTATTTCCAGCAAATAACTTGGGATTTTCTACTGAATGCAGTTGGCCCTCAGCTTACATGAGTTCCACATCTGTGGATTCAACAGCAGCAGATTGAAAATATTTAGGAGGAAAAAAGCATCTGCAGTGAAAACTGTACAGACTATTTTTCCTGTCATTTTTTTTCCTAAACAATACAGTATTACAACTATTTACAAATAATTTCCATTTTATTAGGTATTATAACTAATCAAGAGATGATTTAAAGTGTTCTGGAGAATGTATGTAGGTTATATGCTAATGTTAATACTATCCATTTTACATAAGGGACTTGAGCATCCACAGGTTTTGGTATCCAAGGGTAGTTCTGGAACCAATTCCTCGTGGATACAGGGGGATAACTGTATATTAAAAAAATCTGAATCAAATAAAATCAGATTGTGTAACAGGGCTGAGTAAATATCAAAATCAAATTTCTCTGAAAAGTATGTCATACAACGTGATATGTGCACATTTTTCAGACCTCCAAGTTGATACTGACTTTGACTTTACTCTTCATGTATACAAAGTCAACAATGGAAAATTTCATGAGATACTCCAGTAAGCTTTTAACTCCTTTTCATTTTCTAAATTTTACTCCAAATGTGTTGCGTCCATGATGACTCTCTGTCTTCTGGTGTCTCAATAAAGGTTGCTCATCACAGAGAATAGCTCATGCTTCTTGGAGACATCACCTTATTTTGATTTTACTCAGGGTTTTGAACTTTCTCAATATGTTCATTCTAATAGAGTAATCTATACTAATAGTACACATATACTTGATGCCATAACGTATATATTACATATAATATAAAACATACAATATATAACATATATTTTATATATATCCTTCCCAAATACACATCTATTGTCATTTCCCTATTAAAATTTCATCAGTATCTCTCTAAACTTGAAAACAAATTCAAAACTATTCAGGAGGATATCTGCCTGCCATTAGATAAATAGGTAGATAGATAGATAGATAGATAGATAGATAGATAGATAGATAAATTTGAGACAGGCTCTCTCTCTGTTGCCCAATCTGAAGGTCGGTGGCACATTCACAATTCACTGCAGTCTGGGCCTGCTGGGCTTAAGCAATCCTCCCACCTTCAAATTAGGACTCTGAGGTTCTTTTCCCTGCCTTCAAATTAGGACATAATAATATAGCTCTTATAGATATTTTAAGAATTGAAAAATACAATCCAGGTAAAGCATTTAGCACACATTAATATTGCCATTTAAATGATTTGTTATATCTATGATTTTAATTATATCTATCTCAAATTCGTTACAAATGTACATAATTATTGTGTCAATGATAATTCCAGCTTTCAACTTATGTTCATTCCCTTTGTCTTAATTTTTCCAAAGACTCACAATGATAAATACAGCAGCTCCCTAAATTTCTTCACAGAGATGTCCTCTTCTATATACTGTACTTTTGAGCTATGGCCAGATGATCATTCCAAAATGCACATATATTGTCATTTCCCTAATAGAATTTCATCAGTATCTCCCTAGACTTGAGAACAAATTCAAAACCACACAGGAGGATTTCTGCCTGCTCCTTGAAATCTGGCCATGTCCTAAATTTTATTTTTACTTTAAAATATTTTATTTTATTTTTACCTTTACTTTATCTTCTGCTGGTACTCCCATATGTATCTTGAGCCTCATCACAGCAAATCGCTTGTATTTACTTAAACGTGCAGGCTTTTTTACATCTCTATGGTTTGCACCTTTCCACAGTAAATTCTTTGCTTTACTTTTTTTCCAAAATAATATATAACCTTCCCAAAACTATTCTATTTTTTTCCAGCTGGATGAGGCCTCTTTTTTCTATATCCCCATAACTTTGTGTGAAAACCTCTTCCAATGTGTTTATTATAAGCTGGAGTAATTGTTCATTATTAGCTCCTCAATCAAACTGGGAAAAACTTAAGGGCAGGGATCGGTCGTTCTCAGTGTCCATCGAGGTGCCTGGTACTTAGCAAGGGTTCAGTAAGTGTTTTGTATTCATTTTCAACACTTATTCAGCCCAGCATTATTGGGTTGTAAAGAAAAACACTTCACTGCTGGTCTACTCACTGTGATCCACAAAACTGTTATTTTTGACTCTATTGTGCTCCTTGATGTTAAAGTTTAGTTCACTGGTGGTACTGTGATAAAGCTGTTAAAAAAATGAGTATGATATGGGAGCCAGGTCTTTTCTCACTACATGTAGACATCACAGACTCTCTATTGACACTCCCCTCACCCACGCCACAAAGATCTGCCACCTCTCTGTTGTCAACATCTTGTCATCACTTCTTTTAACAGTACACTTCAGAAGTTGCAGATATTTTCATAGTTTACACCTCTTTTAGAGTTTCTCAACTGAGACTGCTATGTGTCTGTAATCTTCTCTCTATATATATTTTTGACTAAAGTATAATAAAATGTCTACATAGTGGCCCATTTGTTGAACTTTTCTTGTGAGCGGATGTAGAAAACCATAGACAGAAACATGCCAAACATTTATCCCCTCATTATATTTCCAAATTTCCAAATCAAGAAATTTTAAATATAGCACTGCAAATCTGTTATATCGGTAAATCCAAAAAAAATTAAGACTGAAATCCAGTCTAGAAGCTGAAGAAAACAAAGTTGCAAAATGCACAGCACATTTACACCTCAGGATTTTCCTGATGAAATCAAGAATATAATCCTATGTATTAAAAACAACAGTTAATATAGTGTCTATAGTCAAATCAGTTTAATGATTAGTCTGATAAATTTACATTTTACAAAATCTTAAGTTATTTTTCAAATCTATATATCTTATTTATTTAGACAGTTTGGAATTAGCAACGCAAAGGCTTTGATTGTTTTCAAAACGTTTTTTATAATTCTAGGATTTTATTTTTACTGTATGGGAAAAACGATGATTTCCTCTTTTTTGTTTAAAATAATGTGTACTTCCTACTAGCAAAACTAACTAAAAACTGAAAAACAGCTACTTCTTTCTTATCTGTCACAATGTTTCCTCAATTCTTTATTTTTGAGGAGGTTATACGCATATCTGACTATCTTTTAAGCACTGAAAATACATCTAATTTGAATATACTAACAAAAAAGAACAGGAGTGATCTATAATAAAAATGAACAGATGAGTTTTTTTAAAAGAGACAATGTCCTTCTACATTAGTATAGAATACGAAAAATTGGCCAGAAATGAAAAGAACAAAAAATAATGTAAAAGACACAGTCCCTGAATTAGGATGTAATTTAATCTGTTTAGATATTTGTGAATTCACTTTACTTTTAAAAATACTATATGTTAGAAGATATAATACATTAGTGATGAGCTGTTCTTGTTTTATAAACTCATGTCAATTGATTCTAGCCATAATATTCCTGATAAAATCATTTTACTAACACATGAAAATTGAAAAGTTTGAACAAAACATAACCTTACTATCTGAGTGAGTTTTAAACATATTTGTTCCTTTTACTTCTTATAATTTACTTACAATTCAAATGAACCACTCCTGCCTTCAAAATAAAATGGTAGCTTAGCCCAGTTTAATCCTCCCTTCAATGAATAGGTATTGTTGGACCTACTATGTGTCTGGCACATAGGAAAAGCCTAAGGATAGAACACTGGACACAGTTTCTGCTCTTACTGAGCTTAACATTTAGTAATCAAAACTTTAATTCTAAAAACGTATACAAAGCAATATATAATTGCAACCTTGATAAAATTATGCATGGCAAATTTGATACAGAATTGTGAAGGCCAGGGCATCTGCCTTAGTGGAAGAGGCCTGTCTGTTCCTCCATGAAGTTTAGAGGCTTCATCTGAGATCTAAGGGATGACTAACTAGGGAGAGCGACAAGTCATGATGACAATTTCTATAGAACAAAGTGAAAGAAAAGGAATCTAATAGGAAGACAAATATTAAAAATTAAAATTATTTAGGGAATGTCTTCTAGACCAAATACAGAGTAGAAAAAATAATCAGAATGCTGTATGTACAAAAATAAAAATCATCAACTATATAAAATGTATAAGGATTTTAATTTTAATTACAACTTTTTCATATGAAAGTATACGTATTTACTGCTTATATAGAGGATTGTTTTAAACTTTTAAGTTTAATTTAACATAATTAAATTATTTTCTCCTTTTCAAATATATCTTTTCCTTGAACAGTAGTTAAAAGTTTTTGTTTCTGGCTCAAACATAGACCTAGCATATTGTTTCAGTTGACCATATTAAATATTTTATTTTGTTGTCTAATGATTACTTTCTCTAAGATCTTCTTGTACAATAAAATCATTAGTGTTTACCCTCTTATAACAAAAGCTCTTTTTCCACTTCTATTTTCAAGTCTGCAAAATACCTTTTGATCCTTTTGTTATCTACTAATATTTGTCATAAATGAAATACATTTGGCTAGAAAAGAATTCACAGAAATTGTAGTTTTCTGTCAAGGCTCACTGAGAAAGATATACAATAGAAAGTTTCACAGCTAATCTAGCCAAATAGACCATGTATCTGCGTTACAAATTATTTTAAATAATATTCTTTATAGGGTATAGAAAGTAATCATGTCATTATGTAAAACACAAAGATTTTAATTAATTATAAAAATAATCACTTTAATTACATTTGCGTATATACTTGTATCATTACAATAGACACATTTCTTATCAAATTGTTATACAATGTTTTGTTTCACACATATTTTGTCTGTAAAGTATGCAGAATTCTCTTGAGTTGCTTAAGGGCAGGTAAAATAGATTACATTATATCCATAATGATCAGAGTGCTAAATAAAAAGGTAACTTATGCTTGGTTCACAACAAATATTTAGATCTAAAACATTAATAAATTATCTCTTATTTATAAGCCTAGAAGTACATTTAAAGTGTTCCTATATGGTTAAGATTATTCCATTGGCCTCTTTTTATTATAGCAAAAATAAAACCTAATTATCAAAATTTTGCACATGGAATTTATGTTTTTTTTTGTAATTTATATTACCTTATTTTTCTCAAATACATAAAATAATGCTGCTAATTAATAACACTGCTGTCTCTCAATTCATACTATTCTGTGCCTGTGAAGTTGAAAACATAGCATTGTTCTTTTATTCATTTGACAAACATATATCTAACACCTATACACTCTTCCATGCTTAGGCTGATTCTTTTCTTTGAAATATACTATTTTGTAAGCACACAAGGTTTTTTAATAACTGACCAAATTGCAGCAATGCACAGAGAGTTAAGTAAACATAAACTTCAAATTTTGTCTTCCCCACCTTAAAAAAAACCATGATATGTACAGTCATCCACACCTACCTAGCATACACTGTAAGTAGTCCATTATCATAGAAATTTTAAAATCTGTACATACTTACATTTCTATTACTGTACTAAAAAACTGATGATTTGAATATATTCAACTCAACTATGAAGACTTACAGAAATTCTATGTGAGTATAATAGTACTTAAGCTTGTCAGGAATGAAAATGTAAATATTTCTATTTTTAATGAATTATAATAGGTATACCTACAATAGTAAAATGTTATTCTTTGAGTCTACCAAAATGCATATAAATATACTGTATATTTTCTATAATTTTTATTGTAAGTTTGTTTTTACCAAATATTAATTCACAAGACAGATTTAAGAATTTAATTAGCAATATTTTGACCCCTTGGAATTTAAACAGCAATTATTTGATACTTCAGTGGATTTTTTTACTGTAATATATGATAATTTTAAAAATTATACAGGGAAAGTTCAGCTGTATTTTCTTCTGAATTTTTTTCCTCCTAGTATTATAAACATTTAAAATGGTAACATAGTGGTTACAAGCTTATGATATCTTTGCATTCAGGCAATCTGAGTTTGTATTCTGCTTCTAAAGCTTACAATATGACCTCAGGAATGTTACTTGTCTTTTGCTTATTGTCTTCATCTTCAACATTGGGTTTATAAAAAGTAGTACTTACTGAACTGTACTTGTTTCCTATTACTCTTTCAAAAAAGTAGACTACTCTAGTGGTTTAAAACAAAGCCTGAATGTTCTGTGTAGGAGAGAATCCCTTGCGTTGCCTTTTCCAGCTTCTAGAATTACATTCCTTGGCTTGTGTACCACACCCCTCTCTATCTTTTAAGCGAAGGGGGTTCAAGTTGAGGATTCATGTTGCATCCCTCTGACCTTGCTTACTGCTACATATTCCCTGACTCTTTTGCCTCTGTCTTCCACATTTAAAGAATTATTTTGATTACACTCGATTCACCTGAAAGGATAATCTACTATAATCTATTTATCATCTAATTAATAACCTTAATTCTATCTCCAACCTTAATTTACTGTGGCCATGCATATTAGCTCATTCTCTTACTTGTATGAAGAAATAACTGAGACTGGGTAATTTATAAAGAGAAGAGGTTTAATTGGCTCATGATTTCACAGGCTGTACATGGGGCTGGTGAGGCCTCAGGAAACTTTCAATCATGATGGGAGGTGAAGGGGAAGCAGGCATGTCTTACACAGCCAGAGAAGGAGGAAGAGAGCAAAAAGAGATGTATTACACACTTTGAAATAACCAGATGTCATGAGAACTCACTCGTTATCACAAGAATAGCAAGGGGAAAATCCACCTCATGATCCAGTCACCTACTACCAGCCCCCTCCTTCAACAATGTGGATTACAATTTGACTGGAGATCTGGACAGGGATACAAATCTGAACCATATTACCATGTAACAAACTATTCACAAATTTCTGATATTAGGATGTGGATATCTTTGGGAGCAGGAGGGGAAACAGTACTCTGCCTAGCATAGGTGCATGCCGTATGCCTGGCACTATTCTACAACTTCTTATAAATCATATCTTATAACATTAAATTAAAGTCATGATTTTATATGACTTTATGATTAAAATTCATAAAATTAAAAGTATGAATTATGCATTTTATGATCACAGGAACCTATCTGCTTGGTACTATTGTTATCTACATTTTACAGATCATTCAACTGAGCAATAACAGTAATAATAGGTGTCTCAGAATAATCATGTCTACTATTGAGCGATGCTGTCAGGATTAAATAAGGTGACATACAAAATTTTTAAGCAATGTTTAGCACCAAGTATATTTTAATTATTATTATTGCATCATCTTGATTGTTATCATTCTTATTCTACATTTTTTAGAACACAACTCTCAAATGGGAATACATTTGGGAAATAAATCATTGTGACTTCTGCTTAAATAAAACAGATTAAATTACATATTTACAACTTCTCCCTCCTGAAACCACTTTGAAAGTAAAATGGATAAAAAGAGCATAAGCAAATAAAGCATAGAATAACAAAAAAATTAGATAGAGCATGACAGAAACAACACTTTACAACTGGAAATCAAATAAGTCATAAGTGACTTAGAAAAGCAGAGAGAATTAGACCATAAGCCAGCAATAGGAGAATTTCACACATAAGATGAATCACATCACAGAATCTGAAAAATAGTCAGGAATTGGAGGCACTGGGTTCTTCTGAAAGTGTAGCTGCAGTTGGTGCAATTAAGTAAAGCTATTGGTTTAAGAATGGCTAAGGCATTGTTAAAATCCTAGAACATTCCTTACCCTGTCAGTTTACTATGTGGAGCTATTGAATCAGAGATAATCTGGACACTAGAGCATTGGCATTTGGGTGCCTGTCCTAGTAGATCTAGCCTGCAATAACAAAATACCACAGACTGGGTAGCTTGCAAACAACAGAAATTTAATTCACAAAGTTCTGAAGGCTGAGAAGTCCAAGATTTAGGCGGAAGCAGATTCAGTGTCTGGGGAGGGCTTGTTTCCTTCTTTACAGATGGTGCCGTCTCACTGTGTCCTACGTGATGGAAGGGAAAGGGATCTCTCTGAGGCCTCTTTATAAGGGCATTGACCATTTTTGAGGGCTCTACCCTCAGGACCTAATCACCTCCCAAAGGCCCCACCTCCTACTACCATCACCTTGTAAGAATCTCAGCATATGCATTCTGGCAGGACACAAACATTTTGATTACAATGGCAGTACCTCAGCCAACCAAATCACTTTACTTAAGTGCTCTCATCCCATAGTGACAGTGAGTAATAACTTATGTCTATGACCTTCTCTGCAGAATTTGCCTTTGTTTTCTCAGAGATGCACTGAAATTATGTAACTTTCACCACTGCTCTGAGGATAGATGGCAATGCATTACTATGCAAAGGAACAAAATCATTCCATGGCGAGATTCCTGTCCTAGATCACACTTCTATTCCTATACTATGAATCAGGCCTAGGATATAATTTATCTCCGACAACAGATATCCCTCTACTCTATTTGGATTGCCTCACTTTGATATAGGTTTTTACTTTTCTTTTCCTGAATAGAATCTCCTTCTATGACATAAGCATCTGTATATCTGTATCAAGCTCTGCTTCTGTGATTCATGATTTATATTTATGGAGCACTCTATTTAACACATTAGAATGTAACAAAACTCTATAAACTGAACAGTAAGAACCTAGGCCATTCTCCTACTCAGCTCTGAGAATGCTTGCTGTTAGGTTTCCATACACAATTTAGGATATTGAGGATTTGTTTCTGGGGAAACAGATCAATCGAAGAGAGCAGATCTATAAATATCAAGAGTAGAAGTTATCCTAACAAAAGAGCAACACCACACAGATCATCTTAGAGTGAAATTTACTAATTAAAATATACTGTTCCTTCATACACTGATTTCAATAAAATTTGTA